>NC_142026.1:26276288-26593788 GCF_982192425.1 Myodes glareolus | reverse complement strand
CATTTTCCCTCTGTCGCCCTCCACCAGGGCTTGTGTGGCGTTTGTGGTCTGCAGCAGGCCCAGGGTATACAATGAGGCTTTCTGCCCAGGCTGGCCTGGGGCTCTGGGTTCAGCCGGATCCTGGATGAGCATGCAATCTGCTTCTCTGTGGACAGTTACTGATTACCGCCTCCCCTGGAGATGGGCGCTAGGTTATTCACACCACTCCTGGCTTCCTTCTCTAGGTTCCTGGGTCATTCCACCGCTCCGTTCTTCTCTCATATCCTCAGGTCTGCTGTCCCCATACCCACTGCAGTAACTCTTTTCTTCTGGTCACAGGGACCGGATACTTTATACACTTAAAAGCCACTTAAGAGAGGAAAGCTGACGGTTGAGAGTGTTATGGCAGGGAGGGCACGGCAGGAGCAGCCTGTGGCTGCAGTAGTCGAAGCATAGGCTACTTGCTCAGACCTTTTCAGACCAGTAAGCAGGATGTGACTGTAACTCCTAAGACCTGAGCCCAATGACCAATTTCCCCCTTGGGGCTCCACCTCCTCGGGGTTCCGTAACTTTGTATTATTTTTCTGTCACAGTGATAAATGACCATGGCCAAGGCAACTTATAGGGGGAAAAAAACATTTATTTTGGTTTGCGGTTCCAGAGGGTTAGAGTTCCCAATGGTAGGGACAACATGACAAGAGGTGGTCAGTATGGGTGCAGGAGCAGGAACGTGAGAACTCACATCCTAAGCCATATGCCTGAAGCAGGTAGAGGGACTGGAAGCGGTAGAGGGATTTTAACCTCAGGGCTCACCCCCAGGAGTGTATTTTCTCTTAGCAAGGTTGTACTACCAAAACGTCGCCCAATAGTGCCGCTAACTGGGGACCAAGTGTTCAAATGCCTGAAACTATGGGAGTCATTTCACATTAAAACTATCATAAACTTCTCCAAAGAGCTCCCCAAATTGGGGACCAAGCATTTACAGAGAGGCGCCTGAGGGGAGACATTCCACACTGAAACCACAATACTTAGGTTTATATGGTTACGTATTGTATATTTCTCAGTCTTTATCCCAAATGCTTTCTGAAAGGTCTGCTATGAGTTAGAAACCTACTGGGTTCTGGCAACAGAACTGTGAGCATTCAGTGAACCTCACACTCATGTATCTCGTTTTAGCGGGGCAACAGCAGTTAGAGAAACAGGCAATTGTAACTACGGCCATCCTGCTGTTCCATGGATAAATAGTCTATTAAACACGAAACAAGACAGATGTGAGCTTGCTATGGGGAGTCTACTTTGAAAGGAGATAACATGGCGGATGTGTTAACTAAGCAATGGGAAAACTCTTCCCGACAGAAAGTAGGCGGTGCATGGGCAAATGCCCTGAGGCTGGAGAGAACATCTAATATCAGTGATATCAGAGGAAGTACAAGACTACAAGGTTGGAACTCACAGAAGAGACAGGAAAGTGGTAGAGATATGGTAGACATCAGACATGCTCTGTGGTAGGCCGTTACCTTTCTTATGGCCATAAGGAACTCCGACAGGCAAGGAGCTGGAAGACCCATTCGTCTTGATCTAGACTCCCCAATGAAGTATATGTATTTAGCTCTGCAGAGAAGAAACCACCGCCTAAAGGAGTGTTTTCCTGCAAACCTCATCTTCAGGCCTGTGATGGTGGCAAGTGTGTTGAAGCCTAAGTTACGGTTTATTGAACGGACTCTGTAGGTAATGTTGGGCCTTTGTAAGTCAGATGGAAGAGGACCCGAGTAGTGGTGCAATGGTTGTCTTTAATTATCAACGACACAACCTAGAATCACCTGAGGAGATGGGCTCAAAGAGAGGTGGCTGATGCTGGTTGGCCTGTGGACATGTCTGTGGGGGATTGTCTTATTTAAGTCAATAGATGTGAGAAACCCCAGCCCACTGTGGGTAGCACCATTCCCTAGGCAAGGGGTACGTGTGTGTGTGTGTCCTGCCTGACATGTGTAATAGTAGAGAAATAGAGTTGAGTACAAGCAAGCAGCACACATGCATTAATTTCTCTCCGCTTTTAACTGTGGATGTGATTTGACTAGCTAGCTGAAGTCCTTTCTTCGGCTTTCTCGCAGTGATGGACTGTAAGTGGGAAGCATAACCGGAAAGAAACCCCTTTCTCCCACCAGTCACTTTTTGTCAGGGCGTATTATCACATCAACTGAAGTGGAAGTAGGGCAGGCAGAGCCCTTCCTGGCACCCTAGCAAGTGGAGCAGAGAGGGAAGGTTTCTGGGAGCCTTCTGAGGCATGAGGTGAAGATTGGGGCAGTTGCCATGATGAGAAATCACACTGATGTGAACCAGAAGTCACCCATTGAGTCAGACTCGCCCTCCTAACCTTCCCATTGTTTTCCTCCCTCAAATTATGGTGCACCGTGGGTGTGTCAGTGCAACACATCAGTTCATTTATTTTAGCATAATAAATTTATGCATAAAAATAAAGCGAAGCAGAATTCAAGAACCCAGCTAGAAACCTCTCCAAATACTCAAACATTTAGGTAACTTCTCTCATATGACTATTAAGTTACCCGACTGCCTGGTGGATGACCACTTAAACCTTGAATTTTGAGTTGAAGCAGAGCCGAGAGCTATGGATATAGCTAAGAAAATCTAAAGATCATGCTCAGGTTGCTTCCCAGGGTTAGGAAAGCAAACATGCCAATCAACAGCCTTTTGAGAAAGCTCATCTGAGAACCCAGTTCCCTGACCACGCTTGTGAAGTCACCTTCAGCCCAATTAAGTGTGCATTTATCGTCTCCCTCCCATCTGCACAGAGATGTGATTAATTATTCTGGCATCCACTGTAATGCCATTAATGGAGAGCCATTCGTTAACTGGACATGGTGGTTGTTGTGTATGAGTGCTACGGTGATTTAACAAGTGACTTACTAGGATTTGATGAGTTCAAATTGCACAAATGAAAGATTAAATGATATATAATTCTGACTGATTATAAGAGAGTGATCAAACCGACATTGGAAAATAGATTACATACACGGAGAGTTTCAATTGTACATTCTGTATGAGCCAACAAAATTTCAAAGGAAAATACAAATTAATTTCCTTGTTCTCCTAATGAGTTCTTAGGGACTGGCATTTTTAAAAGATGTTCAATTCTGATGTGTTTTTTATGTACAATGAGAAAAGGAGATCATTCACATGCTTAAATGGAGATTAGTTAATGCTGGAGACAGGGACATAGATAGATTTGACAAGTCTCATTATAAATTTTTTTCAAATAAGGATTTCATGATTTGAATGTTTTTTTTTATAACATTATGCTTTACTAGTTTGTCATTCTTATGTAGGTTGCTTGTTGTCCTTTACAAAAATGTTAATCCTGTGCTATGAGTTTATAAGTTGTAGCTCTCCATTTAGTCATATAAATACTTAAAAGTAATTTTCCACCCAACTCTAGGTTAGGGAACCAGTGAGTTTATTAGGGTTACTTACAGGAGCATAGATGATGTCTCGAAGGCAGCTGCATCATTAAAAACCCACCCTTAAAGTAACTGATGACTTCTGAAGGCTACATCCCTGGAAGACTTTTCATTCCTATCGCCTTGTAGGGAGCTTTGCCAGTCAAAGAATCTCTTTTCCCCAACTATTCATTTCTGCTGATATAACCCTGTATATAAGGTTATACAAGCTTTTGTGACTCATAAGTTTCAGGAAGTTACTGGGACTTGTGAGTTGTTTACTTCCTGGGTCTTGATTAGTCTCTCTCTAGGATGGACCATTTTAATTTGCAGGAAAGTTGTAAGTTATGCTTTGATTTAAACATTATACTGTTATTTGATGATTATTATGTTATTTGATTAAAAGTTATGCTGGGCAATGGTGGCTCATACCTTTAATCCCAGCACTTGAGAAGGAGAGGCAAGTAGATCTCTGTGAGTTCAAGGCCAACCTGGTCTAAAGGGCTAGTTCCAGGACAGCCAAGGCTATACAAAACAAAAAACCAAACCAAACCAAAACAGACAACCACAATGTTTTTAAATTATAGAAAGAACTTTAAAGAGTGAAAAGTCATTTTTAAAATTTCATCTCAAAGCTTTGACTTGATGGGCTGAGTTAAGGGAATATCTCTGGCTTTCTTGTTGTTCACTGCTGTTTTTAAGGGGGACATACTTTTCTGGTGTCTTCTCCTCAGGACTCGCCCTAGGTTATATTCAGGATCTTCTCTAACCTCCTTAAATTCATACGTTAAAACTTAAGTTCCTACTGTGATGTGACATCACAAGACAAGGGCTTTGGGAAGTGACCAGGCTGTGAAGGTGTAGTGCTTGCAAATGCAATTAATGCTCATGCAAAGGAGCACTGGTCACCCAGCAGTCCCTTGCCTCTTCTTGCCTGTGAGGACGCAGTGAGAAGATGGCCTCTGATGAAACAAGAGACAGCCTTCACCAAACACCAGCTCGGCTGCTGCCTTAAGCTTCCCAAAGAGATCAGTTTCTCTTGTTTCAGCGTTAACAGCCAGTGGTGGTTTTTCCAGAAACCCAAACACCAAGGCCTCATTTTATATAGATATTGTTTGTTTATATTGCTGTCGATGATAGTGGAGATACTGATGGGACTGGTGATGATGGAGGTAATGGTGATGGCAGTTATTATAATGGTGATGATGACAATGATGATTTATAAAGTCCTTATCTATTGGCGCTACATCAAAAGTCTTTTCATATTATGACCCCCTGTCAAAACAACCATCTAGGAAAGAGTGATTGTTTCTCTTCCAGAAAGGAGTCTTAGACACCAAAGATATTAAAATTCTTTCTTTTCTTCCTGGTCCCTTAGAAGGTGAGCCACTCTGACAACCACCCTGCCTTGTTTATGACAGACAAGAGATGGAGAGGGTGTGATGGAATTAGTATTTTGTTCATGTGAGGAGGTAACTGAGTGGTGATTTCCTTTAGAGCAGATGGCTAACGTGATAGAACAGGACAAGAAAGAATCTTTCAATTCAGAGAAAGTGCTACCGGATACCAGCCTTGGAAAAAGGAGTATTATTAGCATCGATACTTTTCTGCAGATAAATTGAGCAAAAATATAGCTTTTCAGGCAAGCCCCAAGTCGCTGTGGCGCTCTGACCGAGGGAGGGCACTCCACCCATAGCTTTTTTAACTTTTTAAAAGTTTTTGTTAACTTTTGAAGCCTATCCTTGGATGTTGCATTTTCAGAGCTCTCTGTAGGTTGGAGAGAGGATGCTGCCCGAGTAGGGAGGTGGTGATAACATTACTATATATGACAGCAGTGAATGTTGAGAACAAAATTATGTTCAGGTGAGAACAAGTTGGTTGGACTTTTTCCTAGAATGTTTTCACATTATCCATTTTCCCCCTTAAAACAAAATGATGATATGTAATTGCCATAGTCATTTGACTAGGTGCAGCCCATTTGGTGATTTAGAACAAGTTCCACATGATGACATGACGACATGTTTTCACACCATGGTGTCCCCTAATTCGAAAAGCAGAGTTTGCTAGTTCAGAGGTTCTCAACCTGTGGGTCAGGACTGCATTGGGGGTTGAACGACCCTTTCAGAGGGTGTGCACATCAGAGATACTACATATCAGATATTTACGTTATGGTTTGTAACAGTAGCAAAATTACAGTTATGAAGTAGCAGCAAAAATAATTTTCTAATTGGGGGGGATCACCACAACATGAGGAACTGTATTAAAGAGTCACAGCATTAGGAAGGTTGGGAATCACTGAGCTAGATTTTAGGAACACCCCCCCCCCCCCCGCCAAAATGAGATATTCTGTATGGGCAAACTGTCCTTCCATACCTTCCTCCTCTAAGCATCAAACTCACGAGTGTGAACAGGGTACAGCCGATTGTATAGCGCTTGCCCAGCAGGCAGGAAGCCCTGGGTTGGTTCCCTAGCACCCAATAAAATGAATGAGGTGGTGTGTACCTATAATCCCAGCACACTGAAGGTGAAGGCAGCAGGAACTGGAAGTTCAAAGTCATCCTTGACTACCTAGCGGAGGCCAACTATTGTCCCAAACACAAAACAAAACACACCACAACAAAATGTTATGAGAGGGTACAGCAACCGTCAACATTTTTGGTAGAAACTGACTCAAAACTTTGTGGAGAGAAGATAAAAAGATCGTAATGAGGTCCCAAGTGTTATTCTTTTGGCCCTTTAAGGGGCAAGACACGTCCACTCTGGGCGACCCCTGACCTCTCCCCGCCATCTTGGATCACACGTTCTCTGACTGCCCCCTCTTGGCGTGTACAGCATGTCTCTCTCTCTCTCTCTCTCTCTCTCTCTCTCTCTCTCTCTCTCTCTCTCCCTCTCTCTCCCCCTGCCCTCCCTTTCCCCTTCCCCTCCATAGCCCCCTGAATAAATATTTCAATCTCACTTACATGTTGTGTCTGTCCACGTCTCTGTCTCCTGCCCACCTGCCATGTGTCTGCCTGCTGTCACATGCCCCGCTTGCCAGTCTCTCTCTGTCTGGGACTGGCTGCTTCCAGAGCCTGTTGCCTGCCATCACATGGCCCGCCAGGGCCGCTTGTCTGCCTTCACCTGCTGGCTCTCCCGGGAACTGCCCTAGGGATCTTGGGCAGGCCACTCAGGAACCACCCGGGGATTTTACCACCTGGGGATTTTAAAGTATAAAATTGGTGCCGTGTGTCACTGAAGAAATTAATTTAGGGCCAGTGGGAACCAGGAACTTCTAACCGTCCCAAGAACAGATGGGACTTTCGGATATGGTCAGAGGATATCCTGTGGTTTTTCCGAGAAAAGAAAAATATCCCCCCCCCATTAGGAAATGAGCTCATGGAAAGTCCTCAAACCCTGTTCCTTCGTGTCCTCGGCTAGACCAATCATTGTTAGCCAAATATGCTTATGATAATTCTATGGTTTTGCTCTATATAAACCCTGAATGCTAGCTTTTCGGGGCTCTCAACTTCGTTGAGACAGTTGGGAGCCCGTTTGTGCAGATGTTCTATAAAAATCTCTTGCTGTTGCATCTCCTGGACTTGCCATTGAGTCGCGGGGCTAGCCCACCTGAGTAATTCGACCCCGAACTTAGGGTCTAACATGACCAGGTTCTTCACTGGGCGCAGCACAACTGTATTAGCTCAGGGAGGATGTTTTCGAAGGAGCGATCCAGTACCTCCTCCCAGTTTACCACGAGATCTGGATTTTATTCATAAAACAGGACTGAAGAACAGCTGAGTTCCAGTGGTCAAGGAGTGTTAGGTAGCCTTGTTTGGTTAGCCCCCAACTTGGTCTTGCCAGGAGCTCACACCCAGAATGGAAGCTCTTTGCTCCTGGCCTGACACTATCAAAGAGTTGATTTCTTCTATTTTGTTACCCTGTCTCCAAGTGTTGGGTCACAGATGCAGGCGGAATCCTTCCTGACGTACTGTGCTTTGCCCTAGCCTGGCCTCCCTTCCTAACAGACTGGCACAGGTGTTGCCATTCCACCCCAGGGCCTAATGGAACAAGACGTGGTCCTTGTGAGCTGACTTTCCCAGTGTCCCAGTTAATGCCAGAGCCCTCGGTCCTCAGCTGGAAGCTGCTATTTGAAAACATCCATGCTTTGGGACTTCCTGAGTTGAGAACAGTATTTATAGGTTATAAGTTTGTGCCAAATGACTCCACGCACTAATAGGCAAACTTGGTGCAATCTATTTTGAGCTCCTACAGCTTAAGAATTTATGGTCGGAATTTTTATTTTCCATGTACCCTTCCCCTTTAAGAGGGAGGAAAATGATCTTGAACTAAATGACTGACGTGAGTTGTGCAAATCCCCTTTGCTATTAATCCCAATGAGGTGTTAACTACAAAGTCCATTTAAGACTCTTTAGCATTAGCCTTAGAGAAGAAGGCAGTAAAATAAACAGTTAATGGCCTGAAGCCAGCCATTCCCTGCACTTTAATTGATGCTTGACCACTGCATTCCAAGGATAATGGCTGGGCCCTCCTTCACTTCTCATTTGCACCAAGAGGGGCTGTTGTGAGAGGCCCTGTAATGATTGGAGAACGCTTCCTTACTGTGTTAATGAGCCTTTGCGTTTTGGGAAGATGGGGGAGGCAGGAGAGGAGAAATGGGGGGAGTGGGAGGGCAAGTTCAACTTTTATTTATCATCCTAACTAGTTCCTTGTGGGTGTTAACAGATCTCTGGGTAACCTTTGTGGGGTTACTTTCACCGGTTTAGACCTCAGTAGGGAAGTCATCCAACCACATTCCAGACAGAAGTGAGCCGCTCAACATCTGTTTTCCTCCGAGCCTCCTTTTTCCTTTTCCCATATCTAAATGACAAGTTGAACTCTGCAGAGAGCTCAAGACCCATTCCCACGATGGGCCAAAATTTTTCTCTGTAATACAGTCATAGTCCTAACCTAGTGTAGTTCTCTATGCTTTGTAAGAAATCTCACTGTGGGGCATGGTAGCTCACACCTGCAGTTCAGGTACTTAAGAGCTGAAGCAGGAGGATTGCTGTGTATTGAAGGCTAGCCTGGGAACACCAGAGACCCTGTCTCAAACAGCCACACAAACACACAAACAAACTAACTAGCAGACCACCATCTAAACCACCATTCTACCAATAAAATAAAATTAATAAAAAGAAGAAAAAAGAAATAGAAATCTTAACTTTTCTCACCAATTCTGCAATTGAAAACATTTTGTAGGTGTTTCTTTTTTAGTGTAATTATGGCCTGGTATTGATGCACAACTCAATCTATAGGCTGGGTGTGGTGGCACATGACTTTAGTCCCAGGACTTGGAAGGCAGAGGCAAGGGAATCTGAATTTGAAGCCAATCTTGTCTACACAGTAAAATCCAGGACAGCCACATAAAGAGACTGTGTCTCAAAAACATCAAAACCAAAACAAAACAAAAAACCCAAAGAAAAAAACAAACAAAAAACCTAAAAAGCAAAACAAAACAAAACAACCCCCCCCCAAAAAATCAACCCAAAACAAGCAAACCAATAACCAACAAAAACCAAGCAAACAGCTCAGTTTACTGACAGACACTATATCCCTGGTCTTGGTGCTGAGCCTCCACTCCTCCTTCTCTCCCCTGTAGCACACTTCTCTGTTCCTGTACATTTGCTACCGTCTGTGTTCAGATGGCACCGAGCTTTCCAGAAGCCCTCATGTTCCCGACTACCCATGCCCTGTGTCTGACCATCACATGAGCTTGACTGCCCCATTGGGGTTCTCATCAGCAATTTGAGAGCAAGCCTCCTGGAGATTCTCTATGACCCTGTGGTCAGCCTGACACCCACATACACATGGGCAACTCCAACTGAGCTCTAATTATGTGTGTGTGTGTGTGTGTGTGTGTGTGTGTGTGTGTGTGTGTGTGATCGTAAGACAAGAGCAAATGAGAGGTACATTTGAGGGAGGACGCTGGAGGAACGGGAGGGTATACGGAGGGGTGAATTTGATGAAGACACATCGTCTCACATGTAAAATTCTCAAGCAACACAATTAAAGATTATTCTTTTATTCAAAAGTTAAAATTTGAAAAGAAAATATAGAAACTTGATAAGGTGTATTTTCAAGTTTATTCTTTGTATATCCTTTATGCACAACAAAGTCTGAATATTCATATATTTAAATCTGGAAAGCATTTCAGATTTAATGTTTACAGTAGAAATCTTGGCCTATTTACTCACCAGATACATCTGTCTACATCAGATGTTATTTCTTCTTTTCCCTCACACCCTTGTCCAATCTACATGAAGGACTTAGTTTATCTTCCCTTTTCCCTACCCTACTTCCTCTTGTCTCTCTTTGCATTAATAATTATATCCTGTATTTCTTGCTTTTAGTTTCTGTCAGGCTACAACTAGAACACCTTCTTAGCCTCTTGTGTGCCACAAGTTCCTGAGTGTTTGAAAAGACCACAGAAAATTCTGGTACTGAAAGTGGCTCCACAGCTTCCTCTCTATTGGCAGCTTTTGTCTGGTCCCTGGTTCTCATAGTGCTGGTGTGGAGACAATTCTTCCTAAGTGCCTGTCTTAGTTAGGGTTACGTGAAGAGATGCCATCACCATAGCAACTCTTATAAAGAAAGCATTTAATTGAGGGTGACTCACTTAACAGTTTCAGCGGCTCAGTCAATTATGATCATGAAGGGGATCATGGCAGCGTGCAGGCAGACATGGGCTGGAGCTGAGAGTGCTACATCTTGCAGGCAACAGGAAGTCAACTGGTTGTCATCACTGAGAGAAACTTGAGTAAAAGAGACCTCAAAGCTTGCCCCATAGCGACATACTTCCTCCAACAAGTGCCACTCCCTTTGGGGGCCATTTTCTTTCAGACTACCACAATGGACGTATATTAGGAATTGTGTTATGTATCATCAGTGTAAGACTCACAGGGGACGAGAGACAGTTTATTCTGGAGTTGAATATGAACGAGCAGGGCATGAGAACACAGATCAGGTTCCCCCAAATCCAAATATCATGTTTCAATGTTCCATCCGCTTCAAGAAGTTCTTAGTGTAACAGAACAAAGAATAGCATAAATCAAGAGGCTTTTCAAATATGTTGATGGGAGCTGCAGGTAAATAGGTTCCCACAAAGCAAGGGGAATCTTTGCTATTGGACTCTAATGCTCTCTCTTGACATTTTCGGCCTTTGGGTTGGTAGAAGCCGGGGCTCTATTTGTACATCCCCAAAGGATTTACCTAATTTAAGCTTCAAGGATAATAGGTCAAAAAACACAGAGGTGGGCAATACACAGCTATTTTGGGTTAGCGACAACTCAAGATACAAAATTCCAACACTCGACAACCTTGGATGTTCCAGTAAGACAGTCAGCTACGTGGGATGTTTGATGTAGGGGTCTTTTTCCCCCCCTAAATGAAATGGGGACTTCATTTCCTAATATGTTGATTTCGTATCTTATGGAAGTAGAGTGGCACCATGTACTGTATGTTTGCTGTGAGCATGCCAGGACGCTGGGAAAGGGGTCATACTGGTTCTAGCTGCTCTCATGGCCCCAGAGAGCCTCCTTTCACGGAGTGAATTCTGCTTCATTTTGGATTCTTCCTGGAAGGGGCACAGTTCCTGCCCTGGGCACATGGAATTTCCTGAGCACTCCTTTGCTCTGACTTAGTTGCTGTTGTTAGGAAAGAAAATCCTAAGAGGGGCGGCTCCGCCGGTGCAAAGAAATCCAATTAGGTCAGATAAAACCGAATTAAAATGCCCATCGTTTTGTTAAATACAACACTCTTGGGTGGCCAAGTGCATGGCGGGGAGACAGGAAAGCGGGGAGCGCATGCAAACCCAGAACCACGTGTTTTTCCCTCTGGGAGCCCACTTAAATACCCTGTGGTATTTAATGCCCCTGGCATGCTGGGATTTGGAGTCCAGACTAATGCAGCTCCCAGGCCAGGGGGGCTGGGATGGATGCCAGGGGCTGGGGCCTACGCTCCAGACTTAACTGCTGTTTGATGGAAACACTGCGACAGGACTAACTGCTTTCACTCCGGGGTATTCCAGGCATGTCCCCTAGACATCACCAAAGGGAGGTGCAGAAACTTAATGAGATTGCACTCTGACCTGGTGAGAGTAACTAGCTACTGTCCTCAGTGCATGCACACAGGGTCGTGCACAGTTTCAGTGACTCGGTTTCAGGCACTGGAGAATGTGACTGAGCAGCAACAGGTACTATGATGATGCAAATGAATTTGAGAACACTATGTATGTGTGTGTGTGTGTTCATACATGTGTATGTATGTGCACGAATGTACGTGTGGAGTCTAGAGGTTGACACGGGGTATCCTCCCCAATTGCTCTTATATTTTTTCATTTTATTTTGTGTGTATAGATGGCTTGCCTGCAGATATGTTTGTTTAACACGTGAAGGCAGAGGCCCTCTGAGACTAGGTCCAGATGATCATGAGCCTCCATGTGGGTGCTGAGAATCAAACTCAGGTCTTCTTCAAGAGTGGCCATTGCTCTCAACCCCTGTGCTGCTAATCCCAATTGCTCTTCTTTTCTGAAACAATCTTTCGCTGACTCTGGGATTCTACTGTGGTTAGACTGGTGGGCCAGCAAACCCCATGGATCATCCCATATCTCTTCTCCAATGTGGGGGCTACAGAGTCTCCATACTGGGCTTGCCCCACCCCCTGCCTCTTCTTAAAATGTGTTGTGAACTTAGGTCCCCAAGCTTGCATGGCTAGCACTTTAGTGACAGTCATTCCCCTACCCAGCCTCCACATTACAAAGTTTTATTTAAAGAAATGCCTCTAACTGGGACAGGTACAACTTCATTAATAGTTTAGTAAGGCCTTAAAGGCCCCAATACTCACGGTTTTGTTAAGCATATACAGACAACACCAAGTTCTTTCTTTCTGAGTTGCACTAAGAATTTCAGATGTACATAGTGAGCAGGGGATAAAGACAAGTTGCTTAGATTCCAAAACCATGTGAATAAAATGTACTCCGGGAGGCTTTCACGAATGCCTCCCATTCCAAATGATTGTCATTTCAATGACACTATGATGTGATTTATTAGTTTTTCTACCAGATTCTTAACTGGAAGCACATGCCCTGAATTACGCCGGGGAATCTTTGTCTTTTTTAATTATGCATGTATGAAGGTGTCTGTGTGTGAGGATGTGCACATAGTGAAATTTTGTTTGCAACCTAACAAATAAAGTTTGCCTGAAGATCAGAGTGCAGAGCGAAGCCACTAGGTAGCCGCAGCAGAGAGGCAATGGTGGCGCACACTTTTAATCCCAGCACTCGGGAGACAGAGGCAGGTGGATCTCTGGGAGTTCAAGGGCCACACTAGACTGATCCAGAGAAACAAAGTCAGGTGGTGGCGGCTCACACCTTTAATCCTAGCACCAGGGAGATGGAGACAGGAAGGGATATGACAGGGCAGAGAGAGGAATTTAAGGGTGGGAGGAGACAGGAGCTCAGAGGCAGTCTGAAGATGTAGTCTGAGGATGCAGTCTGAGGATGCAGTCTGAGGATGCTGTCTGAGGATGCAGTCTGAGGATGCAGTCTGAGGATGCAGTCTGAGGATGCAGTCTGAGGATGCAGTCTGAGGATGTAGTCTGAGGATGCTGTCTGAGGATGCAGTCTGAGGATGCAGTCTGAGGATGCAGTCTGAGGATGCTGTCTGAGGATGCAGTCTGAGCACAGTCTGAGGGTTCATAGAGACAGTATCACCTCTTCAGTCTGATGCTTCGGTAAAGATAAAAGGTCTCTCTAGTGACTGACTGCATTGCTTCTCTGATCTCTCAGGCAAGCTTTATTTACTAGGTTACTAGCAAAATACCACTACGTGTGCATATGTGAGTGCCAGTGCCCATGGGTCCAGAGAGGACCTCAGATTCCCATGGCCCTGGAATTGTAGGCAACTGTGAGCTGTGCATTATGGGTGCTGAGAACTGAACTCAAGAGCAGCAGTCACTTTTAGCCACTGTGCCAGCTCCAGCTCCCAGGAATCCTTTTCAAAATCATGTCTGCCAGGATTCTACTCCAAATCACAGATTCTTTGTCATGTATGTTTGGATCTGGAAATAGGTGGTTTGGGGAATGTTCTGCAAGATTCTGAAGCTTCTTTCTTCATTTTTGAGAATTGGACCGATCCCATGCATGCTAGGCAATTCTTCTACCATCGAGATTTCTACGTTTTTTGAGACAGTCTTACTAAATTGCCGAGGCCAGCCTTGAGCTTGTAATTGTCCCACCACAGCTTCTTGAGTAGCTGGAATTATAGGCTTGTACTCCAAGGCTTGGCTGAAGCTACCAGTTTCAACCCTGCTTAAGGAACCATTACTTTACTTTTGACTGAAAAGTTTAGAGTGACCAGAAGCAAGGGTGGCTTGTCTTTTTGTTCTCGTAGTCCGCTTGGTCACCTCGTTTGTAGGAGTGGGCTCCTCCAGTGCTCATTGAAGAAATGGGAGCAAATTATGTAGAAAACTACACATTGTGTACTTTTAACTATGTACTTGTCTGAATTATTGCTGGCTAAGTGAATTTAATAGTTGAATAGAATTTTAAAGCATAGTCTTTGGAAGAAAGCCTCTTCTACATAATTGTAGAGCATTATGTGTTCTAAATGTTCAGAGAACAGATGAAGTAGGTTTTTGAAAATTAAAAGTATTTAATGTGAAACGTAAGAACAAAGCAAAGATGTGAAAACCATTTTTATAATGACTGATACCATATTTGAGTCTCTATTATTTTATGTGTAAAAAATCATTTGGGATAAGATCTTAATTTTTTTTTGTACACCTTTTGTCCACCCAGGGTAAGTGTAAAATGCTAATAACCTAGGATTTTTGCATGCCAATGATTGCCGTTCTTCAGGACTGGAATAGAACTTGGGTTGGTGAAGTGCTTGCTTTGAAAGCATATGACTTTGACCCTGAGAATTCATGTAATAAAAGTTAGGTGTGGCGATATGGCCTTTCAGTCCCAGAGGTGAGGAAGCAGCAACAGCTGGATGCCAAGCACTTGCTGGTCACCCTGCCTAGCCTGCTTTGTATGTGCCGGGCAAGTGAGAGACCTTGTCTGAAAATAAAGGTGGCAAACATCCGAGGAACAGTACCTGAGGTTGTTATAAGGCCTCCTCATGGCCATGCACTCACATGAATGTCCATGACATGCTTCTATACGCACACGCAGCCTCTCCCCCCAGTGGACACACTACATATTTCATAAGGCATTTTGGAACTCTTTTTTTGGGCACCATCTTTGCTGCTCTGACTCTGTATACCATGTCTTGACTCGTTACCCATCTCTTCTCCGAGACCTGTTCTTTGTCACCAAGGAGGTGTCAGTAAGGGTGGCATAAGAAGGAGCCACCTAAGACAGAACCATCAAGGACCGATGCATGATGTAAGCCTGAGCACAGGCAAACCCAGACACGCACAGAACGTACTGGAATAGCGAGGGAAAGCCCCCAAGTGAGGTGAGATCAGAGAGGGAGAAGGAGGAGCATGGCCAGCAAGGGAGAGTGGGGAAAGTGTTGACAGCGTCAGGGTCCGTAGGATATTTCTGCAGAGTGCAGAGACTCCAAGGAACAAGCCATCCGCTCCCTTCTTCCCTAAAACCTCTCTACAACAGAGGTTCAATAGGAAATACTATGAAGAAAGCAACCTGCTCCCCATGAATGAAAACACCACACTACACCAGCAACCCACTTCTGGTCTCCACCGCGGTACCAAGTTGACACACTGTCTGTGCAAGGCATATGGGGAGCTGGTATAGTGTCACCAGACTTGCCTGACTGCTCAGAAAGTAACAGGAGTGAAGCCCAGAAACTACCTTCCCACAGTTGAGGACTAGTTCTGAGAGCAGAGGGCCTCCTCAACATTCCTAACAACCCACTTATTCTGTCAGAGACACTGAGAACGCCAGCACCTCATAACTCCCTTCATCCCTCCCAGTTCAAGGTCTGCTTCATGCCATGATTGCCCTCCACCTAAAATTTAAAAGAATGGAAAATGAACACAGTATGTCAAGGAACACTTTGATCAAATCTGTGCTAATGAGCCTTAGGAAATAATACATGGCACCTCCGACGTGCAAGGGCATCGAAATTGAGAACATCTATTTAGAGGGTTGCTGATTTCCCATCTACAGAAACAACATGTTCTTAAGTGACCATCCTTAAGGAGAGGATGCTGACTGTCCTGCAGGCAAGGCAGACCCAAGACAGGTTGCTTCTTACCCAGTTTCTTACTTTACTGCAACATACTCAGGAGAAAATAAAATGTAAGCCTGTGTACTTTCCTGTGCCTCAGGACGATGAGAGGAATAGATTGTTAAAAGAACTTGGATACAGTAACCATGAAACCCTTCTGGGATTATGTATTATAGGTATCTAGTCTGACAACGCCTGTGTGAAGTTGTGATACCTGAAACAAGTGAGAATAGAATATTGAAAACTTCATTACATGAAAATTAAATCATACACGACTATAAAATGAATACATGGCTTACACAAAAGAATTAACTTTTTGTATGATATATGCATGCAATATATATGTATATATATATTTATAGTTATATAGCCAGAATATCTCTTCGTGTGTGTGTGTGTGTGTGTGTGTGTGAGAGAGAGAGAGAGAGTGTGTGCATGCCTGTAGAGGCCAGAAGAAAATGTCATCCTGGAACTAGAGTAACATGCAGATGTGAGTTGCCTAACATGGAGCTATCTGGGATGGGCTGATACAAGGTGGGATCTTCAGAAATTTACAGAACTTTTGACTATCCAGAATACTCAGGAGAAGGAAGCAATGAGTAACACATGCATTTTCTCTGTGGGTGAAGATCAGGGTTCTAACTCAGAAGTTGAATTCTAAGATGAAACACAGAGATGGGACTGGTGAACCAAGTGTCTCTCGCAGGACAAGGGCAGGAGAGGAACGAGATGATAATGGCGTGCGTGATACATCCCATCTTTGTCTTTCGCAATTTCCTATGAAGCTTGGAGGGACTGGTGCATCTCAGGGACCCAAGGTCTGAATGGACAGAAGCTGTGCGCCTTATTTTATCCCTCCACGTTACTTTGTTTATCTGACTTCCAGACTAAGTTCAGCCTAGGCAAAACTCTAGTGTTGAAAGTGTGTTGGAAGAACTTGCTTTACATTTCCTGTTATCCTGTTTCCTTTTAGGTTTTGTGAATGATTCTGTTGCTAAGTCCATCGTGGCCTTGCGTTTAACTCTGGTGGTGAAGGCCAGCACCTGTGTGCCTGGGGGCAGCCACTCGAATGACTTAGAGTGTTCAGGAAGAGGAAAATGTGCCACGAAGCCATCGGAGGTAAGGGACACGTGGTAGCTTCTAAATATTACTATAACTAAACAAATATGTATTTGTATATATGTGTAGGCCACATAGATATATGCTTTTCCATATGATTTTTAAAGTCACTGGAGTAAGTTCTATGCATCGATAGACCTTCTTGAATAAGCATGAAGTTGAGATTACTTCTGGTAGAAGAATCAAGAGAAATGCAAGAAAGCGAAAGCCATCACACCCATTTATTTCTCAGATTTTAAAACCGTGGCCGTCCCCTACTCAGGGTAGTTACGGAAGTGAGAGAACAGCAAGAGAAGGTGTGGAGAAGAGGATGACCTAGTAGATTTCACCTTTGAGGTGCGGCATCATAAACACCATGGAGGACCTGAGTCCCGTTCCTTTGGTAGCTGTGGTCCCATGGCACTAGGTCTCTTGGGCGTGGGGCAAGGGCTGCAGATAGTTTTCTCTCCTGCCTTCTTCCTTCCAGTATGGACAGGAGTCAGCTACCAGACCAGCAAAGGCCATGACATTTACTGGCACCATTATCCCTGAGTCTCAGGCTCGCTTCAAGCCTTTTTGGAAGATGGGCTCTAGGCACCAACTGAAGCTCCCAGCAGGGATGACAATGCTATTAATCTGGGTACCTGTTCCTTTGGGGGTACCCGTTCCTCCCACTGCTTCCTACTTCTGCCTCTCTCATATTCTTGCTTATTTTCTTCTCTTCATTTACACGCATATTTCCACCAGAGTAATAGTTAAACATGGGTTCTCCAAATAGCGCAAGGCTGTGACTTGTTTAAGGCTGATTTCAGGGGATAAGTTGGTAGATTTTCTTGGCTGATGTTGGTATATTTTATAACAGAGGTGTGAACTTTGATGAGTGAAGGGAATGGGGCTCACTAACAAAAGGAAGAGGCTTTAGAATGGTAATTGTCACATGGAAAACGTGCAATTTTACTGTTTTAGACTTGATATTGCAATTGCTCAAATATGCCACTCTCTTCTGAAAGAGGCAGAATGCGGTAAGGAACTCAAGTCAAACTGGGAATACTCATTTCTGGTGAATCTTAGGAAACAGAAGTGAGGATAAACCAAGCCAGAGCTGTTATCCCTTCTACTTAGAAAGAAGAGAGAGAATGTGGAGACGCAGGAGGGGAGGCATGACCAAGCAACACCTACAAAGCCAAGAGGTTCTTCCATGTCTGCCCCTTCAGGACAGCCTGTTTCCCCTCCGAAGACCAACCTCTTTATCAGTGCCTTTTATGGGGGGAAATTTAGAAGATTCTGAGTGTCCCCTCATGACAGTGAGTGCTGGGCTGACAGCTGTAGAGGAGACGAGGAAGTGATGCAGAACCTGCTCAGTGAAGTAGTCCAGAGGAGAGGAAGAGATGAAGAGATGAAAAGTGTCATGGCTTCCATGTGAACCTGCGGGGAAGATGTGCACAGCCCCACCCTTACTGTCCCCACTGAATTGTTCTGAGGCCTGATTAGTTCCGACAAAGGCAGCATCAGTAAAGAGAACTGTCTCAAATGACCACTGCTACCCTGCAAGTTTTTAAAATATGTGTTTTATCTTATTTTTTTTTAAATTAACTAACAAAGTGACAGATTTCCTTATGGCTTTCTCCTATATAATTCCTTTGTGGCTGATTTGCCCTCCTTGAAACCTTCTCTCCTGTCTTGCACCCCTTCACCCCCAACATTCTTCTTTCGTTTTCATAATGGCATGCGCTCTGTTACCCGCCCCCCACTTCTTTCACTCTCTCCCTCTCACGGGCCCCCTTTCTGGTTTCCTGGCCTCTGACTGCACTCCCTGCTACATAAACTATAAAAATCAGAAGCTGGGATCTGCGTGCAAGAGGGAGCATGCAGATTTTGTTTTTCTGGGTCTACGCTACCCCACTTAACATATTATCTTCCAGTTCCATTCATTTCGGAAGTTTTCATTTTTCTTTGCAATTGAATGTTTCTGTCATGTGTGTGTTTATCACATTTTTATTATCCATCCATCTGTTGATGGGCATCCAGGCTAACTCCATTTCCTGGCTACTGTGGATAGAGCAGCAATGGACATGACTGAGTGAATATCTCTGTGGTCGAATATAGAGTCCTTTGTGCCTGTGCCCAGAAATGGGAGAGATGGGCCAGTGGCTGATGAAACGGGAGGCCTCATTTTCCTCTTAACTTTCTAATGACCGGTCCTTCAGGGAAACATTTCAGTAGAAGGCAGGCATCATGTTTTAGCGACATGTTGTGGGCATGCACTGAGGCTATGGGACTCACAGGAGGCGGCTCTAGCCGGGAGACTCTGCTTGCATTCAGATTCATTGGAAAGGCTGGAGAGGTGTTTAGCACCTGGCAGATAGCTTGGGAAAGCTTGCCAAACACAGAATAAAAAGACACAAAAGCCGGGGTGGGGAGCCCACACTCCTCTTGGCAGGTCATTTCGGAGTGAGCACATCTTCACTGGGGACCCGGGCTTCTCTGAAGAGCTTCTAACACTGTGCAGCTGTCTCCTCCTCCAGCTGCGACCATCTCTCTGCACCAGGTCAACTGTGGAGTCTCACTGCTATTGACTTTGCATTTGCCTTTAGGATGTTGTGATCAGTCAGCTTATCGGAGTCAGTGTGCATGTGTATCTGTGCGTGAGGGCACGCTCACGTGCATCTGCATGTGTGCGCACACTCGTGTATCTGCACGTGTGGGCTCGTTCATGTGTATCTGTGAGTGTGTATGCGTTCATTTGCATCTGTGCATGTGTACACGTATATCTGTGGGATATGCACTTGCATGTTTGTATATACATGGGTGATCAGAGGCCAACCTTAGGTATCTGCCTCAGTCACCTTCATTTTAACTTTTGAGTCAGGATCTCTTGCTGGGCTTGGGACTAATGAAATTAGGTTGGTTAGGCAATGAGCCCAAAGGATCTTGTCTTCATAGTGCTGGAACCAGAAGTATGCATCATTGTACCTGACATTTTATACAGGTTCTTGGAACTGAACTTGGGTCCACATGCTTGGGTGCAGGCACTTGACAGACTGAACTGTGTCCCCAGCCCCTGAGTCAATGATCACCATGTCTGTTGGAGACCTAACACCACGTGGTGTGTTCTTATCCAGGAAAGAACTGTCTCCTATAAACAGGGCTACTAGCTATGACAAGAACGGGGTGGAGGGGGAATGGAAAGGTAGCTATCTTTTTTCATTTATTTGAGTTCTGTATCTTTTTGTCGCCATTATCTGAGCAGATACAGTGTGCATGTGTATCTGTGTTGCAGCAACAAAGGACCATTGTCATTGTGTTTCTTTTTATTGTTTCCTACAGTCAAAAGTTACACGGTCCAGCCTTCCATTCCATGCAAGAATCTACTTTATAGCATGAGAAAAATAGAACTGTATTTGGTGATTTTGTTTTATTGTTTCATTTTATATAATTTTATTAGATCATCCATCAAGACAGAACAATTCTGTTATTTCTGCACTATTCTCACCGAGTGTTTGAGCTCATTTCTCTTTCCTGTCAGATGTGTTCTGGTGGGGGGATATTTCTCAGTTCCAGGTTGACAGGTGGGTGTGGTTGCTCTTCTTGGATACCCTACCATTCCCAGACGGACTTTTAATGTGTTTGTTCTTATAGAAGCAAGGGTGCTTTGTGTTGGTCCTATGTCTGTTGGAAGGAACTTGACTATTGGCTACCAGTTTCTCTTGTTGAACTTAATTACTAAGGTTGTTCTGCTAGCAGTGGTCACCTTTGATGATTGACCCCTGATTCATTCTCTCTCTCTCTCTCTCTCTCTCTCTCGTGTGTGTGTGTGTGTGTGTGTGTGTGTGTGTGTGTATACATACAAGCATGTGTATGCTTTCACTTGTGGATGGCAGAAGTCAACCTGGGTAACATTCCGAATCCTTTGCTGTCCACGTTGTTCCTTGAGACAGTGTATTCTCTGGCCTGGATGTCACCAAGTATACAGAGCCGGGTGTTCTGATTCCCAGAGAGCTGTCTATTTCTCCCTGGCCAATACTAGCATTATAAGTGCTTGCCATAACACGTTTTATTTTATTTTTTTAAATGTGGGTTCTGGTGATAGAACTCAGGTCGTCACTCTTATAAGCACTTTTATGACTGAGCTATTACCCCAGCTCCCCTTGTTTATCTTATAGGTATTTTTTCAGGAAGGTGGCACGGGGTTTTTGAGTCTGCTCAGAACCAAGCTAGACGGCATGGACCTTGTCTCTGAATGGAAAGGGGCTTATTAGAATCTTCCAACGATGTGGAGCCAATAGAATGAAATAGGAATAGTTTATGCCTCTGTGAAGTCTTAGCAAGTCCTAAATCTAGTGGCAGGAGCCTGAAAACTGGAGGTCACAGAAATAATTGAGGTTGAGTCCTAAGACTGTCTGGTGCAGAATGGGGGTGAACAAGGTCCTCTGCTGTTGGGATTCCCTCTGACTTGGGAACATCAACCTTTCATTCCAGGCAGGTCTTCTCCTGATTGATGAGGCTCACTCATTAGGAGAGCAATCTGTCTTACTCAAAACCTGTTGATGTCAATGGAAATCTCATTCACAAACACCCTTTTCAGAACAAGATCCAGAATAACAGGTGACCCTGTTATATTGGCATCGTGGCCCAGCCAAATGGATGCGTGAAGTTGACCATACAAGAATCCCCCTATACCACTGATTCTCAGTTGCCTCTTTCTATGTAGTAATTGCCTTGTACACAAGCCTCAGAGAGTTTTAAAACAGGCCGCTGCCTAAGAACAGCCTGAAGTCGTTGACAGAAAGTTACCTTTCAGCCTGTCACTAGACTCCGATGCTATAGCTGGGTAATGGAAGGAAAGGTAGTCCCATGACCGGAGCCCAGAATGTGTTCACTGTCACCCCTTTCATGCTGATTTCCCATGGGGAGTGCGCTCCGTGTTTTCCTTCAAGGTGATTTCCACAGGGAGTTAATAATGAGCTCAAGACAGGGAAGTGATGGGATGGAACAATGGCTGTCCTATCATTTTTCACACTTGTTGGCTTTGTGTCCATCAGTAGGTGAAGGGGCCAGGGCTCTGCTTTCAGGGAATTACCTAGAAGTTTCCCTAGCTCTTGACTTAGGAAGGAACCAGCTGGCCTTCAGTGTCAAGGCTGGGCTACCAACTCCACACACTGAGACTTTGCTTTGAGAGAGAACTCAGTGGGCATGACTCTTGTGTTCCGTGAGACCATGTCTTAGTTTGGTCTCCAGCTATGGAAATGGAGTCCTGGCCTTTTGGTACCTCCCTCCCTACTCTCGAGATAGTCACAGGTTTGTGCTCTCTGAAATCCTATTGAACACATGGCCAGACCGAGTTCCTCTATGTAGCCTTGACTTATCAGAAATGAATTTCTTAATCACTGACCTGAACAAAAGGCTTTACCAACCATGCTTGATATCCCTATTTTCTGTCCCACATGGCCTGGTAGGTCTCTGCCTGCCTTAGGACAGCTCCCTTTCCTTTCACAGATGCTGGTGCCTTTTGTTAAAGTTTCCAGGAAATCCCAGGTCCTGGGCTTGTTTATGTCAGAGGCCATTAGCAGAGAAAAGATGGGGACTCACAAGCAGTGTTTCCAGCTTCTGTCCTCTACCCCCAGCACCTGTCTGGCTCCCATCAGATCACTGTGCTTTTGCTGATTGCTGTCTGAAAATCAACCTGCCTGCCTGCCCTCTGGATCTTATTCTCCCAACTTTCCAACTCGAGTTAAAGTTCAACTCCAAATATCTTTGCTTCCAGAAGGATCACTAAGCAGTTTCTTTGGAGTCTGGTAGTACTTTTTTTGTCTTCTGGGGGAATGGGGCTTTTGAGTTGTGCTTATGTATTTATATGTATGTCATGATTTGCACCTAACTCATGTCTGGGTTCTTGAGGGCCTGCTCAGTGCCTAGGCTCCCCTAGGTTCTAGGGGACACAGATTGGGTCTGGAAAGCATGGCCTGGATGTCTAGAAGAAGCCAGAGGCCTTGGGAGCAGCATGGTGAAAGAGTTACTGATGGAGAAGAGCCCTTGGATGTGTGTGTGTTTGCAGAACTTTGCAAGTATTCTACGAGAGCCTAGAGATATGCCTGTGATAGGCTCGAGAGTGTGGGGGTGGGGACCCCCACAGTCTGTGATGGTGGGCTCCCTCACCTGAGCACGCGACTCCAAGTCATTCTGCATCGGATACAACAAGTAGCATAGCCCTTTGCTTGTGGGAGCTGCTATAGGACCGTGAGCTGAGCAAGGAAAAGAAATTGATGAGTGGAAATGTGGTAGGGAATCAGTGCTTCAAGCTTTGAGGTAGATGTGCAGACTCAGCTCTAAATTGGACAAGTCTAGGGACATGGCAAACAAATGGTGAGTTTTGCAAACACTGAGTCAGAAGAAAATACTCTCTGGTTGAAGACTCACAGTTAGCAGGACCCGGAAAGTTGTAGGCACAAGTGACAATCTTAAGTGCCACAGTCCTTTCTCCACCATTTCAGGAAGGAGCAGGTCAGCATGGCTGAGCCTGTGAGCCCTTTGACGCTGTCCTCCTGTTGGTTTGAAACCATCACTATGGGTGAGCCTCTTTGTAGGTGGCAGTGACATATGCAAGAAGGGCAGACATAGTTGTCATAGTTACTGACTGTCAATGCTCTAAGAGCTAACTCTTCACATTATTAGTGTAAGGCAGAGGCCCTCATGAGACCTTGAGAAAAAGGTCACTCTGACCTGTCAGGGTTGTGAGAAACATTGGGTTGGAAGGGGGAGAAGACAACTCACAGAGAATCAAAGGAGTAGCCACTGTTGCTTGCATTTAGCATCTGAAGACTAACTGGTTGCCAATCATTGGAATGCAGAAGGACCTTCACACTCTGTTTAGTGTGCAAGGGGGTCAGCTTCCCCAAGCTCTGCTAGAACTCTGGAGAAATCTCTCCTTAAAGTATGGAGCAAGACACAACGGAGAGGGTGCTAAATAAAATAATAGACAGTGGTGACGCATGCCTGACGAACCAGTTAACAGTTAACATCTACATATGATGCATTATAGAAAACAATGAACACACACACACACACACACACACACACACACAGAGACACACACACACAGAGACACACACACTGCTTTTTGAGCCAGAGGGTATATGCTTTGGATGTGAGGTTAAGGTAAAATTACACATGCAAAACTCCCTAAAAGAGTGTCAAATCTCCTAAAATTTAAAATGAATTCTAAGGCGAGGGTATGAAATACATTTAAATAGCTTAGGACACCTTGCCTAGCCACACTCCCATGGGATTCTGCAGTGATACAAATCGGCCAAGGTGCTGGTAGTTCATTATAAGCTAATGAAAGGGGGTGAGATCTCAGATGTCACTTGCAGAAAGTAACCTCTAGACCTCAGAGAAGAAATATTTTTGTGAATAATAACACATTAACCACAGAGATCATCACAGTAACTGTGGGCTAGCTGTCACTTTTTCTTTTTAATGGGCACAACTAGGCTCGTCTCAGATTTCATCCGTGCGTGTTTGAATTATCACTCTTGGTGCTAGTGTAATTAAAAAACCATCTCTGCCTTTCATGTCCCAGAACAGAGGGATGACAGTGTTATTGCCTGTGAAGAAATATGGCAGCATGCTTGAATCATTGATTCTAAATTATTTCAAGAGATGATTCTAAATTATATCTCAAAGGACAATTGTCTCATTGTGCTTTCTAACTGGCGCCAGCGTCTTGTGTGAGGTTGAAATGTATCTATCTCCTGGGTCTAAGAATTACGGAGATGTTGTAGAGCGCTGGTGGCATTCCAGACGCATTAGGGGAAAGATTATGTTATTGGTTGACATTTTCAGGGTCATAGGATTTGAAGTATTTGAAGTGGAGGTGTTTTTTAGAGGCTTCTCGTTCGTTTTTTTTTTTTTTCAACACCGAGAAAACAAATATGTGAGACAGATTGAAGTCATTTTCTTAAGGCCTAAGAGCTAATTCATGGAGGAAGAGTGTGGAGAGAAATTCCTGGACTTTTGATCCAGAGTTCCCCCCACTGGGCCACACAACTTGTCTGTTCTTCCTCTTGTTTCTGCCCTCTTAAAATTTATCAATCTTATTTATTTATTTATTTCGAGATGGGGTGCCATATAGCCTAGGCTGGCCTTGAACTCATATGGAGCTGAATATAACATTGGGCCCTTCCTTTGCTCCCCCATGCCCAGCCTCACACATCTCAAGACACTCTGGAGACAGTGGCTCGATTGCATTTTTAGTGTCCCCGTGCTATGATTACTGTTTATAAGGAAATCCAGGCCTCAGATGGAAACTCATGTTTTGGTCACCTTACACATTTAGACACGACATTTTTCAAGCATTCACATGCACAGAAGTCCTGGAAGGAGGACTTTGTCAAACTGTATGATCTGACCCTGGGGGTCTGGAGTTGGACCTGAGGTGAGGTACTGGGGATGAGGGGCGGGGTAGGGAGAGCAGAATATTGAAGGCATGCTATCACAGCTCCTTGGAGGGACTGAGGGGACTCAAGTAATTTCATCCATGATTTTTTTTTCTGACATACATTATGCCAGGGACTCAACCCTCTGTACTTGGTCTAGAGCAAAATTTGAGAAAATAATGCCTTATATTCCATGTGTTATGACACAAGGCTTCACAAAGGAAGAAATGCCTTTGGCAGAATTGTGTCAGGGAATAGCTAGAGTTCACTGATTTAGTTCCTACCTTTGTGTGTACATTGGTGTGTGTGTGTGTGTGTGTGTGTGTGTGTGTGTGTGTGCGTGTGTGTCTGTGCACACGTGCAAGCGAGCTCGGAGGCACGTGTGAGCATGTGGAGGCTGTAGGTTGACACCAGAAGTCTTCCTCAGTCATTCTATACCCTATTGTTTAGAACGGGGCTTCTCACTGAACTTAGAACTCCCCGGTGGTTAGGCAGGCCACTGGCTTGCTGTCAAGCCCCAGGGACTTCCCATTTCTGCTTCTCTGTGCTCAGATCATGGGTGGTACCCCTGCACTCAGATTAGAAACTGGGTCTCATGATTGCACAATGAGTGCTTTATCATCTCCCCAGCCTGTAATTCAACACAAGAGCAAGAAATACAGCACTAAAGGTCTGGCTAGACTTTTTGCTGAGAGATTAAAAAAAAAAAAAGCCTCCCTGGGGAAGCCTGGCAGGAGTACTTTCCTTGCTTCTGCCTCTCTGAAATGCTGACTTTTCAGTTTATAAGTCAGTGAGGCGCTAGTCCTATTGGGAAGATGTGGGTAAGCAGCTGTGTACCTGGAGGGCATCCACAGCAGACTTTGTGCCCTTGCTTAGGGACCTGAGGATTATCCTAAATGCTTGACTCTAAAGCTGAAGTTAATTTGTTTGACTCCTTAGAGGGTCTATTTACCCTCCCCAGCATCCAGTCCCTCAGCCAGTGTGATCTGAGTGCTTAGTCTGTTAGGAGAACACCCCATTCCTTCTGTGACCTTACTTTACAGTTTAAACCTCATCCCAAAGCTGTGCAGTGTTGGTGACTCCCCAGTGACCATTTACTTGTGTCTGTGGACACAGCTGTTAGGAGATAGAGCAGCTGAGCTAATTTGAATTGGGACAGGGCCACCAGCAGGCTCTGGCATTGACTTCTGATGTGTCCATATGGCAAGCATTGTTGCAGGCTATCTTCATGGCACTGATGGTCATACATCACTTAATAGTGGGGATGTGGTCTGAGGAATGTATTGTTAGATGATTGGAGCAGCACATAGTGGCTTATGTAAACAAAGCCAGCTTGATTGATTGATTTTCTTAAGGTAAGTCTTGCTCTGTATCCTCAGCCATTGTGAACGTTTTGTGTAGACCAGGATGACCTTGAACTTTAGAGGAATCAACCTGCCTATGCCTTCTGAGTACTGGATCACAGGTGTATACTGGTGTGTGCGTGTGTGTGTGTGTGTGTGTGTGTGTGTGTGTGTGTGTGTGTGATGTGATGTGATATATATGAGAGAGATAGAGAGAGAGAGAGAGAGAGAGAGAGAGAGAGAGAGACTATACTATGGTATAATTATGGAGGTCAGAGGACAACTTGTGGGAGTTGACTTTCTCCTTTCACCACGTGAGTCTCAGGAAGTATTAAACTCATCAAGTTTGGCAGGAATTGCCTTTATCCACTGAGCCATCTTGTTGACCTAGAAGATGGCTTTACTATCAGGAGGTGACACAGTCTTATGAAACACAGTGGTATACGCAACCTACGTGACCAGGATGCCCTGGTGAAAGTGGGACATGCCCACAATTCTTACCCTTGGGAAGAAGAGACAGGCTGATGGCCAATTGGAGGCCAGCCTGAGCTCAATAGCAAGAGCCCGTCTCAAAGAAAACCCAACTAAACAAGACAAAAACAGACAACTGTAAAGTAAAACAAAACAAATTGATTCCATGTATGACTGCAGTGGAGAGAAGTTACTGGCCTTGCTGAGCAAACCGGGCAACCTTGCGGACCTTCCATGGCATTTCTTTGCACTTGACCCATTTTTGCCTGCTGAGTTAGAGACTCTCCTGCAAATGTCCTCTGGTTGCCAAGTCAGTAGTTTTCTTACAAAACTGTCTGGTGCCACCTAACTCAGCAGTTTTCAGACATTTATTTATTTATTTATTTATTTATTTATTTATCTTGGTCTTAGGCCTCCATTACGTTGTTAGCGAAGCAGCTTTAGTTCTGTCTGCTGGTACCTACTGTAGAAACAGGCTGAAGAAAAAGTTATCAATCCGTTGAATTAATAAGCTCATCACGAATTCACGTAAACAACACCTTCTAAATGAAAAATAGCTACATTTCTCAAAACAATAATAACATAGTGAGAGAATGGCATTTTTTTTTCTTTTACAAAATTCTTCAAGGTCTGGCTTCAAAGAAAGCAGCTGGAGTTTTACAGATTTGCAGATTGCTTTTCCATGCAAGCTGTCACCATGTGGTGTTTTGGTTTCGGTCTGGGAAGAAAATCAGCCTCACGCAGGAGTTTAGCTGGAAAGGGGACAAAAGTTTTAATAGCCTTTTCAATAATCGTGGATATTCTTGGAAAGTCTACAGGACTTGACAAGTGGCGAATTCTTAAAGGTTAATTGAATGTGGATAGGATCTGAGACTCTATCAATAAACTTTTGTTACATGACAATCTGCTGGTCTGTGTACAACAATTTTGCTCGTGAATGGGGCCCATGGCATCACCCATCAATCATATGGAACACATCGCCTTGCTGAGTTTTAAGCAAGCTTCCAAGTGTTGATAATCTCCGTGATACCATATTAAGAAAGTCGCAACTGAGGTTAATGTTGCCACCAGTTTCATCAGGAAAGCCTTTACGTTCTGGGAATCTGCCAAGGTATTAGTGGAAGATAACAGCTTTTCATGACTCTCATTTGTCCTTGAAAACTTGGATTTTTACCTCTGACAACGACGACTCTTGGTTATTGTTCTCAAAGTGATAGACTGGCTTTGCTCATTTGAGAGAAAATGTCGGCATATAGGCAGGTTTGGGTAAAAAAAAAAAGACAGTTGGTCTTTTTATCATTATTTTAAGGAAAAGGGAGTCCAGAGTGTTTGCTTGAGATGACCTTTGGGCTACCAAGGTATAAGGTGTGTTTCTCGTTTTCTTCTGGTTCTAGAAGAATGAGAAGATGCGTGCCCGAGGGCTGAGAAAGTCTAACCTTGTAACCTTTACTCCCTCAAGGAGAACATTCTAAGCAGACCTGACATTTCCCCTGCCCATCCTAGATCATGGTGAAGCTTCCAAGACAACTATGATGGACAGTGGCTTCCGTTGCTGTGAACCCTTGTGGGAGGACAGTCCATTGATATCTCCTAGTAAGCTGAGAATTATTATAAGTTTGCACGGTGAAGGTGAATTTTTCTCTATCCTTTTCTTGTAAAGGTATAGTGAAGAAACAATCTTTCAAATCAATAACTGTAAGAGGCTATCCTTTCAGTAATAGAGAAGGCAGATGAATTCCAGATTGTAGAGGACCCATAGGTTGAATAACCTTATTGATAGCTCTTAGATCTGTCACCATTCTCCATTTACCAGATTTCTTTTCTTTTTTTACAACAAATTCAGAAGAATTCCAAGGGCTGGTTGAGCCATCTAGTTGCTCTTATACCAGCTGTTCTAAAGCCTACAACTTATCTTCAGCTAGAGGCTACTGCTTAACCCATATAGGCTTCTCAGTTAACCATTTTAAAGGTAGGACTGTTGGTACCTCTAAAGGTTTGCTAGTTGCTTTATGTTCTTGTACAACCTGAATATCTGGTGATCTTTGTGTATAGTACCTTATAATTATTAGTTCCTGCGACTGCAGGAATGTTAATCTGGGTATTCCATTGCTGCAGCATGTCATGACCCCATAAATTTGCTGCAATATTAGCCACATATGGCCTCTTTGACCTGTCCCAATACAGTCAATCCATGTCGTGCTTTGTTTAACTTGAGATATGGTTCAATTCCTAGTAATTGAACATCTGCCTCTTGAAGAGGACAATTTTGATGCCAAGATTCTGAATTAATGATACTCACATCTGCACCTATGTCTATCAAACCAAAAATTACAATGCCATTCATATGTACTCTTAGCTTTGGTCTTTGATCATTTATAGAGGTCTGCCAGAATATATGTTTCCTACTTCCTATTGAAATTTTTGACTTATCTTCCATGTTTATGCCATCATCTAGAACAGCATGTTTTTTTTTACAGAAGTCTCTGGATTTTTAAATTTTCCTGGTGAGATATGCCCCTCACAGTTACTGAGAATGATTGGGCCATTTTTGGCTTGGGGGCCTGTGAGAGGCCCCTCAAGGAGTTTCCCAATTATTTTGGGTTGCCTTGTCAGTCTCTTGTTGATCTGCATTCATTGGTCCAGTGTTGGCCTTTACCACACCTTCTAAATATAACCGAAGGCTGAGTCCTCCTATTCTTGCCATTCCCAGATATTATTCCTAGGAATTTCTTGTCTACAATCCTTTCTCAGTCAGGAGGCCAGGACGAACAAGCAAACAAGTGGGCCCTCCTCCTTACAGTGAATGACAGGTGATTTTTCTCACCATTGTTTTGTATCTTTAAGACCAAGGTCAGTATGGGAAATGACTCATTTTAATATTTCTATACAATGACTTTGACTTTCTGGACTCCTTGAAAGGACTCTAGGAATGCTTTAGCTCCAGAGATTTCTGACACCACATTTTGTGAATGTATCCAGATCTTTTTTTTCTGAATATTTTCTTCTGTTTCTTTCTCCCCTTTTTCCCTTCTTCTTCGTTTCCTCCTCATGCTCCTACTCACCCTTCTTTTCTCTCTCCTCCTCTTCCTTCTCCATTGTCTGCACATTTAATGCATTTGTTTTTTTTCCTTTTCTAAACATCTCAAGTTTAGTTTAGGCAATTTTGGTGTTTTTATTTTTTTCCTGTTTGATCTTGAGAACCATGTTGTGGCTTTTGTGTCTCTCTGTATCAATTCTTTAATCTTCTTTGATTGGTTCTTTAGGAACAACTCCAGGTCAGTTTCTAAAAGCTGCTTAGACAATATCTCTGTTTTTTTTTTGTTTTCTTCTTGGGTGTTCCCTACTCTATGCCCATCCTGGGGCAGCATCTTGGACTCCTGGGATGTCTGTCAAGAAACCAATTGAATGCTCCCTAAAACTTTGTTAAAGGAAGAGAAAGAAAGCTAGCCATTTAAATTATAGAATGTTCCAAAAGTGTTTGAAACCACTTTCCTGTTGAACATTGCTGACTTTCTAGATAGATGGAAGGAAAAAGGAGTGAGCCTCACTTCCTGGGTCTCACCTGGAGTCTGGAGCTTTCCTCCTAGGACATACCTGGACCTCCCTCTGGGTCAAGCTTTAAGGAAGACAGGGATAGGGACAGGAAGGATGCAGGTCATAGAGGTGGATGGGGAGCTGGCAACCTGTGTGACTTGCTGTTTTAATAAGTTTGACTCCAAGGAGAGAGACAAGGAGGAATAGGACCCTAGGTTTCATTCTTTCCAGGAAAGAAGAACTTTTATTATAGAGTACGGGTTGTGGCACACTGAAATCAGCCATAGGGAAGAAGCCTACAGATGGGGAAGTGGAGATGAGGCAGACTGAATGGGTGCAGTGTAGGCAATGGATGAGAGATGGAATCAAGGGAGACAAAGAGATGCAAGAAAAAGGGCTGAGAACCTCCTTATCTGAGGCAAATGATGTTAGATAGAAGGTTAGACAGAGGCATTATGAAATTCTTTAGCATTATATAAATTAAAAAAACAAAACAAAGCAAAACAAAATATGACCATAATGTATTAACGGGCTACTATTGCCTCTCTCTAGTTTTGGAGACTTTCACTGCCCCAGGATAAAGCCCCATGCCTCTCAAAAACTCTCCATCCCTTCATTCCCCTCTTCCTAGCACTCTCTGCCTCTGTCTCCATGACTTTGTTATTCTGCAACTTTTAAATGGAATCATGTTGAGTGGATTCTTTGTGTGTGGCTCCCCCCCCTAGTATATTTCCTAGTTCGTACCTGTTGCAGAGTGGTTTAGTACTTCATTCCTTTAATGGCTCTATGTGTTTGTGTGTGTGTATGTGTGTGTGTGTGTGTAAAATTATATATGATTAATATTCCATTGCAAGGAGTCAAAAGTCTTGTGTCCCTTATCCAAAATGCCAGCAGCTAAAAGTGGTTTGAATCTTTAGAATTTCGGGAGAGAAGGCTCAAATCTAAGTAGGAGATTCCTTCATGTTTCATGTACATTTTTGTCCACATATCTTAAATGTGATTTCATTTAATATTTTAAGTAGCACTGAATGTTTTGACTGCCATCTCTCTATGAACCAGGTGTAGGATTTCCCACTTGCACTGCCATGTCTGTACTCCACAAGGTTTGGACTTCAGGGGGTCTTTGAAATGGCAATTTTTGAATGGTGATGCTCACTATGATTTACTTATCCATTTATCATCAACAGGTTTTATGTTGCTTCCTCCTTTGGTTCTGGTGAATAGTGCTATGAAAGTTGAATGTCTGTTTCCCTATTCTCCTGAGGAGAAGAATGATTCCACCTCATATGCTGTGGGACAATGGTCTTACACCCTATTAAGTTTTATAAGTTGTACTGATTTAATAAAATGCTGATTGACTAGTAGCCAGGCAGGAAGAATAGGCAGGGCAACCAGAACAGGAGAATTCAGGGAAGAGGAAAGGCTGAGTCTGAAGTCATCACACAGAGGAAGCAAGATGAGAATGCCTCACTGATAAAAGGTACCAAGCCACATGGCTAACACAGACAAGAATTATGGTTAAGATGTGAGAGTTAATAAGAAGCCTGAGCTAATAGGCTAACAAGTTTATAATTAATGTAAGCCTCTGTGTGTTTCTTTGGGAATGAATGGCCACGGAACTGGGTAGAACAGAAACCTTCTGGCAGCACTCGTAGATAATTATGTGTTTGCAGTTTTAAGGAGCAGCAGCCACATTGTTATATACAGTGACAAAACTACTTGACAACCCTATCCAAAGAGTGTGGGTGTTCATTCTCTCCACATCCTCACCAAATTTGATTCTTAACATCTGACTGTGTGGCGTGTGAGGTGGCAGCTCAGGTGTGAAGGTGGCCTTCCTTCTTTCCTTCCTTCCTTCCTTCCTTCCTACCTTCCTTCCTTCCTTCCTTCTGTTTTAGCATTCCATTGCTGAGAATACACTATGACCAAGGCAACTCTTATAAAGTATTTAACTGGGGGATTGCTTACAGTTTTAGAGGATTAGTACATTATCATCATGGTGGTTAGCATGGCAGCATGCATGGTGCTGGATCAGTAGCTGAGAGCTTTACTTCCTGATTCATCCATCCATAGAGAGTTAGGTGGAGACACTGGGCCTATCACGGACTTTTGAAACCTCAAAATTCACTCCCAATGACACACCTCCTCCAACAAGGCCATACCTCTTAAACTTCCAAACAGTTCACCAGCCAACTAAGCGTGTAAATACATGAGGCCATGGAGGTCCATTCTCATTCAAACCACCATACTTTCTTCCCTTCTCCCTCTTTTCTTCTTTCCTTCCTTCCATGAGAGAATCTCACTCTATCATCCTGGCTGGTTTGGAGATTATTCTGTGGACCAGTCTGGCCTCTAACTCACAGAGATCCACCTGCCTCTGCCTCCTGAATAAAAGGATGAAAGGCATGTGCTATCACGTTCAGTACTCATATCTCCCCAATAATGAATGATATTGATTAATAGCATGATTCACGCTTTTGAAAAATATTTTGAAATTCTATACTCAATCTAAATCTGAGCTTACCCTCTTTGTGTACGAGACTGGGCTGGGTGACAGGATGACGGAAAGAGGAAGATGGCACTTTGTTGAGTTGTGAGGGTTCAGCAACTCTGGGATTCCAGATGTTCATGGCAGGTGGTCCATCCTCCCGGGGCCTTGTGGAGTTCTCGTCTAGGCTAGGAGAGCTGGGATTCTTGCTCAGTCTAGCTCCAGGTTATGTCTGGCCTAAAAAGAAAAATCAAAAGATGGTTGTTCATAGGGGATAAGCAATAGAACAGACATAGAGAAGACAATGAATCAATATTGCCTTGATGTTGACCTGGCCACCAGCACTTCCACAGGGAAGAGTCAGAACACAGCATCTCCGACTTCTGTCAGACAGTCAAGACAATCATAAGAGTTTCTCTCATCTTTGTACTTCAAGGATAATGCTGAGAGTCTGGCCTAAGCCTGCTTGACTATTTCTTATTGGCAAGAGAGGATCGTTCCATGCAAATGTCCTTTCACATAATGGGTACTCTGTGGCTACTGAGATCAGTGTTTCAGGCGTTGGTTCCCTCCAAGTCACTGCAGGGGATTTCTAGTTTCTAGTTTCATGTGGTTCCGAGTCAGTAAGGGATGGAGAAGCTGACTCCAGAGGGAAAAGACTTGGCTCTTTCTGGAACTCCCCAGCTGCTCAGTGATGGATAAAGCCAGCAAGGTTACCCCAGGCCCTCTTGAGCTGTTGCCATGAGTACAATCCTTGCTGCTCCTGGCTGCTGTTGGTTTCCACAGAGCCTCTGGGCAGGGAATCCGAGCTGGGTCTCAAACCTCAGTCCGAGGTGGGTATGTGATACGTGCGGTGGGATGTCATTTAGGGCTTGGATGCAGAGAAGGACTCGGCGGAGTCTAGCTTGGCAGACTTCCAGGGGTCCAGAGGAGGGCTTGGCAAGTGTGGAATATTCCAGAACGGCGCAGAATTCGAAGATCATTAATTACATAGAACATCAGAATGACCATTTATACTGTGTCATAAATATATCTATATTTATGACAATATACTGTGGCAACAGTAGTATTTTGGCAGGAAGTGGGAACACTGGAGTAAACAGGTAAATCCCTATAGCTGTTTATACAGCATCATTTATACACTTTATAAGCTGTATATGGGTATTCAGCTATATATCTATAAAAAAACAAAGAAATTTGTTTTTTTTCTCCATAGTCAATGTCTAGAGTATAGTGCAGTATTTTCCTGACTTCTGTAGATTTTTCTTTCCTCTTGATCTTTTCAATTTCCCTATAAACGTTGTATACATGTGTGTTTGTGTGTCTGTATGTGTATATGTGTGCATGTGTGTATGCATGCTCATGTGTGTGTATGTGCATGTGCGTGTGTGTGTGTGTGTGTGTGTGTGTGTGTAGACAGAAACCAATGTTGATGGCTTGCTCCATAACTTTCTACCTTATTTTTTGAGACAGAGTCTCATTGAACTCAGAGCTTGCTGATTTGGCAAGACTAGCTGTCTAGCAAGCCTCAGGAATCCTCCTGTTTCCACTTCCCCAGTGTTGAGATTAGAGGCCTGCACCCAGCTGGTTAGGTGGGCATCGGGAATCAAACTCGGGTCCTCATTCTTGCACGGGTGAGTCCTCCATGCACTGGGCATTCTCCCGTCTCTCCCTGCTGCTTCCTTCGCTATGTCCTGGTTTTCCCCTTCCTTTTGCTCTTCTCAGGCTTCATTTTCCTGTCATACATCCATAAGCACTATGAAGAATAGCTTAGAGTAGGAGTGAGCAGCATGGAGTTGAATATAACGATGAAACATAAGTAAATTAAACATCAGTGGACAGAAACGTTAATATTTAGTAGAAAATGAAACCTTGAAGGGATGAGCTAGATGTCAATCATGAAGGCACAAGTGACAGTAAAGGCTTCTGAGGAGGCAGCGGCTGGGGCTTAGCCAGGGACACTGGGAAATTGTAGTGGAGTCTAGTTGCTTCCGTCTGAACTTGAACCGTTCAACTCAGAGCTTGCCTCGCTGTTAGGATTTCTCCTGCATACTAGACTTTTGGGACTAAAGGGGGAGGGCAGAGAAATTGTGCTATCTAAAATCAGAAGCAGCAGCCAACCTGACTTTTGCCTGAAGGGCTTTTTCAAGTTGCTACACTAAGTGAAAAATGGGAGAAGTTGGGGCTTCCATATTTAGATCAGCACGACACTCTCCCTCCATTCTGTCACCAGAATAATCCCATCTGCAAATTAATCAAATAGGCTGAATTGCATCCAGCTTGATCTAAGAGTCACAGGAAGCTCACTAGACACCAGTGCCGCAGCCACGTCCTGCTCTGTGATGCTCACATGACTTCTCCCAGATGTTCGGTGGAAATGTTATATCATCCTGGCAGGAGAGGAGCTATTCTCGAGAGGGAGACCACACTTTGCTTTCTAACTATTGATTACTGGATAGTGGACCTCCCCCTGCCCTGTTCCCAGCTAAATTTCCCCCAGGAAGCTCTTGCTGGGGTAGGGAAAGAGCAGAGCTCAGGTTCCTGCCCACGGACGAACTTGTCTTCTTGGATGAGAGTTCACAAGGTTCTGGCAACTTAAGGGGCCAGACCAGCTTGCCTTGTGGCAGGAATCAATGATGGGTGGGACCACACTGTGACCAGGACTGCTTAGCTATGCCTACCTCTCTCCTGCTCTCTGATTCCTCTAATTCTAAACTTTGTGCCAGGACCTGGAAGATGGGATCACAGGGATTGTTCAGTGATGACTTTATTTGTTTCTCTTCCTTAAGTGGCCATATTTAATGAACTTTTTCCTCCTTTTCACTGTTACTTGTCTCTGTAACAGGCACAGTAGGGATTAATGATTGAGCCTACTCTTTTGGGACTAAAAGAGTCCAGACCTTGATCCTAAAACTTCTGATAATGTAGGGTTTTTAATAAGGCCAGAATTTAAACTTTAGAATGTTCATTGTATTTCCAAGGGTCCTACCATATTTAGCTTTGTTTTGAGCAGAAGAAGCACTTGGAGACCTCATTTTAGTTGCCTAATTATAGTGAGAAGCTATAGAGACAACAAATACCTAGTTCTTTTCTTTTTCTTTTTTCTTTTTTTTGAGATAGGGTCTTAGGTGCTGCAGACTGGCTTTGAACTCTGGATCCTCCTGCTCTACCACCCATATAGGCATGCATGATCATGTTCAGCTAATATCTAACTTTTAAGGAGCTGGCTTAGGTGATATTGGCTTCCATATTGGTTCAGAGACAAGTCTGAGTCTTTGTACATCAGTAGAGATCAAGCCTGCCAGAACTCTAGCATGGATGGGGGGGTAGTACTTGGCGGGGGGAGTGATGTCATTACCTGGTTATCTGCCCCCCACCCCAAGACAGCAATGCCCATGCGTCAGTAAAGGGTGTGGAGATGAACCACTCCAGAGATGGTTTCGGGGAGCAGCATCTGCTTTATTGCACGTGGACAACCACTTATATAGAGGAAACCCAATGACTGTGATTGGTGAGCACATTACCTCAGGTTAGACAGTGAGCACTCACACCCCAGGGTCTCTATATAGAAGAAGCTCACTAGGGAGACATGGAGAGTACAGACTCCTCCTCTGACCAGCTAACGGCCACTTGAGAATTCAGCGTTCTGGCTTCCGGGCCATGGTGTGACAATGCTTCTTATTTAGAAACACAGTGTGCTGGGCAGGCTGGCCGCGAGGTTATCCCTGCATTTTCTCCTACAGGTCTCGCCAGGTCCCACCCCCAATGGAGGAGCTATTGGCCATTGATATCCACTGGGGGAGGGGGAATCATTGTTCTTCAAGAGTACAGCTACTAATAGGTTTCCATGCTTCCATGGATGTGCCACATCCACACACACAAGAGTAGTACTAACCAGGCTGAGTAGATTTTTTTTTTTTTAAAAAAAAAAAGAAAGTTGTGAAATTAGGATGAGACCATTAGCAGGGGATATAAAGGAGTTGGAGGGAAAATTGGATGATACATATGATCACATTTCATTGTATAAAATTCTCAAAGAACGAGCAGTTGCAATGATGATGATGATGATGATAATAACAATAATAATAAACAAAGAAAAGTGTTTCATGATTGAAAGCAGTGCACATGGCATACAGTCTACCAACTGTTGCCACCCCGTGACCTCTGTTACGCTTGGCATCCTCCTGCCTCCACTCATTTTTGTCTTAAACTGCCCAAGGTGCTTCTGGCCAATACAACTGCTTTTAATTGACTATACTTGTATTTAATTTCCTTCTTGGAATGTTAGTTTTAAAGCCTAATTGTTGGAGGAAAGTTGCTACTTGTGTTTTGGAAGCCAAGCCTCCACCAGCACGAGCTGCATTTGCTGGCTTTTATTTATGCTACTGGCCACAGGATTCTCCAATTAGCCATTTCCCTTTTGGCCCGTTGTTCTGAGGTCCTGATTGGCTCACTGCATTTTAGTTGTGCAGTTAAGAAATGAAAGTGCTGACAATTTTACCTAGAAATAGTTGTTCAGCTTTGTGATTATTCCGTGGAAGAGGCATGATATATGAGTCTTAAAAATATAGCACATCTGTAGTTACCAGCAGGCAGTAAGAGCAGGAGGTGGTGTACATTAAAAAAATTGCCATGAAGGTCCATATTTAGGAAATATTTTTTCAAGAGCATCCCTTTATTTCTTTCTTATTGTGTAGCCTAAACTAGTTTGGAATTTCTTATGTAGCCCAGGCTGGCCTCAAACTAGCCATCAAGACATGTTTTCAAGGGAATGAAAGTGGCTCAGAGCTGGGGAGATGCTCAGGGGGTTTAGTGTTTGCTGTGACCGTGTGAAGAAGCAAGTTCAAATCCCAGAAACCCATATAAAGCCGGGCATGACAGCAAGCTTCTTAATCACATTCCCCTATGGGGAGACAGAAGACTGAGGCAGGAGGTTGCTCAGAAGCTTGTGGGCCAATTTGCCTAGTGTATGTATTAGCCAAGCGACTAACATACGATGATGGCGCTAACATCATCCAACAAGCATGGTGGTGAGAACTGATGCCTGGGGGTGTCCTCTGATCTCCACATGTGTTCTATGATACATGCGTGCCCAAACTCACACAAATACGTGCATACACACGCACACATGCGTGTGCTTGCAGAAAAGAGAGGTGGGGGAAGAGAAATATTTTAAAAGAGACTGTTCTGGTCCTTGAGCAGAAGACACTGGGCTGAAAAGGCTACTTAGAGTAGGTCCATGGCTTTCTGGGGTGGGAGAAGCTTTTATTTAAATTTCTTCCAGCCATCAGTTTGGTAGGATGCTTGGATTTCTAGTATTATAGCTATTTCCTTTGGAATAAAAGCATGGTTTTCTGTTTAAATGCAAATGTTCCTGACATGGTAACACAGTAGGGTGTCATCTACACTTAAAATTGTAGTGATTTTGCATCATCAGGGATTGGTTTTAGTAGGAGAACAGGTCTTCTAGAAGGCAGATACAGCCTGGCAGGGTTGCCTAAGAGAACAGGGACCTGTGTTTGGAGCACAGGGTTTGAAAGGCTTATCAGTGGGTCCTAGCCCAGTGCTGAGGAAGACTCGTGATGTTCGAGCACTCCTGGAGAATATTAAGCTGGGTAAACTAAAAACTTGTAAAGAAGCCTGGAGACTCCTCATGGGTGACACCAAATGACTTGAGCTTTATTCCTCAGTGGAAGTCATTCTTCAACACTTAGAGCAGACAGGAATTAGAGCCAGTTCAGGGGATTCCTTTGGTTTTAAAATATTTCCAACATGAGAATCTAAAAATTATAATGAGAAGAAAGAATTTGAGATTAGCCTGAAGAGGGAGTACTGCAGTGTGTGGTGGCCACACTCCAGGGTGCCTTGGTCTTAGAGACTTGCCTGTGTAAAATGAAGTAAGCTTAGTGTGTCTCTTGTTACCAAGTGAATCTGTGTTGACTCAGAAAGTTCCATATCCAACAGCCCTATCTCTGCATCTTTACCAGGAGATACAGAGGCTGTTGGAAATGAAACACAGGCTTGCTCTTCTGAACCAAGAGCCTAATTCCAATAGTCTTGCCTAGGTGTCCCAAATGACTGAAAAAAGGACTACCAGCTTGTAGTGGTTAAAAGATGAACCATTAGGGGGCTGGAGAGATGGCTGAGCAGTGAGGAGCCCTTCTTGCTTTTGTGGAGGACCTACGTTCAGGGTTCAGTTCCCAGCACCCACTTGGTGGCTTACAACCACCTGTAACTCCAGTTCTATGGGTCCAACTTCCTTTTCTGAACTTCATGGGCACCAGGCACACACATGCATCTATAGACATACATGCAGGCAAAACACTCATTTACAAATAAATAAATGAAGGAAGGGAGGGAGGGAGAGAGAGAGAGAGAAAGAAAGAGAGAGAGAGAGAAAGAGAGAGAGAGAGAGAGAGAGAGAGAGAGAGAAAGAAAGAAAGAAAGAAAGAAAGAAAGAAAGAAGGAAAGTTTCATTAACCAAGAAGACTTTGAGAGGGAAATATGAGAAGTACTAACATTTCTACATTCCAAGTTTGTATGCAGATTTCCTTCCTGGCTAGAACTGGAAGATCGTGTCATGATTACAAGGAAGACTTCTCTTCATGTGCACTTCAGAGATTATAAATAGTTGGAAAACAATCAGGATTAATGTGATGTATGAATATTTTAAGTTGAGTTTCCCTTAGAGATTATTAAAATGATTTATTTCTAATCATTCTTCAGAAACACATTTATTACAGATAACCTGCCTTTTGCCCACCATTAGTGATGTGAAAGCAATGAATTTAATGAGATAAGGTTAATTCTAATGAATGGCAGGGCCTTCCCTCCTTTGCTGATGTAATTTCAGTTTGTGTAGGTATGGATTCCATGAAGTAAGAGTTGCCATGACTAGATCAAGAACTCTATAGGTGGAAAATATACGAAATTGAAAAAAAATTTTAAAAAGATATTTTTAGTTTTATTTGATGTATATAAATGTCTGTCTGCATGTATGTACATGTACCACATGTGTGCTTGACTTCCAAGGAGGCCAGCAGAGGGCACTGGGACACCTAGAACTGGAGTTACAGATGATTATGAATCTCTATATGGATGCTGGGAACTAAACTCAGGTCTTCTGCAAGAGTATCCAGGGCTCTTAATTGCTGAGCAAATATTCCCACTGCCATGAGAAGAGGTTTCTTTCTTTTTCTTTTTTAACATGAGAAATGTGTTAAGTCAAACCCATTAGTGTCTAGAGTCCCATAAACCTTTTAGACCTTAGGTTTTTATGTCAATATTCTATGTTTAGGTGACTATGCTCATTTCTATGAGAGAGAACAATGGGATGAAAATAGCATTACCCCCCAAAGGGAGACTGCACTGATCCCTTCTATTAGCTTTATTGTTTTTTCTTTGCTCACAATCTCTCTATATTTGATTTGAGGCAATACACAAAGTTCATAAGCTGTAAAATTGTTTACCTAGAAGAAAAGAGATGCAAAGCTAAGGCAGAGAAGAATTGAAAGTCAAGATGGGATGGAAGCTGAGTTGAACTTGTGACTGGTCAGAGGAGGCCTGTGTGGTAGCTAGAGGTGGGAATGGGACCCACTCACACACGGGTTAGCTGTGGCCCATGGTCTTGTAACCCACACATGTGAATGGATGAGGAAAGACAGAAATATGGGGTTACAGGATGGAGAAAGGGCAAAGAACCTGATACTGGAGTGGTGTGTAGAGATAGCATCTTGTCAAAGCTGATACACAGGTAGAATTCTTCCCTCTCATCTTTCTATCTCAGCATCTTGAGTTTTTGAATCATTAAAATAGAAGCATGCCATCTCCCTAACCCCTCCCATGTCCCTCTGCTACTCTTTAAATTTGTGGCCTCTTTTCCCTTACATTATTGTTACACACACACACACACACACACACACACACACACACACACACAAGCAATAAATGTGTAAATACAACCTGCTGAGTATATTTAGTGTTGTTTGTATATGTGTTTTAGGGTTGACTACTTGGTATTTCTTTCTTTTGCAAAGGGAAGTTTCTTTTATGAGAGGTGAGAGCTACACTTATCTATGGGTATAAAGATAACTGTTTAAAATGTAGTTAGAAGTTATACTGATTTTGGAAAATGTCACTAGTATTTCTACAAGGACTTACAACACCAGGCTTGACTCCCCTCCTGTTTAGTGGGTCATAAGTCTAATTAGACAGCTGTTGGTTACTGCCCATACGTAAGTGCCACCATTGCACCCTTGAGACTATCTCACCACCATTCTGGCCACCAATGTAACGTGTAGACATCACAGGTAGATAGAACTGTTCATTGTTTCCTCTCTTGTCAGGTCGCATAGCGCCTTCCAGTATTGTAAAAGCTAGCCTTCAGAGAGAAAACTTTCAGGTCAGCTCCAATCTTCCAAACTCCCCACAGTGTGTGGCAGCTTCAGCAATAACAGGGACTCACCTTTAATCTCTGAAAGGCAACTAAGGGGACTAGCAATAGCCTGTATTGTCTTGAGTCTCTTGGACTCCCCTGACCAACCACTCAAATGGACGTTTCTCATACCTGGTACAGGGGTTTTTGTTAGACAGTCTATACTTTTGCAGGGGAAGGCATTATTGTCTAAACTGTCATAACCTCATTTAAATCATATATAATATATGTACATATAATTATATATACATGCACTTATATGTATTATATGTAATTTTAGGTAAATATAAAGCAATATGATTCCATACGCTCTTTTAAAGCAATCCTGTCTTATTTACCACCCCGCCTGCCTTCTTTTCCTGTATCATCCTTTCTCCCTACTTCTCAATTAAAATCTCCCAGTTTTCCTCCTTCATAGCTCCTGTATCCTGTTATTCTCCTCTCTGGAATCCCTTTTCCAACCCCATGATAATTTTTTACTTTCCTAGTTTCTGTGGACCTCCAGGTTATGTACTCACATCTGAGGATTTGGCATTAAGAACCTCACGTGAGAGAACACGTTTATCTTTCTGGGTCTGGATTAACTCAGTCCATATAATCTATTCTGGTTCCATCTATTTACCCACAAATTTCATGATGTCATTTTCTTTACAGCAGAATAGTATTCCATCGTGTATATGTGCCACATTTTCATTACCCATTTATCAATGGAAGGACATTTAAGTTGTTTCTATTTCCTGGCTATTGTAAATAGAGCGGTAGTTAGCATGGCTGATCCCATTCGTATCTGTGGGGTAGAATACCATCCTTTGGGCATATGCCAAGGAGTGATTTAGCTGGGTCATACAGTAGATTTTATATTAAATTTGTGTAAACTATCCACACTTGTTTTCAGAGTGGCTATATTAATTTTCAGTTCAATCAAAAGTGAATGAGGGTTTCCAATCCTCACATCCTCGCCAGAATTTACTGACACTGATTTCCTTAATCTTAGTCAAAGTTGCTTTAATTTGCATTAATTCCCCTAATAACTAAAGATGATGAACACTATTTGAGGAATTTCTTAGTTATTTTTATTTATTCTTTTGAGAACTATCTGTTTGGTTGATGGTCCGTTTTTTAACTGGGTCAATTTTTTTTCTTGACTTTTTTTGTGTTCTTTATGTGTCTTGGATATTAATCCTGTGTCAGGCGTATAACTGCCAAATATTCTTTCACATTCTCTAAACTTCCTTTTTACTTAGTTGGTTATTTCCATAGCCATAAAGAAACTTTATATTTTTATGAAGTCCCACTTTTCAGTTAGTGGCCTTAATTTCCAGGCAAATAGAGTCCTGTTCAGAAAATTTCTGGACCTATTAATTTTTTTTTTTTGGAAACTGTCCTTACATTCTCCTAAACATTTTAGTGTTTCAGGTTTCACATTCAGGATTTTCGATCTGCTTGAAGATGATTTCTGTTTAGGGTGATGGATGGGGGTCTAACTTCATTACTCTATGTGAGGACATTCAGTGTTTCCAGTACCATTTGTTGAAGATGCTATCTTTTCTCCAGCTTGTTTTTGGCACCTTTGTCAAATGTCAAATGGCTGATATTGTTTGGATACCTTATTCTGTTCTGTTAGTTAACATGTCTATTTTATGTCCCAGTATCATACTGTTCTTTTTGTTACTATATCTCTGCAATAGCTTGGAATCTGCTATGGTGATCCCTCCAGACTCATTCTTTATTTCCACAGGATTGCTTTCATCACACTGTGGATTTTAGGATGTTTAGTGCCTTGAGTTTTAATTGGTGACAAAGGTTCCAGGAATTTAGTGATTCAATCCACAAAGTGACAAGGGTTGACAGTCAGAATTGTCCTTAGGACCAATCCAATACCATCAGAGAGTTTGGCAGACAGGTGCCTGGGAGTTTATTCTCCACCAAGAGTTAAGTACTATACTTTCCCCAGGCCCGGTGTTGGTGGGCAGGTCTTCATCCAACATGATAAGCATCACTGTGAGAAGACATAGACACATTGAGGAAAGGCCACGTGAAGACATTCTGAGAAGGTGTGGTATCTACACCTTTAAGCAGTCAAGTCTCAGGAGAAACCAGTCCTGCTTACACCTTGTATCGTAGAGCTGTAAGAAATATTTATGATGGTCAATACACTCAGACTTTAGTACAGTCCTTACAGACAAGTATAGGGAGATCAGGGAAGAAACCCATGAGGTAGCTGTTGGCACACTGCAGGGAGATGAAGTCCCCTGCACAGTGATTCTCAATGGGACTCAACCCCAGGGCCACTGGATTCAAGAGTGTAATAGACTTTTGGGGTTCACCCCCTTCAGATTCTGTGCACCAATGTTTCTCTCATCACCTTTCTTGAACGCTACCTGATGATGCCCTGTTTACTTAGTCATCAGTACACTTTTGTGTACTGTCAATTTTAAGAATGTCTTTACAGTGGGATTGAATCTGCCCCCACCTGCCTGTGACTAGCTTCAGGGCATGATCTGCTTCCAGTAGGCAAAATAATAAATACCAATTCTGTGAGGTCACCAGAGGATTAGTGGAAGCAGACCTCACAGGATCTGTGACCCATGGTGGGGTCTTCTCCATGGTGTGAGAAGTTGGTGCTTGTCCTGATCCTGTCGGATTTCTACCCTTAGAGGGTGTCCCCTAGGTTTATCATCTTTGCTTCCATGGACAGTGACCCCAGAAAGATGCTGAGAGGCTCCGTCTTCTTCCATAGCTCTTTCTCATTAATAACTTACCTGTACCATTTCTATTTTCCTAAAGCTTTTTTCTCCTTACAATTTTCTTTTACTATAACAAAGAAAGGCAGGCTTCAATAGAATTTTTAAATGAGAAAACAGTATGGCGTGCCTTGACTTATGGGATCAAGGGTTGTGTTTTTTTTTTTTTTTTTTTGAAGGGGAGGAAATTCAATAAAAGATGACTTTTCAGTGACATCGAGTCAAGCTTTACTTTTGTTTGGATTAGAATGGCAGCAGATACGTACACAGATGTTGATGAGGTGCAGATTAAGGCAGATGACATGGAAATCTCACGCCTCACCCCAGACACCCCAGGACTGTCGAGAAGACCCCAGGTGCCAGGATGTGGTTGGAAAATGGTCCCGAGCAATCCCATTCTTCAAAGGCACGCGCCAAGCCTTGGGGAAACTTTTTACAAAATTTCCTGCAAGTCATTTTCTTTCTCCTCCCTCGAGGGATAAAGTTAACTCTATTGTCCTTTCAAAGGATGCATAGGGCTCTTTATAGACATGTACTGTTTTCTATTATTTTTTAAGAGATTTATTTTATCTATATAGATGTTGGCCTGCATGTATATGTTATGTGTTCATCAGAGCTGATATCCCCACAGACCAGAAGAGGGCGTCAGATTCCCTGGAACTGGAGTTATAGACCCCTGCGAGCCAACATGTAGGTGCTAGGAATTGAACCTGGGTCCTCTGCAAAAGCAGCCAGTTCTCTTAATCTCTGAGCCATTTTTCTGGCGCATTTTGTTGACTATTTGAAATGTCATGTTTAAGCCAAAGGAAAAAAACTCTGTGAATTCATGGATGTCATGGCTGCAACCCAGTGTTTGGATGGTACATATAGCTCTACTTAATGTTGATTTTCAAGAGAATATGCTGCTATATTTGCAGTTAATTGGCTCAAATAGCAGTGCAATAGTGTCTAAGACTGCTCTCAGAGTAAATGTATGGACTGGGAGCCATAGGAGTGTGTTTTTGAAATTATAAATGTAATGAATCACAGAGCAGGAGGACCTGGCCAAGAGACAGGGACCGCAAACAGGCTGTGCTTAGTGAGGTCTCCTTTGAGCACCACGCTCCCCCAGAGAGGCATCAATTTGTCTCCATGGCCAGGTTCCAGCTGCTCTTGTGTGGCCTCAGCTAAGGAAAAGGCATTTATAGGCATTTTGACATTGTAAGTAGAAATCTCTTAAATTTTGTATCCAAATAATCCTTTTTGCCTCTTGAAGCATGGATTTTGAAAAGGGCTAAATTCAATCTAGTCTAGGAATGCTAGACTATCCTTCCAATATTTTGTAGCTATAATTCATCTACACTTAGTCAAAGAAAGCTATGTTAGGCTATTTTTTTAAAAGATTTTTATTTCTTTATTTAGGTTTTTCAAGATAGGGTTTCTCTGTAGCTTTGGAGCCTGTCCTGGAACTAGTTCTTGTAGACCAAGCTGGCCTTGAACTCACAAAGATCCACCTGCTTCTGCCTCCCGAGTCCTGGGATTAAAGGTGTGTGCCACCACTGCCTGGTTCATTTTTTTTTAAATTTATTTAGTGGTGTGTGTGTGCATCTATGTGTCTGTATGTATCTTTGTGTGTGTGTATGTATCTGTCTTTGTGTGTGTATCTGTGTGTCTGTATGTCTCTCTCTCTCTCTCTCTCTCTCTCTCTCTCTCTCTGTGTGTGTGTGTGTGCGCGTGCGCGTGCATGCACGCACGTGCCAGGTAGGGGGCAAAGGAGAACGTCAAGTGTTCTCCTTATCACCCTCCACCTATTCTTTTGAGTCTGGGTCTCTTCTTTAACCTGGATCTTGAATTTTCCTGGCCAGGCTGGAAGCCAGCAAGACCTGCTAGGTTTTTATCTCTGCCCTGCTCAGAGCTGGGCTTAGTATTTCATGGGTGTGAAGTCAAATTCTCATGTTGCAAGCATTCTTAATTGCTGAGCCATCTCTTCAGCGCAATGGTTAGAAGTTTCTACCCTGGCGTTAGTGCCTATCAACTCTGTAATTTCAGGTCCAGCGACCGCCTAGTCTGGTTTGCACAGCAGAAGGGGTGGCTAATGGATTCTTAGATGAAGATATAATACGACAAGCTATTCTGAAGTTTTGATTGCCACAGATTCAGTTCCTTGGGGCATCTCTGTGGTTCAGGTTGGAATCTGGCTCCTGCTGTGTGGTTTTATGAGTGACAGAAGCTAGTCGTGTCTCCCCACCTTCTAACCTAAAGCTTATGACCCAACATCTCTGCAAACAGATATGCTGAAAGCCCTCATTCCTGGAATCATCTTTATAGACAGTGGTTCCTGGAACGCCTCCAGATGCTAGGAGCAAGAAAATTCCAGACAATACTCCTCAGTGCTGCAGTTAGCATACTGAAGTCTTCAGAAAGCCTACTCTCAGCCATTGCAGATTGGAACTCTTCTCTTCCAGCTGAGGCTCAGGCTGGGTGTGCCCCATTCATGACCCCTGGCTGCTCGGGAAGTCGAGCGATGGCCACGCCTGCCGCCACCTTCCTTTGGCTGACCCCTCTCTTCGGGCATGCTGGGCTGCTTGGATGGAAATGTGCTCTGTTTCTTGATCCATGTCTACAAGGGGAAAATATGTCACTCCCTGAGGGCGAGCCCAGCTCACACAAGGACGTGAAATAAATCTCTGGAGTGAGACTTGTCCAGGATGCTCCCCCAACACTGTCCCCCAACACTAGCAACAGCTGGTTCCTCAGGGGCGAGCTGGACACAGTGCTGAAGTGGATATTTTCTTTCTTGGTTCATAGCCAGGCTCCCAAAAGAAGAACAGCACATTTTATTATGGAAAGTTTCAGCGTATATGAAAGCACAGAGCAGTCTGGTTCAGTGCTGTGTTTGCATTGCTTGGCTCCACCAATCATCAACCCGGTAGACAGGTTTTGACCTTTCCAACATTCATATGCTGAACTGTGAATAACCCCGATGTCCTTTGGAATCCAGCTGGTCTCTCCTGTAAATCTGTGTTGGATGGGAGAGTTCGTTGAAGCAGGAATGTGCTGAAGCATCTTTGCTGCATTTTCCCAGGCACAGGGACCTTGGTTCAGGATGCAGGATGCTCTATCAAATCCTTGTTGCAGTTAGGTCCTTTGTATGGACCAGTGGTCCATACGAACCAGTGGATGTGTCAGAGATTTTATATATATATATATATATTTATATATATATATATATGTATACACACACACACACACGTATATATACCTATGCGAGAGAGATAAAGAAGGAGAGAGAGAGGATCCTGATCTTGTGTAGAATCCTCCTGCAGTATCTGCTTTATTTATTTTAATTTAATGAAACTCCAACATTCAGTATAACCGCCATCTTAGATTTAAGTACCTGTTTTTTTGGCAAAGAATAAATAAGGCTCTCCATATAAGTCAGACTCCTTATTTCCATGACAAATATAGAGAGAAACTTTTAAAGGAGGAAGAATTTATTTTGACTTATAGTTTCAGAGCCCATGGCTGTACAGTTACCTCACCCCTAGGCCTGTGGCAAATCAGAAGCTTCCCAAGGGAAGGACACGAGGGGAGAAAGCTTCTCACCTGATAGGAACTGGAGAAAGAGGACAGAGAGGAGAGAGAGAGAAGAGAGACCAGGATGTGCTCCCACTAACCCGTTTCCTAGCTCACCGGGACCCATCTCTAGCCGCCACTGCCTCTTAATAACAATACCAAATTATGGATTCACAAGTGCGTCTGCCCACTGATGAAGGGCAAACCCTCATGCTCCAATTGCTTTCACCGGGGGCCAGGTCTTTCCCCATCCAGGCATTTTTGAGGGAACTCTTCCTATTCAGCCATAACAGTCCCCCAAGTTCGCTCACGTGAACTTAGGCCCTTGATAGACGAGCGATATTTTGAACCAACAGGAAGACATTGACACTGGGATGGATGTGATATTCTCAAGAACGTGAAGAAGCTTGAGGAAATGAACTGAAAGGGCAGTCTCCTGCAGGTGAAGGGAGGTAGCCTGCCAGGAAAGGAGGGGGTAGGAACACAGAAACCCAGAGCAGGCACTGGCATGCTGCCACTGGCTCGGGTTATTTCAGAGTACCGACGGAGGGTGTCTCCTAGGGCGGTGCCCGAGGCTGTGCTGAGTTTTACAGCGAATGGCTATGAGAGGCAAATGACTTAGAGACCAACACTATGAGTTTAAACTTTGACCGCGTCCTTGCCCACTGGGACATTTTAAGTCATGGATTTGATTTATCTGTTGAGTCTGTTTGCATTTTCTAACACGGATCTGGCAATCCCCACCTGACAGATACAGAGCAGATTAATGAGCTAGTTCTGTGTAAGCACAGTTCACCAACAATGGAACTCATTATCTAGGCAGCTGGTGTTTCTGTGTTCACACCGATGTCACGGGGGACATCAAAACCAAGTGTGTTTTCCATGTACCTTTCTTATGGAGAAGGTAACATAGAATTTGGTCCTTTCATATTTTTATTTTTAACTATTTATTTTTATTCTATGTGTTTGCCTTCATGTATCATATGTGGATCTGATACCTGAGGATGCTAGATGAGGGCACTGAATCCCCTGGAACTGGAGTTAGCAACCATTGTTAGCCACCACATGGGTGCTAGAAATTGAACCGAGGTCCTCTGGAAGAGCAGTCAGTGATCATTGCTACTGAGCCATCTCTTTAGTCCCAAGTTCTGCTTTTGAAAGCGAGAAATACAGTTGCTTAGAACAGTTATTTTGGGGCTGGCTTGTCTGTCCACTTTGGTCTGTGAGATTTTCTGAAGATGTGAAAAAGACAAAGGAGGAGAGATTCAAAGTTGGCTGGGGCCTTGCGTGTCGTGTTGGAGAGCCCAAATTCACTCATATATTAAGCTCTATATTATACAATGTTATCAGTGTTATATAATACTGGAAAGAAAAAAAATACCAACCTAGGCCAGAATAGAGGCCTCCATAAGTCAGGTGGCAAGAGCTGAGTTAGAAGGAGCAAATAGTCATGTAGGCTGCAGAGCCCTGTGTAGTTCAAATGACTTAGCGTAGCTAGCTCAAAAGGGAAAGCTGGGTGCTCATGTTGTTTGCACTGTTGATAGGAAAAGCATGTCATTGTTGGGACTCACAGCATGAGTGAGTTTCCCTGGAACACGAGTCAGCTTCTTTGGGTACGACTTGCTTGTGGTGCTTCACATGGTATAAGGCAGATGCTTATGCTGTTCTTGACTGCATCCTCAGGGGCAAATTCAACTGTCTGGATGTTTCTTACGGGTACTTCTTATGCTTAATTGATGATGTAAATGAAGTAGGAACTCAGTGGGAACAGTTTTCCAGGGGAACAAGAAAATACAGCCAGGGTTTGGGCTCTGCTGGCCAACTTGATTTAAGATTATTGAAAAACCCTGAGCGTATTGAAGAAGGACCTTCCTTCCTTCCCTCCGTCCCTCCTTCCATCCCTCCCTTGTTCCCTCCATTCCTTTCTTTTCTTTTGTTCTTTCTTTCTTATTTGGAGACAGAGTTTCTGTTACGTAGTCACGGATGACTTTGAACTCCTGATCCTCTTGCCTCTACCTCCCAAGTGCTGGGTTTACAGGAGTGTGCCACCTGACCTTTTGTTTCTGTGAGATGGGGTTTCACACTGTAGCCCAGGCTAGCCTCAAACTCGTGCTAATCCTCCTGCCTTTGTCTACTAAAATCATAGGCATGAACCACCATGCTCAGCTAAATTCTATACCTGTCTAATTCCTTAAGACATTCGTCCTCTCTATTAGTCATTGAATGTGGTCAAAGGCGATCCCTACTCCACTACCTTCCCGGTCTTCTCATATTGATCCATATTCCCTAGCACTGTGTGGCAGGGTGTATCTGTTGTCACTCTAAGCTCTCACCTTCCGAGCAATGTGTCCATTTCTTACATTGTAATATAGGCTGTGCAAGCAGCCATAATTTTGTTCTGCCCTTCACCATTTCTCTAGAACACACAGCATCATGACACATGGTGAGCAAAAAGTATGTTTGCTGAATGAGTGTGATTAGCGAATAAGTGCGAGGCAGCCTTTCTTTTTAAATGATCTAGAAAGAACGAGTCATTTTATAGTGTGGAATAAAGATACTACACATGTTTGGAAAACCACCTAAGACTGACATCATTATATTTAAATTGAAGAAGTTAACAAAATGTTCCTAAGTGGCTCTCCAGATTCTGTTCTAATGAGGCCGTAGGACCGTTTGTTTCAGGGTTGGTTATTATGTAGATAAAGAAAGTTATAGTAAAGAGACAAGATAACACAGTACCCAGGAACATTTGTGCCAATATCTTCTTGGGTCTCATTTGGCACATCCTTCCCAAGTATATTTTGTGCCAGAGGACAGATTATAAGGTTGTCTGTATCAGTGATTCCCAAATCGACACCATCAGCATTTGTGGCTGAAACATTTCTTAGGGTGCACTGTGCAATGCTTAGCAGCATCTCCAAACTCCATTCATTAGATGCTAATAGAAGGTCCTCGGGTATCTGTCCAGATATTGATAAACATGTCCTGTGGGGTAAATAGTTCCTAGAGAATCACTGTTCTGTATGATTTCATATCTGATTATGTGTATTTTTCCGTGGCTAACTACTCTCTGCCACTTGCTCTAATCTGTCCACTTTGACCTCTGGATCTTTCTTAAATGTTCTGTTCTTAAAAAAATATTTATTTATTTATCTATCTATTTATTTATTTATTTATTAATTAAGTATACAGTGTTCTGTTTGTATGTAGGCCTGCAGGCCAGAGGAGGGCGCCAGATCTCATTACAGATGGGTGTGAGCCACCATGTGGTTGCTGGGAATTGAACTTAGGACCTCTGGAAGAGTAGCCAGTGCTCTTAACCTCTGAGCCGCCTCTGCAGCCCAATATCCTAGGCAAGTTCTCCTGGAGGTCTTTCCATTGCCAGCTGACTTTACCTGGGTGTCTTTCCTCAGACAACCTTTCCCTGTACACCCCGCTCATCTTCACGGAGTCAGCGTCTGTCTCCAGTTGTTGCTATGCCAGAACATCTTTCTCAAAACCCTGCTCTTTAGAACCCTCAGACAGTTCTTGGTATGAAGTCGGTTCTCAATGAGCTATTGAATGGGTGGGTGCGTGAATACATGTATTATTGAACATTCCTTTAACCTGGAACTCTTCCGTGTAAGCCTCTGAGAAAAATTCATTTATATACAAATAGAATATGTGACTTCAAGCTGTGGAGGAAAATTGATATTCTATCCTCAGTTTGAAAATTAATCTCTGAATGACACCTTTCATATTACTTCAAAATTACATTTACCTATACACGAACAATATTTTGACAGGGGAGCATCTTTCAGCAATTTAGGCGAGCTACTAACTTCAAAGACATCTGCTTTGTCTCTTAGGCTGGCAGCATTAACCGAGCCCAGATTGGAGAAATTATGGGTAGCACATGAACTTTCTCAAGGAGCTTTCAATGATTAAAGAGTAGTTTTCCATAAAGCTATACCAACATAGCTTCTCCTAGCATGAATATTTGCAATTTCTTTTAAGTCAACAGTCTTGAAACAATAGAGCAACCTCCTTTACCAACTGAGTTTGTTCTTTGGTAATTTTACACATGCATGTCATACACTCTGACTGCTCCTCTCCATTATGTCCCTCTCAACCCTATCAACTTCTTTTCCTACAAGTCCCCTTTCCAGATTTGTGACTTTTGGTTTGGTTTTGTAACCCACTTGGCTTAAGCAGGCCCATGTGTGTGGCCACTGGATTGGAACCTGATGGAGTAAGAGCACAACGAAAAACAACCGCCGCCCCCTTCCGTAAACTCTGTCACGAACGAGCAGTTCAGCACTGAGGGTGTGGGTCCCTGAGCTCCCGCTCCCCTCAAACTAAACCTTTTAATATTATGGGTTCATTGTTCTTGCACAAACTTGGACTTTACTGGTGTGTGCTGCAGAAGATGCAAAGATTAAACCAAAAATGTTTCATGTTCATGGATATTTAAACATCTGTTAATTTCCTTCCTTACTCATCAACCAAAATTAAAATCCATTCAGAGTTTTGCTTTGTCAAAAAAGCAGTGGCGTTAGCAGTCTCTTGTCACTTCTTTCAGGGCTCTGCCTAAAGCGAAGCAAACTAAAGCCTACGCCTCTGTTTTAGCTTTAAATTCCAATAAAAGCCAACTCGGTAGTATTTGATGTGGGTGTCTTAATAATTTATGTTTACCATCAAGATGTTTCTCATGGTACTCGCTGGGTAAGTTGAGTGCAAATCGCATCTCTCAGTTAACCAATGAGATTTATCTGTAGCATAGAATGTCTGATACAAACCAAGCAAATTCTAGGTGACAGCTGCCTTTACCAATGGCCTTTGGCAATCTATACCACCACAGGCTTGTCTGTGTTGGGGGTGTGCACAGTATCTATTATAGATTCCAAAGGTGGCCACAAATTTCCCTGTCTACAAAGGGCTCCAGACACAACTCTTGCAAATATTGAATGTTTATTCTGTTTTGCATTTGAGCAAAGAGAAGATTTTTCTCAGCATATAGTTCTAGAGAAGGGAGTTTCCTATTTAAAAATCTCATTGCTAACAGTCCTCATGTAGCTTCAGCTAGCCACAGTCATCTATGCAAACACAACCAAGAGGAAAGCCAGCATCATGGGACACTGGCTAAGCCCAGAGACACTTGCTAGAGTTCTGGAGGTGGGTGTGTCTGTTCAGCAGGAAGAGCTGAGAAGCACTAGAAACCCAGGGCAGGCAACACAGCTTCCACAGAAGAAAGCCTGCTGCTTTGGCTCCAGCTGTGCTGGGTCTAAGGAAGACCACGTCCTTGAACTGAAGGAGAGTTGATTGCGAAGGTCAAAACAGGAACTCATCCTGTTCCCCGTAGCAGAAAGAAATCATATAAGCCTTGGCACTTTGATCATATTCAAGGTTGTGTTTTTTTGTTTTTTTTTTTTTTGTCATTGTTCTTCTGGCCTCTTGTTTGGTCTGCTGAAGCTGAGGACCTACTGCCGCTCCTCGGTTCAGCCACTTGTTGGGAAGGGCACCCTTCTATGGTGTAAAACATCATCTCCTGTGCAAGGGATAGGCATTCTTAGAAAGCGAGTCTGATGCAGGCAGGAGGGCAGGAATAGAAGACTCTAGAAGTATAACTATGAATAGAACCAACGCCAAATGAAAGCCATTTTGCAGAATGACTTCAGTGGGTGTTCCAGGAACATAAAGATGAGTCAATGCTAGGAAACCTGGGCGTCCAATTTATATAATAACAGGACACAAATGATAGCAATAATAATCTATATAGAACCTCAAATGGCACTGATACAATTCAACAGTCATTACGGCATCCCAACAATGGGATAAATTCTAAAGACATCATTGTGACCAAAATAAACCAGCTGCTGATGTGACTGAGTCCCAGAGAAGGGTGACACCATTACTTGTAATAGATACAATTTTTGTTCTGTTTTGTGTTGTTCAGAAAGCCTTGAGACTCAAGTCAAAACTGGCTCATGCTGAAAGGCCAGTGTGATGACTGGTCACAAAATCCTAGCATTTTATGTCAGGCATGATCGCTAGGGAAAACAATGGGCATCAGGAGAATGGAACAAGGAAGCTCTGATGCCACCTACTAAGAAATCTAAATGTATAGAAGTATTTTCAAGAAATGTATGGCAATGATTAAACTGGATTGCGAGGTGAAGTATATTAAAGAGAGGTATGGACAACTCTGTCTTCTTTCGGGGGGAAGAAAGGCATGGGTTGTGCTGATGGGTATGGGGTGGAGGTCCTGAACTTCTCTCTCTAAGATTAGTGGTTGTCATAGTTAGGGTTTCTATTGCTGTGGTGGAACACCAGGACCAAAGAGCAAGTTGGGAAGGATGGGGTTTATTTGGCTTACCCTTCAGCGTTGTTGTTCATCACTGAAGGAGGCAAGACAGGAACTCAAATAGAGCAGGATCCTGGAGGCAGGAGCTGATGCAGAGGCCATGGAGGGGAGCTGCTTACTGGCTTGCTTCCTGACTTGCTCACTGCACCTTCTTGTAGAACCCAGGACCACCTGCCCAGGGATGGCACCACCCACTATGAGCTGGACCTGCCCCCATTAACCACTAAATGAGAAACCGCCTTACAGCTGGATCTCATTAAGGCCTTTCTTCAGCAGCGGCTCTTTCCTCTGATGACTCTGGCATGTGTCAAGTTGACACAGAAAACCTGTCAGTGCAGTGGTAGACCAGTAATAACAGCACTCGTCGGGCTGAGGCAGGAGAGTTAAGAATTTAAGGCCAGTTTTTTGTTTTTTTTTGTTTTTGTTTTTGTTTGTTTGTTTTTTTTTTTTTACAAGATCATATCTCAAACAAGAACTACAAAACAATAACTAGGGCAGGTACCTGGGGTAAGGGATAGGAAGAGAGGGTGGGGCACAGAGATTGCAGGCAGGGCTTTGGAAGAGTGATGGTAGAAGGCCCCCCACAGGGCTGTGGGATGGCCCAGTCACTAGAGCGAATACCAGTGGGAAGACCTGAATCTGATCCCCAGAACCCATAGGCATGGTGGTGCTCACTTGTGATCCCAGTGCTGGGAAAGTGGAGGCAGGCAGAACCCTGGGGCTTGTCGGGAAGTCAGCCTCACCTTTTTGGTGAGTTCCAGGCCAGTGAAAGATCCTGTCTTTTGAAGTAATGCACAGGGCCTGAGAAGCTACTCCCAAGGCAGGGCCTCCACAGATCCCCCACCTTCCCCAAGGTATGGTGTGGCCTCCACAGGTCCTCTTCCCAAGGTGTTGCCTCCACACGTACATGCGTACCCTTACACACTCACTTGCACACCTGTGCACCTGCAGCACACTAACACTCTGCCCACCCTCATCTCTTTGCCCCTCCCCAAGAGTACCTATCCAGGTTCAGGACTTGAGGAGAGAGCCAAGAAATGTGCTTTTTTTTTCCAGATTTTTTTTAAAAGTATTTTAACTAAGTAGCTTTATTCGTTGACTGTAATAAAGGCAGGACATGACATAATAGGAAGGCAAATACAGATGAATTGAACTCTGGGTAAGTTTTGAGGGCTATGTAGTCTTCCATGTTGCCACTCTGGAAGACAGTAGTCATACATTTCTTAAACTCATTACTCTTGGTAATTTTTTTCGACTTTTTTACAGGCATTACCATCCTTACAGACCCAAGGACTTTAGTGCTAGCAAATCTCCATATTATAAAGGCAAACTTAATTTTTCAATTTTTTATTATTTGATAATTTCATACATGGCATATAATACATTTTTATCAAGCGACCCTTCTCTCCTCCAGTTTTCCCCTACTGTTTTTCTCTCCCAACTTAATCTGCTCTCTGGTTTTTTTTTTTTTTTTTTTTTTTTTGTAAAGCATGCAGCCTACTTAACGCTGCCTGTGTGCACACAGGTGTAGGAGCACCTCCTGCAGCCTTCCTGGGGTCTTACCCTTGAAGAAACCTCTTCCCCTCTGCCAGCAGCCGTCAGTTGCCAACAGCTCCTCAGCTAGGGGTGGGACTTCATGGGCGTCTCCTCCATCCAGGCAGAGATTTTGGCTGACTTGATTTGTGCCCGTCTTGTGCACACAGTCACAACTGCTGTGAGCTTGTGTGTGCAACAGTCCTGCTGTGTCCAAAAGAACAACAGTTTCACCAGAGACGTCCATTAGCTTTGCCTCTTCCGTGCTTTCTGCCTCGGCGTTCACTAGTCGTCTTCTCTCGCCTCCTTGTCTTCATCATGATCTCTACTGTTTTGCATATTGGAGCCAAATCTGTACTTTACTCAGCCCTGTAGGGAGGTGCAGTCTCCATTTCCCTTCCCTTCCACCCCAAGCCCTCCTAAACCCTTTTGTATCCCCACACTCCCAGCATTCCTTGGTTGCCTAGAGTTCTTTGTCAACTGGTGTCATCCTTATCCAGATCATCTTTAGGACGTCATGTTGATGGCACTTCATGGGTGTAGCTTGTCTGACATTTCTAGGAGACACGATCTCACAGCAAATTTCCTGTTCCTCTGGCTCTCATAATCTTCCCATTCCTTTTCCTGTAATGATCCCTGAGATCCCTGAGCCTTCTAGTCAAGAGTCATATTGTAGATATATTTATAGTTACTGGGCTCTGCAACTCTGCATGACAATGGTTGTAGTTTTCTGTAATGGCCTCTGTCTGTTGCAAAGAGAAGTGTCCTTGGTGAGGGGTGAGAAATATACTTACCTGAGGCTATAATGATAAATATTTAGAATGTAGTTAGGGATTATGCTGGTTTAGTAACACGGTGGGGATTGTAGGTTCTCCTTCAAGATCTGTGACTTCCTTAGGTGGCTGGCAAGGTTTTTAGTACCAAGCATGATTCCCTCTCGTTGAACAGTCTTAAGTTCAATTAGAGAGCTGTTGGTCAGTGTGGAGGCACACATGCCTCTATTGTACCCTTAGGGTGCTGTGCTATACGGGTGGTTGTCGTGGGTTATAGGCATCATAACTGTGACTGGGCCTGTTGGGTGCCTCCCTTCTTTGCAAGCTTGTGTGGCATCTCTGGCACCATGAAAGCTGGTCCTCAGGGAGGAGGCTTTCAAGTTGACCCAGTTTTGGTCCTCTGGGCCCTGTCTAAAAGGCATGACGTTTTCAGAAGTAGGGACTTAGGGAGGTCCAGATGGGCTTGGGCTTTTCAGCTACTTCAAAAATAAAGCTTCAAGTCAAAGTCGTTTCTTTGAGTCTGATGTTTGAATTGTACTGTATTAAGGTCATGTGATTACAACAATGAAATGTAATACTTCTTGAATCGGATTCTTTATACATTCCCTTGCTCCCAGGGACTATTTGAGATCAATTTATAAAGTGATTCAGTGAGTCTGCTTGGTGCACTGGAAAGATGGGCCAAGTAGGCCACGTGGTAGCATTTGGGTTGTGAGCATCATGCATGCTGAGGATTCGAGCTGGTTAGCATGGTTCCTAATTTGGATGATTGAAGACTGTATACTGTGACAAAGCTGCCATTCCTACGGGTCAGCGAAACTTCATTTTCAGTTTAAAACAAGTTGTTCTTTCTATTTCTATTTTCGGAAGATTGAGAGTAGTTGGGATAAATATGAATAAGCTATAAAAATAAATGCCAAAATTAAACTGCAAACAGCCACATACTATTTTTCACATAACGCAACTTACCCGGATTATGACATAGAGTTGGGTGATGAAATCACTCAACATTGACAGCTTTATAAAAGGACACAGGACCTTAAAACCTTCAATGTCGTCCAAAGCATGTGTTTTAGAGTATTGTATTCAGGTATTACATACTCTATTTTTGTGTCTTAGGCAACATTCTCCTGCACCTGCGAGGACGAGTACATTGGCACATTCTGTGAAGAATTTGATGCCTGCCAGAGGAAACCCTGCCAGAACGAGGCGAGCTGTATTGATGCAAATGAGAAGCAGGATGGAAGCAATTTCACTTGCCTTTGCCTTCCTGGTAAGGTTTACTTAGCCATGAGCCAGCAGATGTCTCTCTGGAGAGTGTACGCACATCAGTTATGGGCGGGCAAACAGTACTTTGTTCAGCTGCTGGACAAAAGGTTCTCATTTGAACTTATCAGTCTGTATATACTTAAGGACTGGAAGAAGAAAGTGCACACAGGCCAAACACATCCCCTGACTTGCTTTCAGATGTTAGGATGTTAGGATGCAGTCTATTAGTTTTTTGTGTGTGTGTGTGTGTGTGTTCAGGAAAATAATATTCTTTGTCAAGTAGCAGACCATATGTTTCAGAAAACAATTACACAAGTTTTGTTTGGAAGTGGGTGGTATTACTCTAGGTGATTATGGTAAGTCACTTAAGAAAAATCCAGGATGAACCACACAAGTGCACACAGGCACCAAGCATCCTATTTATGATCGTTTGCTTTTTTCACGTGCGAACCTCATCCTGAGCCCCCAGTAGGCTGTTCTCCATCACAGGGCACGACTTGGTTAATATGGGCTTTCTTGAATGAAACACGAGACTTGGAATTCTCTAAGTATCTGAGCATCTCGAAACTGTTGTGAAACTGAGAGAATATTAAATTTCTCTCTTGCCATGTGAACACTTCAAGTCACGTTTCTCCTTCACATCTCATTCTGTTGCCAGTTTCTACTACTGTGGGGGCACTTGGGGTGAGGCAGAGCGGGGATGGAGAAATGGGAGCCGTCGAGATTAGTTACCCACTGTACGAAACACAACCTGACAGTGCAGAAGTTTATAATCTGGAAATGGAGTTCTTACTTATTCTCATCTGAACTTCATCAAATCTTAAGAATCAGCCAATAAGCTGGACAGTAGTGGCACATGCCTTTGATCCAAGCACTTAGGGAGGCAGAGGCAGAAGCAGGTGGATCTCTGTGAGTTCGAAGTCAGTCTGGTCTACAGAGCAAGTTCCAGGACATCCAGAGATACACAGAGAAACCCTGTCTTAAAAAAAAAATCAGTTAAAAATTTGTCAAATCCTGTGTGTGTGTGAGAGAGAGACAGGTCACATGATACTATTTTTCTAAATACACATTTCTAGCAGACCGTTGTATACCATTTATCCTATAGCTTGTGCTTTCAGGCTCTTTCCAAGTTGATCACATGCATCCTTTCATGGCGGTGGACATGGACCAATGTCACTCCTTGAGCCATATGCCTCCTACATTTGTATGTCTGAGTTAGCTTCTTCTCCAGCCCACTCATCTGAATGCAACTTTGGCATCTCCGTTTGAATGTTCCAGGCCACTTTAAGCTCAGGCACCCCGAAAGTGAACTCAGTGGCCCCAGGTCTTCACAGCTCATCTTCCTGTCTTCCAGCCAGTCTTCTACATGTTATTCTAGGTGCCCCTTACCTTCTATTTCTACACTGTTTTTACATCCAAGTATCCTCTATTCTACCTCCTGAAACAATTTGGTTTTCCTTGTTGTAATACACATGCCGAAAGGGAGAGCTCAAGAAGAAGGCCTTACTTAGGGTCATGATTGTGTGGCTGTTTGAGTCCTTTGTTATTAGGCTGTGGTAGATAGACTTTGCTTTTATAGTTAATACATTTTCTGCCTTACTTAAGATACTGTGTTCTTGTTCCTGATCATATTTTATTTAGTCTATTAAAATAAAAGCTATTTCGTAGTACCGTTCTTATCAATGGCTGTAGGCTGTTTGAATGTCTTGATTTTTAATAAGGCAGTCGCACTATTTTCTGAATAGCATATCTTGCCTCCCACCCCCAAATTTCCAAGGGAGATCATGTTTACATGTAGGTGTCATTGCCCATTGCTCAGAGATTAAACAGGTTTCAACATGAGAGGAATGATCTCCTTGCTTCCAGGCTCTAGATGCTTTTGGCTCTTTGCGGAGATGTGTTGCCTGCTTGAAGCTGTCCACCTGTGGGAAACTCATCCCGTGGAAGCTTGCTTTGCTTAGTGGGATTTTAAAACAACTATAGAGTGACACATACGCACATACACACACTATTTAAAGTTTCGTTTTCTTTTTGAGAATTTCATATATGCATATAATGAAATAGAATTGTATCTATCTCCCATTTAGCCCACTGCCCCCCCTCCCCCAACTTCCCCTGGGATCTTTCTTCACATGCCCCTCTCAACTTTTCATGTCCTTTTATGATTTTTAAATAAATAGTTGAGTACGTCAGGTTTGATGGTGTTGGTAGAAGAAAGAGCGGCCCTGCAGGATGTATCCCAGCCTTTGCTAGCAGCAGGGAGATCAGCTGTTGGGGAACTGAAGGCCTAGCAGCTTAGCTGGAGTCTCTTTGTTGTTATACAACAAAGTTTCTGCATACCAAAACCTCTTATCTGATCTAGGAGTTGTCTGAAGGAACTGCTACCTAAGCAATTCTCAGACTTCCTGGTTTGCCAGGTCTGTCTGGGCACTAAGTTATGCGAAGCCTGTGAACCCTTTAGGGAAAAGCTGTTCCAGAAACATCAGACAGCATCTCTGACTTCGTCCAAAAGGTAACCCCAAAGCCCAGATGCCATCACTCTGAATTCATGGCAGGTACAATGGTTCTGTGGAATCTCCCACTACTCCAGTTAGTGCCGACCATGTGTGCGCACATGCGGGACCATCCATATGGGAGCAGGGACCTACCAGTGGCCAGACCCTCCATAAAACAAATGGTTCTCCCTCTCCAGCCGCTACCAACTGCCAACAGCTCAGTCAGGGGGGTGTCCTCGCCCATCTGCACAGAATCCTGCCTCGCTGGGTTTTATGCAGGCCTTGTACAGTCAGCCAGATTTCTTTCTTTTTGATTCATGGGTAATCTAGAGATTATGAATATAGCGGATTAGAATTTGACTTGATTCAATAACAAACTCTTGTCTTTGTTTGGTTTTCATTTGGTTTTTAAAACAATGTCTTGTAAGCAAATCATGACTTTTCAGAAAAGTCATGTACGCTTCTGAATAATGTAAGATGAATTCTGGATCGTTGTTAAGATTTGTATTACAAGGAAGATGTTATTACCAAGTGTAGTGGCGATTTCTCTTGAAACTGGCAATATTTCAGAAAGAAGATTATCAAAGACCTCAGCTGCTGCGGGAGACTCCAACAGGAGGTTGTGAATTTGAAAGGAATTAAATCAGGCTTTGTCTAAGTTCTTGGTAATCTCCCATTGCCTGGTCCCCATGTGGGCCTTCTGATTTGAATTGATAAAATTAGCTCTCTTTGGGGTTTTGAGCCTGCCTGGGTTTGGGCAGGAAGGAACACACATGACTCTCTCCATCTTGTCAAACCGGGTGCTTTGGTAACACACAGGAAATATATGACTAAAATAAAATTTAACTGTTTGAACCAGGATTATTTTATTAAAGCCTTCTAACATCAAGAATATAATTTTTCCTCAAAGGAGCCATCTCTTTTCCTTTCTCTGAAAAGAATAGCTGTGATGCGAATTCACAACTGCCACTGCCAAAATTTTATTAGTCTTTTGCAGAGGATTTCCATAATGCCTCCAAGCGCCACATTGTTCTGACTAATCGGTGATTTTAGGCTATTTTTAAGAACTCATCATTGCTGAGGCATGTGTAGCACGTGGGCCCATCTGTTACCTTGGAAACATTGGTGACCAGAGGGTCAGTGCCTGTGGGGTTGGTCCCTCTCCACTTGGGAACAAGTCCCAGCATCGACGGTGAGTCCTGACACATAGTCCAAGTGTGTGAGTGCACTCTGGCACTGTGCTTAGAGGTGGGCTGTTTCGGTGTTTTACACTAGATGGGATTCAGACCATTCCTCTATTTGTGAAGTCTGGAGACCGAAGGACACATTCAAGGTTCTAAGGCCTATGGGAAAAACAGACGCAGCTCCATCATTCCGTGCCCATCTCTGAGTTGGGGAGCTTCTCTCAGCATACCAGTGACTCTTCAGTTTTTCATTCACTCTGTGCATAATAGAAGGTCCTTGTGGTTCTTGTCAGTACGAATGCATCACCCCCAGTGGCACTGTCTCTTCTCAGGCCCAGAGATGGCACTAGCTAGAAGCTGGCTTTTCTGATTTACTGGTTATGTGACCCGCCCCTAACCTTCCTTAAAGCCCTGGCAGGTTTCTTTATCTTTAAAATAAAGGATGAGTCAAAGATCATTCATTCATCCAATAATTATTTATCAAATGCTTATTACATGCCAGGTTTTCTCTGAATTGTTTGAATACAAGTGCTCGAGTCCTTGTACACACAGAGGTCACAGTTTAGGGGTGGAGATGCCTAAACCACATGTATGCATGTGTGTACTGTGGTGTCTGTATGTGTGCATATGTGTATATTTGTGCATGTGTGTATATGTATGTGGTCAACAGAAAGAAACAGGGTGTGAGGGGGTTAATGGAGAGGTAAAGCAAAGAGAAAGAGTAGGGTATGCCTACTACGGGGAATGCCTTTCTGCGATTGTGATAAGAGACCCCAGTGAAATGAGCTTGTGGACAGTGTAGATATCAGTGGGGAAAATGTTAGGTCTACTCATAGGCTATGGTTTCAGTGTCTGTGCTCTCAAAGCTGATATGTTGAAATGGAACCACCAAGAAGATGGTATTGGAAGGGGAACGTTGGAGGTGATGGGTCACAGGTGCGAAACACTCAGGAGTGGAGTTGCTGCTCTTATAGAAGAGGCCCCTGCCGTCCTTTCTGCCATGTGAGGACAATAGAAAGCATCGTTTATGAGGAAGAGGACCTGGACTCGATATCAAATCTGCTGGTACCTGGATTTTTTTTCTTAGCCTCTAGCTCTGCCAGCATGGTGCTGTTGGCGTTTACTGGTTCCCCAGTGTCAAGCACTTTGCTCCAGCAGCCCGAGTGGACTAAGACAGCACAAAGGTAGTGTTCATGGAGTGTGTGTGGAGCAGGAGTGGAGAGCGTAAGAGAGTTAGGGGCAAAGTGTGGATCTCAGACAGAAGCTGCGCCCGCTCACAGGGACGGGCAAGGATCTTATCCCAAAGATGATGGAAGCCTTTCGTGGCCAACTGCAGGGGGCTATGTGATGCCCCTCTTGGAAAGATCAGTCTGGAATTGAGGAAAGAAGGAACACCAATAGGTACTCTAGGAAGATGGCTAGGAGACTATTGGTCACCCAGGCAACTCATCCGGGCCATGAGCACAGCTGGCCTGCTACCTGTAGACCTGGTGGGAGGCTTTGCCTGGGGATTATTTGAGGGCAGAGCCGATGATACTTTGTGGCAAGTTGGATAGGAAATATGATTGCAGTGAGAAATTGTAAATGTCTTCATTTTTTAAAAAATACCAGCTTATTGAGATACCATCCATATACTATTGAAATATATAATAGGTGCTTTTTTTAAAAAAGTATATTCAGGATTGGGTAATACTGGGGAGCAACCTAGACAAAAATACTCCTTGCCAGGGTAGGGGCCTGGGAATCCAAAAAGTAAGTAAAGAATGCAAAGATGTGAGTAAAAATAATGAAACAGAAACATAGGATAGTATTGGGAGGAAGTTCCAGTGAACACTGAAATATGTTTAATTTTCCATACATTTTTATACCCCAATACAAAAGGGGGGAAAAGGCAACAAAAGACTTTTTTTTTAATGTGATACAAAGGACAACTTGCACAGTTTATTGCTTCAACACTCTGAGACATCAAGTCATTAGCATTCTGTTGTTTAGGCAGTGAACCCACAACTAGACCAAGAATCCTGAAGGCAGCCACTCCCCAGATAACCTCCTATTACAAAAGAAGGAGCAGAATTATGCCTGCATATGTGGAGTGGATCTACCTGTATGGGCCATCTTAATGTCAAAAGACCCAAGTAACCACATCCTGGGTCAGGATGTGTAGCCCTGGTTGTTGTCAACAATTTTTAGCAACCTCTAAACTCTCTTGACCATCAGACAAGGTAAAAATAGGCTCACATTTTTGGGCCTCCACAGGGTAATTATTATTACAATAAATTTTAGGACATTTCATCACCTCAAAATATGCATTCATCAACTGATTCTCCTACTCCCCCAACCTCTAGCCTTAGGCAACTTTCTGCCTCATTGACTTGCCTACTTTAGACTGCTCATAAAAATTCAGTTACATGATAGCTATTGTTTATAAAAAGCCTTTTCCATTGAGTACAATGCTTCCATGGCTCATCCATGACATGATGTAGATGGGTACCACTTTCTTCATAATGCCCCAGTCAATTGCTCCTGAGTAGACACACCATGTTTTGGTCATCCACTCCTGCCCTTATGACTGCAGGCTACTCTGGAAAATACTGCTGTGTTCTTTCTCAGTCTTCCTGCACCATCTCATCTTCCATTTTGGTTCCATTCCTCTTCTCTACTGTATTCCATGTCCCTCTTCATCTCTCCTGCTTCTTATCTGCTAGGCTCCCAGTTCTCTGTTGAAACCTGCCCCCTTACACTGCTAAGAATGCTGCAAACCATCCCTGCTTCTCTGTGTTTAGCTTTGCTCCCTCCTGTCTTTCTCTTGATCTCTAATTCCCCGTCTTCTTTCTTTCTCCTCCCCTCTCTCCTTGTCACTGGTACACATTGATCCACTTGGTGATTTCCTAAATGAAATCACCTGCTTGCCCACATCACATCATGGAGCTGCTTCTCCAAGGTCAACCGTCAGTGACATCTCCTTCTTAATCCTCACTCTGCCTGCAGCGCTCATCTCTTTAGAAGCATTCTTTGTGTGGTTTGCAGAGCCGTTCTGTGTCTGTTCTCCTGAGTTTGCACAAGATCTCACCCCCCTTCTTGTTTTAGCCATTCTCCTGGGCCTTTGCTAGCAATTTCTCATTTGGAGCTGTCACCGCAGGGATGACTTCCAGACCCTCCTTCCAGGCTGGCCTCTCACCTCGGCTCTGGCAGCATTATTGGACTTGGCATTGATTCATCTGCTCGCGGCTGCCGCCACTGTCTCTCTCATTGCTCAGGCTGGATGCTGGATCTTGACAGTTCTGCCTTTCTATCATTTATCCCTGGACACTCACCAATTCACCTTATTTACGATGATTCCCTATCTGACTCTTTCTTCCTTTTCCACAACTACAGTCCTGACTCAAGCTGCTGTCATCTGCTGCCTGAGCAATGGTGAGAAGCCTCTGCCTCCCTGCATTCCACCTTGCTTTGTTCGCTATTGCTGGGGAGACTTGGGAAGCCCAGATCTGGGGCTGAAGAGTGCCCTAGACTGAGAAGGGCAGACCCAGAGCCCAGGTGATGTTGTTTTCATGACCTTGGGTATTGAAATAAAACTTTGTTCGCACTATGTCTCTATCTAAAGTAGAGTTGAAGGTTGGTAGTCAGTGGATTCCAGTGGCATGCTCAGACAGCTATGTGCCTGGTATACAGTCAGCATTCAAAAGTGCCTGCTGCCACATCTCTTGCCAAATCAAATGCAAAGCCTGTAGCTCTGCACAGAGCCCTGACACTGCTTCCTTCAGCCGGAACTTAGACTTCATTTCTCTGTGTTTCCTGTATTAGACAACGGGCAACACTCAGGACCTTCTCGCTCCTCTCCTAAGGTAGGAGAGCCAGGCTGCATACTACCCCTGCCTCAAAGAGGGTCTGTTGATCCTCATGGACTTCTAAAACAGGTTTTATGAAAGTAATAGAAAGGACACATGATGATTGAGAACATGGGGTTTATAGTCAGCTATCTTTGAGTTCCACGGTCATCACTAAACTCTACTTAGTCCTCTGATCTCAAGTTTACTTACCCATTAAACTGAATAAGAATACAGCATGCATACACAAATATATGTATACACATATTCATGTTTATATATCTGTATATTCCATGTTGGTACCAGTTCAAATGGACATGCAACACACCTACATATATATGTGTACAACATACACCCCCACACAGATATACACATATGTTTGTATGCACACATATGCTCATGTATACGTGTGCATGCATACACACACGTGTGCATGCATACACACACACGTGTGCATGCATACACACACACACATACACACACACACACATAGGCCCAGGATGGGTGGCCCATATAAGACACCCCTTTCTCTGGCCTTGGATATTGATACAAAAGAAAGGTGAAGAAAGAATTCCTTTCTTCATCTCTCCATCCTGAGCTTGGTTTAAGGGAGCCTTTATGGTTCTTGACTATCTAGGCCAGAGGTATCCACCAGAAGGATATAAATATACCAGTTTCGTGATATATTATTTGTGTTTTAATAAAAAAAAAGGTTGTCTGAAGATTAGAAAGCAAAGCAGCCACACTAGTCAGCCTTACAGGCCAGACAGCGGTGGCACACACCTTTAATCTCAGCAGCCACACTAGTTAGCTATAGAGGTCAGGCGGTGGTAGTGCATGCCTTTAATCCCAGCCCTAGAGAGAAATATAAAATGGGAGGAGACAGGTCTCAGCTCAGTCTCATTCTAAGAATTCCTGGAGTCAGGAGCGCCATTTCGGCCTGAGGTAGAGGTAAGAGCCAGTGGCTAGTTGCTTTGCTTTTCTGATCTTCAGCTTGAACCCCAATATCTGTCTCTGGGTTTTTGATTATTCATGCTACAACTCAGACATAGGTTCCTTCTGTGTAGAAAATCTTTGTTAGCTGGCCAGTGACTACCCTGGGTGTTCAGGATCCACGTGCAGTTCCAAGTCTTCCTCAGAGTGAGCCTTTAGACACAAAACAAATAAAACAACAAGAAAAAAACTCACAGCACATCCTGGGTTAACATACCTCAGTAAGAACAGTTAGTCAGAAGCAGAAGCGCTGTGGGACAATGGTCCTGTACCCTGTAAAAATTTGTTACTTCTATTGGTTTAATGAAATGCTGATTGGCCTATAGCCAAGGCAGGAAGTATAAGTGGGGCAACCAGAATAGGAGAATTCTGGGGAGAGGAAAGGCTCAGTCTGTAGTCGTCACTCAGATGCAGAGGAAGCAAGATGAGACTGTCTCACTGATAAAAGGTACCAAGTCACTAGCACAGACAAGAATTATGGACTAATTTAAGATATAAGAGTCAGTTAAGAAGCCTGAGCTAATAGGCCAATCAGTTTATAATTAATGTAGACCTCTGTGTGTTTCTTTGGGACTGATTGGCTGCGGGACAGAAACCTCTGTCAACATAGAACTTCAGAAGCCAAAAAGCAAGCTTAGTACATTTAGGGACTTTCCCAGAGCTATGGACTTTTGTGGATTAGGTCTTTGCTCTCCTTTGGCAGGTGTTGCTGCCTATGTCCTGGGTTCCAAGGCCCGAACGGCATTTCCACCATGGCATCATTTGTGCCATGGTCTGGAGACCTGTTACACTTTGTTTTTTATTTTCCCTTCAATAATCTGAATTATATACACACATTTTAAATGAACAACACTAATATTTTATATTAAAAGAATGTTTGCCGATCACTTCCCTCTTTAGTAGATACATCATGTCAGAGTAATCTAGAGTGATTCCTTTTGTTTTTTTAATTTTTACATTTATGTTTTGAAAGTGCTGTATGTATGTCTGTGGACCTTGTTGTGTGTGCATGTGTGTGTGTGTGCATGCATTTGTCATGGGATGTGTGGAGATCAGAGGACATCTCGGGTGTCATCACTCACCTTCCACCTTGTTTGAGGCAGAGTGTCTTGGTGTTAGCCACTGTATATACATGACTTGTTGGTTCTTGAGCTTCTGGAAATTCTCCCATCTTCACATCCCATCTCACAGCAGGAACACAGGATTATAGACAAGTACCACCTCATCTGGCTTTATGGGTCCTGGAGAATCTGAATTCTTCACACTTGCTCAGCAAGTGGTTTACTGGCTGAACCATCTCTTAATGGTTCCTTAGGCTTAGGTCTCTGGGCCTGCCTGTAATTTCTGCCTGGGCAAATGAAGGATTGCTCATGCGCATTGACCAGATGTTCCCAGGTGATGCTAAGGCTGGCCACACTTTGAGAACCACTGTTTTAAATGGCCTGTGAAGAACTGGAGCTCAAAGGATGATAGGTTGGCACATTGAAATCCACTGCACTCTTGAAATCCACAAACCCTTCCTTCATTCACAAAGCACAGAGCCACTTACGATACACTGGTGCCTAGGCACAGTGCAAGCTGCTGCGGATTTAAAGGTACATTCAATAGACATTGTACCTGCTGCTTAGAGTTGCTCTCACTCAATGATCTGAGGCCTAGGTATCTGTATCCTCATTTTGGCCATGGTGCGCATGATTGTCATCAAGATTTGGATGAACCCACTCAGCCTACCACCGTGAACCTTTGGTTTCCCTGACCATATCCTTCCCGCTCTCTCTACTTCCTGCGTAGTTGGGTATTGGATGTATTTGCTTTCTTTTAAACCTTGAGACTAAGATTTCTTTCATTTCTCATGAATGCCAAGCTTTCTTTCATGCTTTTATTCATAGCACACATTCCCATTTTACTTTTATGTTACTAGTTTGTCTTTTGTGAGCCATCTATATCTTTCTGTCTTTCCCTTTGGTTTTTAACTTAGGTTTACATTTATCTAGAAATGTGTGGTTTTTCTCCTGCCCGCCCATCTTTCTCTCTCTTATTCCTGAATAATTCCTGCCTTCCCACATTGAGACTGCACGCACCAGGATGGCATAGCTCGATGGCACACAGATTCCTGCTATCTACCTACTGTTCAGTGTCCGGGTATTAGGCGCTGCATGTCATCTCAGCTGCTACAGCTGAGACTCTGACCCCAGCTGCTCAGACCCCAGAGGGTAAGATCTGAAGCTGGTGGGCTCTCTTGGTGGCATGAGGTTTTCCGTTCAAGGCCAACAGCTTCGCTCCACTGCACAGCCTAGATTACAAAAAGGCTGGCTGCGCTAAAAATAGCTCTCACTTTGATTCCCACTTTGGAAGCTTTTGGAACAGAGCTCCAAAGAAACAATTAGATTCTCCCTCCCCGAGCTAACGCAGAGAGGGGAATACTTTTTGTTTTGGTCGAAGAATCATGCAATAAATGTTTTACGTACAAACAATTGTGCTGGGAAGGGTGGGGAATGTTTTATATCTGATATATCAGATGTTCTTTTTTATCAGATATAACTGATAAATTGCTTTTGAAATAGTCTGGCTCATATAGGTAACTTTTCTTACGTGTATGGGATTCATTCTTGACCTCTGAAAGATTTCTATTTGAAGGGTCAGGTAGTGTAGTTAGTTAAGAGGACAGGTGGGTAGGGAAGGTAGATTTTGTTATATTGTCAGGGGTTAAAAGATGCTGTTCAGCTCTAGTTTTATCTCAGTCCTTCTAACACTGGATGGGAAAAGTCATTCTTTTTCCATATGCCACTAAATTTTAAGACGCATTTTATACCAAAATATAAAATAGTTTAAAATCAAGTTTTCCAAAGATATATTAAATTAAATTAAATTACATATCATGGTAGTTTGAAAGAAAAGGCCTCTCCCCACCAAAGGGAGTGGCACTACTAGGAGGTGTGGCCTTGGTGGAGTAGGTGTGGCCTTGGTGGAGTAGGCATAGCCTTGTTGGAGGAAGTGTGTCACTGTGGGGGTGAGCTTTGAGGTCTCCTTTGCTCAGGGTTTGCTCAGTGTAACACACAGACCACTTCCTGCAAGTTGCAGGACTCTCAGCTCCTTCTCTAGCACCATGTCTGCCTGCATACTGCCACGTCCCACCATGATGACAATGAACAGAATCGCTGAACTTAGGCAAGCCATCCCATTAAATGGTGTCCTTTAAAAGAGTTTCTGTGGTAATGGTGTCTCTTCACAGCAATAGAAACCCTAACTAAGACACCTGGTGAATGATTTATAGTCTGATGCTTTCATTAAATGCCCCTGGTATTTCTGCTGTGAGCAGGCTCTCTGCCAGGGCACATTTCCTGTCAAATGCTTGATGACTCACCTAACGTTACTTACGCTCACACCTCTATAAAAGCACCGATGCCCAGGCTAGAGTGTCCCTGGGTGTCCCACACATCTCTGAAGCCATCCATGTGTGTCCCTGCGTCACATTATTTTCTTTAGTCTTTGTCATACAAGAATGTTTTCTGAAGAGCAGATAGGCCAGGCAGCGATGGCGCACACCTTTAATCCCAGCACTCAGTAGGCAGAGGCAGGCGGATCTCTGTGAGTTCCAGGACAGCCAGGGAGCCAGGACTGTTACACAGAGAAACCCTGTTTAAAAAAAATGGCAAGGAAAGAAAAAAGCAACCCTGTGATTTCTAGGCAGTCTTTTCAAACTGCCCATTTTGAACCAATTACTTTATTCTGAACATCCCAATGCTAAATTCTTCAGTAACTTGCAGTTTTTAGAGTCAAACGTGTATTTTCAAATGGTCTCTGAAGGTCCGCTTAGAAATCCGATTATTCCAAGTGCTTTGAACAGCCTCTCTCTGGTTCAGAAAGGAGCGGTTCTGTGCAATGGAAGAAGGAGGGGTTAGGATGGAAAGAGTGACTCTCAGTCTGGAAGGATAGCGTCCCTCTGGTTCAGAAAGGAGCGGTTCTGTGCAATGGAAGAAGGAGGGGTTAGGATGGAAAGAGTGACTCTCAGTCTGGAAGGATAGCGTCCCTCTGACTTAGGCTTCCAAGCCTCGGCATTGGCGTCATTTTGGACCAGGTGCTGGAGACAGCCGTATTTACAGAGTCTGGCTGTACTCTGTACCCACTAGATGTCAGTGGCATCCTAGGGACCGGACTTTGAACAGTGTCACCAGGCATTCCAGTTGACCCTGGGGGAGAGTCCACCAGGTTGAGAACCGCTCCCTTGAGGAATCTAACCTGAACTCTTGAGGCAGAAAACAGTGCTGAGCTGTTTCAGCCATGTTAATTTGCCATGTTGCAGGGAGCCATTGGATGAAGTCTTAGTTGGAGAAGCAAGGCTGAAGTTCAGAAGCAAGCTAGCTTAATTTTCTGCTCATTCCCGACGGACCGAATGGGGAGGGGCCTCTGAGCAGGATAATTTGTCATTGCAATTTCCCAAATTGGGGGTGCAAACCACTGGGTAAAAGTAAGGTGATTTTGGTAGTGTTTGTCTTAGTCATTGTTTTATTGCTGTGGAGAGACACAGTGGCCAAAGCAACTCTCATTTTTTTTTAAAGCGTTTAATTGGGGGCTTGCTTACAGTTTCATAGTTTAGTTCATTACCGTCATGACCGGGAGCAGGCAGACATGGTGCTGAAGCAGTACAGTAGCTGAGAGCTTTACATTCTGATCCACAGACAGCAGGCAGAGAAAGTGACCCAGGGCCTGGTGTGAGCCCATCCCCAGGCACCCACCACCTCTTCCAGCAAGGACTCGACTCCTCCAACAAGAGCACATCTCTTTCAACAAGCCCATACCTCCTAATCCTCCAACAGTTCAACTGGGGACTAATCATAAATATGTATGAGCCTATAGGGGACATTCTCATTCCAACTACTACAGTGTATTTTGTGAGATAACTGTTTTTCCTTTTTAAAAAAAACAAAAGGCAAAAACAAATAAGCAAACAACCCCCCCCCCCATCTTTGTGTGTATTTCAGTGCCCATTAGGAGGAAGAGTGGAAAACCTGCTTCATCCATCTGGTTTCTGGGTGTCGTTGCTTTAGGATAAGATGACATCTTGGTTAGAAGATGCCATGAGTTTAGGGAAATACCTTAAGTGGAATGGTTCATTCTTTGAGCAATTATTTGTGCCTGGAAAATGTTTTAAGTTACGAGGGTCTAGAGATTAATAAGACAAAGTCCTGATTCTCACTGAGTTGAGAATGCATGTGAAAGGCAAACCCACTTGTGCCCATCAGATAGATGGACTTAGAAGTGAACGAAGGAGAGTCATATCTGGTAAGGGCAAGTTTAAAGAGCTGGAGCATGGACTCGGGGGATAAAGTCTGCTCTTAGGTTCTTATAGGTGAGGAAGAAATAAATACATGGATACAGTGACAAGTAGGGACATACATCTCGTTCAAGAGTCAAGGAAGACCAGAGTACTGGGTCCCGGCTTGTGATTTCTGGGCAGGGTAGCCCCAAAAGAATGCAAAGACCAAGTGAATAGCCATGTAGAGTCACCTGGGTTGTCGTCTCAGATGTTCTAGAATGGTTAGTGTGTCAGAGAAGACAATCAGAAATTGTCTTTTGTGGGACAGCAAAATGAATTAGTGGATAAGGGCACTTGCTGTCAAACCTGATGATCTGGGTTCCATCTGCAGTACCCACATGTTGGAAAGGAGAGGACTGACTCCCACAAATTATTTTCTGGTCCACCCATTCACTGTTGCATATGTGTGAACAGATAGACAGACACACACACAGATTTTAAAAAAATTAAAAAAGAGTTATTCTTTTGCTTTTATTCCCCCCGAGAGGATTAAGTTTTAATAGTGATTTCTGAGATCTGTTTAATATCTCAAAGTGATATAACAACCTCATATTTCAATTTAAAATTTGTTAGTTTTTTTAAAAAAAATTACCCAATTTAACATTGTGATTGGAATCATGTCTGATAGGTTCTCTCAGACACCATCCACACCTCTTCAGTTGTGATGTATGTATGTAATCTTGGCATTCCCATATTCCAGATTATCCTAACCCAAACCCAAAGGGGTAACACCATAGATTGAACAGCACCAGCGCTGTCCTTTCTGTGTTTGGTTTGTTTAGTTACTTTTCTCATGGCTATGACAAGTACCTGACCAGAAGCAGCTTAAGGGAGGCAGGGTTTATTTGGCTCTCAGTTTGAGGGGTACAGTTTGTCGTGGAGGAAAGGCATGGCTATAGGTGGCCTTTCCACCTCTACAGTGGTAGAAGACTTTAGATGGGTCTTTTCACCTCTTTACATCTTGGTGAAAGACGACACAGAAAGCAGACAGGAAGTGGAGCTGGGATAAAAAAAGACTCCAAGGTCATATTCTGGTGGTGAACTTCCTACAGCAAGCAGACCTATTGTCAAGAGACCAAGTGTTCAAACAGACGAGCTGATGACATTTGACGTTCAAATCATAACCCACATCTATGTCTTTCTGGGGTTAAAACTCCTACAAGTAAAGGAAAAGCTTTATTATAATTATTTATTCTACGCTGTTTTAAGTTTTTGACCCACATAAACTGAAGCTTGCAGATTTACAAAACCTGAGCAGCCACACAGGTCATGCCTTCCTCTTGGTCCTTAGCAACAACATGTGATTCCAAGCTCACGGTCTTCCAATGCCGTGATTTCACAACTCACGGTGCTTGCTTTAAGAAACGCCATCACTTCAATGCTCTGACATTATTTGCAAACCTGACTAAGGTTGAAGCTAATTAGCTTCCTTCTATGCTTGATTGGATTGTGTGTGTGTGTGTGTGTGTGTGTGTGTGTGTGTGTATGTGTGTGTGTGTGTGTGTGTGTGTGTGAGAGAGAGAGAGAGAGAGAGAGAGAGAGAGATGTACCCACGTGTACATGTTTGTATAGGTGCTATATTCATGTGAACATTGTGTATGTGTGTGGAAGACAGAGTTCAATGTTGAGTATCTTCTTTAATCTCTTCCACCTTAATTTTTGAGACATCTCTCATGGAATCTGCAGCTTACCAGTTTGTCTAGAGTTCCTGACCAGAGACCTCTAGGGCTCCTTCTGTCTCTACTTCCCCAGCCCTAGGATTTCTGGGTTCACACTACCGGGCCTGGATTTATGTAGATAATGGAAGTCTGATTGGAGGTTTTCATGCTTGTGGGGGGGGGGGGAAACACCCTTCTGACTGAGTCATCTCTTTTGCCCCTTACACGATTCTAGAGACAACTTCATTGCCTTTCTATTTGATCCTCTACTCTGTTATAAGGTTTATTTCTAAATCTTTGCTGTCTTTTTTTTTTTTTTGATCCTACAGATGGACTTTCATCTTGGCTAGGTACTTCCTCTGCCTCTCCTAAAGTTGGTTTCTAACTTTCATCAGTGATGTCTTTATTAGATGATAATCTTAAGTTGATGCTGCCCTTCTCTGGGTAGACCAGGGTTAGGTCTGTTATTTATTTTGAATAGTGCATGTTTCTTATATCTTTATCTGGTCCCAGGCTAGTGTGAATCCAACACTAAAGACTGAGTTGTTTGGTGAGTTTAAGAACAGAATGAGGCCAACTGGTTGCTGCGTGGTGGTCAGCAGGGAGAGTGGACAAAGAGAAAGAAGGCCGGGGCTAGACCATGTCTTACTTTTTAGTCACTGACTAGTTTTCTTCTAAACCCTTTGGGAAGCCATTGGAGGAGTCTATATATAAGAACAGTAGTAGTGAAATTATACTTTTAACTATTTCTCTGGTTAATTCTATGTGGGGAATGGGTTGAAAGAAAGCCAGTGTAAAGGGTTTGTCTGGGGAACCGTAGCTGGAGTCTTGAGAGACAGTGATGCCTGGGCCTAGAAGACAAGAAAGGTATCACGAGGCTATGACAGTAATCTGGAAGACTGGCCATAGTGCTTGTGGCCCTGTAGTCAGAAGGATCCCTGTCCACTGCTTCAGGAGAGGAGTCTTCACACTCGCCAACCCTTGTCTGTCATTGTCATTGGTTTCTGTAGATGTTTTGCTGGGAACCAGAGTGAAGCTTTCCATTGCCCTGCATTTTACGGGACGTAAACAATCACACCTGTGCTGCTTAGCTCTGTGCCTTTACATATATTTTCCACCATTGTTGGTTGACTGCCCACTTGGGAAAGGCTGAGGAAGCGACTAGTTAAGATAAAAGCCCATCGGTAGGATCAGAAAATAAAGATAGCAAAGATTTAGAAATAAATTGTGTAACAGATTAGAGGATCAATTAGAAAGGTCAATGATAATTCTTGGCACCCCATGACCAGCCTAGCATGGACAGGCATCGAAACCACTCTGCACACACAGAGCTGGGTATCATCTACCATCACTAGGATGCTAGTGGTTGCTAGGATGCTACTAGTTATTAGGTATTTGCAGTATTGCCAGGGATGCTCTATAGCCTATAACCTCATAATCCCAGCCTGCCCCTCTGTACCCCACCATTCCCTCATGCCTCTATTATTGTTTTTCATTTGTAGTAATGCCAAGCCATAGATATGCCAGTAGATGCCTAGGTTACAAGTCTATCCCTTTAGCCACAGTCATTTAAATCATAATTTTCTGTTTCTTAGACTTTCAAAATTCTGAAAGACTTTAAACCATGAAAGAAATGAAATAACGAGGAAGGGTTTTTACCCCAGACAATTGCTCTCTCACTCGGGGACCCACTTCTGACCTTGACATAAGAAAGCTGATCTGTCAGACTTTCTTACACGATGGAGAACTTCCACACTGTAACCCACTCAATGCCAGTGGGATCCCCAAGTCTGAGGTTACAGGCAGGAGCTACCATGGTCTACTACTCTCTGTCGAGGCTGCTTGGTGACTAAGCATAGCTGTGTTTAAGGGTGTGGACCCTACGAGTTTGAATCCCTGGCGATTGTGTAAATGGCTTAATCTTTCTAATCCTCAGTTTCCATATTTGTAAGAGAGGGGATGGGACAAGGGAGTGGTGTATGTGTGTGTGATCAGATGAGTGTTGACCTCAGATGAAGAGGAATTCTCTCAGATATGAAAAACACGTACCAATTTAAGTCAAACAGCTGTTCACAGCATTCCCCTTGCAAGCATGCTGCCTCCCACTTTGAATCTAGAGCTTTCATCTGAAGCTACATTCTTGCTGTGATGTCATACTGGAAGATTCCTTTTGGAATTCTGAAGTAGCCTCTTGCTTGGGTGTTGGCCTTTTAGCTCCCAGGCTGGTCTCCAGGTTGGTCTCTCAGTCCCATCCCTGTGGATAACTGGAAATGGCTTGGCTTGGTTTGGAGTGAATGGGGAAGGGACTCAATGGGAGATGCTAAAACAATCGCCTCCATTCACTGTCTGTAGTTCACATCCACTGGGAAGGCAATGGGTGAGTTTTTCAAGTCTGAGCTGTGTGTGCTGGTGATGGCCCTTGGAAACCAATAATCCAGAAAGGCAAGTTTCCATGTCGTTCAGGACTCCACGGGAAATGAATGGAATACAACTGTATAATGAAAATTGTGTAGAAAATACATCTGATTAAAATTTATAATGGGACTTTTCTCTAGACTACCAGTGATTCCATCACTCAGATACCACAACAAAGAGTACCCTTTTTGCTTTTTTTATTTTCTACCTTGTATTTTCCATATTGTTCCTGAAGCATTGCCCATTCTAAGGTGAGGACCATTTTAGTGTGCTGTTTTCATTAAACTTGCCTCTCTGGAGGGCTATGTTTTCAAACCGAATTAAAAATCTGGGATTTATTTAAAGCCTCCAGGCTGCCCAAGGTGTTCTAGGAGATTTACAGCCTGATTTTCCCACCGCTTGTCTGGGATTATGTCACTATCCCACAGGATCACCTGGGGGGCTGGCTTCATGGAGAAGGGAGAGCTGGGTTTATGACTCAAAGAAGTATTAAGCATAATATATTAATGTGGTTTTTGTTGAGTGTGCTGCAATCTCTTAGTCTTTAAAATGAGAGCACAGGATACAGAGTTAACACAGGCTGTTTCTTTTGGTCCTAAATATTATCCATCACAACTCTCTAATACCTCTTGTATAGTGTGGTGTGGTAGTGACCCAGGGAAGGTAGCATCTCAGGCCCAGGGCACCTCATGTCAGAGGGTCCCTGTCCTCTGGACAGAGGAATTCTACCTCAGCTTCTAAAGCTTCTGGTAATATAAAACTCAGAGCTAATATGGGAGAGAACAATTTGAAAAGTGAATGAATTTTGAACCATAGCTCTAAGTTTATGGTGGAGGTTTCTGATTATAAAACTACACGATATCAAGGAGTGTTTGAGACACCCTTATGCAAGGCTGCTGTTTCCAAGGGTGGATTCTGGCAGAGTCCCTCAGTTTGGGGGTTCAGTCCCTCAGGTTGTGGGTGGCTCTGGTGGTTTTGGAATAACAGGTCTTGGACAGCAGGTATCTTCTTTTTCTGCAGGTTATACTGGAGAGCTTTGCCAGACCAAGATCGATTACTGTGTCCTAGATCCTTGCAGAAATGGAGCCACATGTGTGTCCAGCGTCAGTGGGTTCACCTGCCAGTGTCTGGAAGGTAAGATGTTATTTAGTACTCTTGGAAAGGTTTTTATTTTTCTCTTTAAACCATAAATGCTTTTGGTCAGTTTGGTACTTTTTGTTTCTAAACACTTCATACAAGACACACACACACACACACACACACACACAGAGAGAGAGAGAGAGAGAGAGACAGAGAGAGAGAGAGCGCAAAAGCAGAATATGATCCCTCAGTTTTCTTGTTCTTTTATTTATTGAGAAAGTGTCTTAATCCCAGGCTAGCCTAGAACTTGCTTTGTAGCTGAAGATGATTTTAAATTCTGGATCTTTCTGCCTCTATCATGACATACACTGCCATGTCCAACATGGATTCCTTTTTCTGCTCTGCTTGAATAAGAGCAACAACCTAGAAACTTTTGTGATTTTGACACACACATACATATCACCAAAATTTGACCCTCATGCACATACATATTGACATATACATATAAAAATGAGTTAGCATGATAAAATAGAGCCTAATAGTAAAACTCCACTCAAGATTTCTACTTTGCTTGACTTGGTTTATGTCCCATACAAACACATAGTAAAAACAACCGATATAAAGCTTGCCTTCTTTGTGCTTTGTGGCAAATGTATGATGGTGTAGGGAAATTAAGCCACCTGGAGAGTCCTCTCTTTAGGGTTGTTTTATTTCAAAAGACGGGTTTACTGTTTGCAAAGAGACAGGCAGGTGATAGAAGGTAGAACCTGGCATTGGGAACGCTTTTGCTCCCATTTCTGTGTGAGGGGATGACTTTAAACCCTTAATAGCATAAGAACAAGGCCGTAGTAGAGTTTTTCAGTGCTTAAAACTGTCACGTCGGCTCCTGATTCACAGACACAACACAGGCGACTACGTAGCTTTTCGTATTCTGCAGGGGTACAAAGCAGAGCCCACCAGAAGGCAATATCTCCATATGTTCAGTTATCTTCAACTGTCCCCCGACCAGGAGCCTGACCAGTCTTCTAATACTGGGTTCCTGTGAGCTGCCCCTGGGTTCAGTTCCTACTCACCCAGGAAGGAGCATGGACAGAATGACTGACTTCCACCCCAACCCCAATTTTGTGTGTTGGTAATGTATGTGATTCCCATAGTGAAGGAGGACCACGTTCTTTATGAGCCTTGCCTTTATCTTTCTTGGGCAGTGCAGACAAACAGGGAAACTTGGAAGCGTACTAGGGCGGATGGCTGAGCAAGCAGCACCTTTGTTAGTTGCCTACGAATGCTCTGCAGCTCTGCAAAGCTTTGTCACACTCCGGATGAGTCAGTTGCCACCTACCTCTTTTTAGACTTCTCCCTTCAGTCAAGGTCAGGCAGGGTTCTGGGACATTATGAATCCACATGGGATTTTTGCAAGAGTTTAGTCAACTCCCAAATGCTTTACTATTTCTGGTATTTACTAGAAAGGTCCAACAAAACTCCAGAGGCTTAAAGAGGAGACTGTACAGTTTGAACTAGATTCTTGGGAAATCTAGGGACTTAGCTTTCACTTGTACCATTTTCCTTCTTGGCAGAGGCTTTCCTGAGTACTTGCTATGCATCAGGTGCTGTACTAGGTTGTGGATCTTGATGGTTGGAGCTGCTATAAAGGTCCCTCCTGGGTACAGGGTCTTTGGTGAAGACATGTGGACAGAGGCGATGCTAAGATGAGGGCTTAGAGGTAGTTTGTGGAAAGGGGGTAGAGCAAGGCTTGCTGGGCTTCCTGGGCTGCAAGTGAGGCGCTACTACTTCATCCTGAAGTGGAGGGAAGCAGAGGATTAGGATTCACATTCAGCTTACCTCTTATTCCATGGACAAGTAACTTTGCTTTCTGTGGCCTCAGTATTACATCAACAAGATGGTCATGTGTTCTTCACAGGATAAGGGATTCAAAGCATCTCCTTACATTTTAAATAAAATCTCATGCAGATAAAAGTGTATTGTACAGAGGTTGGACATGCTTTCAAATAAATATTTGAGATATTTGTTATATCTCCATTATTAATTACCATTAAACCACTGGCAAATTTAAGCCAAGTAATTTGATCATTTCATTCTGGGACACTATTGAACATGGAGCAAGAGGAGAGTGGAAATAAGGAGAAAGGTCTGTGGACAGTCGCAGAGATCCAGGAAGTAGCTGACTCCCTGGAATTGAAGCACAGACTCTGGGAAGAAGCAAGAAGCTGGTGTGTGTGAGAGACGTTCAGGGGACAAAGACAGGACCTCTTGGGAAGGACTGACATGAAGGGCAGGAGACAGGGAGGCAGGAATCTGTGGTTTCCATCACTTTCCAGTAGGTTGTGTTCCCCAGTGGAGGAAACAGAAGTGGAGATGTTTTAGAGATGCTTTTAGAGGTGTTTTAGAGATGTTGTATTTGAGGGATCCTTGACTCACTCCAACAAGATGCCACCGAGGAAGAAGTATTGGCCAAGTCTAAATAAGAGCCATTGACCTACAGTTGTCTAAGCCATAGGTACCACATCTAGGATCCTTATTCATCCGATGGCCCTTTGCATGTTCCATGCTGTGGTAACTGTGATACTCAGGAATCAAAAGGATGTGGGTGAGGTTTCCAGCAATCTTTTTATTCAGTGAGAAATCTTTTTATTCAGTGAAGATTGAAATGGCTTTGAGAAGGCCTGGAAGCTTTGTATCAGGAATATTTAGCTGGTGACAAACATTTTACAAAGTGGTCTGTCTTTTATTGAGAAATGTTAGTGTCCCATACATTGTACTTTGCTTATATTTGCCTAACCATTACCCTACTCCATCTCTACTCCATACTCCTCACCTAATTCCAAAATAATTAGTTCCCTTTCTGCTTTGATAACATCTGTCTCTATCTCATCTATCCATGTACCCATGTACCCATGTACCCATGTATCTATCTATCTATCTATCTATCTATCTATCTATCTATCTATCTATCTATCTATCTATCTATCTATCTATCTATCGATTGTAGGAGGTCCTTCTGTATTTGTGTTGCTTTTATTGGTTATTAAAGAAACTGCCTTGGCCTTTTGATAGGGCAGCAGCTTAGGTAGGCAGAGTAGACAGAACTTAATGCTGGGAGGAAGGGCAGAGTGGCAAGATGCTATAATTCTCCTGCCCGAGATGGACGCTGGTTAGACACATGCTGGTAAGCCACAGTCAAGTGGCGATACACATTAATGAAAATGGGTTAAATCATGGTGTGAGAGTTAGCCAATAAGAGTCTAGAGATAATGGGGCAGGCAATAATTTAATTAATACAATTTTTGTGTGGTTATTTCGGGGGTTAAGCTAGCTGGGCAGTGGGATGTGACCCGCTCGCCTCCATGCAACATCTGTCTATCTGTCTGTCTGTCTATCTGTCTATCTAGCTATCTATACATTGAGATTCTTTTTATGAGGGAAACATGCTATTTGTACTTCTGAATCTGGTTCATTTTGCTTAACAAGGTAGTCTCTGGTTGCATCCTTTTTCCCGAAAGTGTCACTGTTTTATCCTTCTTTATGTCTGTCTTGGATAGCAACTAAATATGTGGAGCCCATTTGCTCACTGAAAAGAGCCTGTGCCTCCAGGACTTCTTACATCAATCACATACTAGAGCAATTCTAAAAAGTGTCTTAAAGCATGAAATGTTTTGGAATGTTAGTTAGCCCTTGACCCCCTTGCTTCCTTTCTTCCTCTTTGTCCTTTGTATATTCCTGTTGATTTTGTCTCCTCCCTGTTATGCCTAATGAGTAGGAATTTGATTAATTCCTCTTGTTGCCCCCAAACCTTGGGCAACCCTAGCTGAGGATCATGTTTCGTGGTAGAAGGAGGTCACTATTCAGTAAACGAGCCACTCAGAAGGTGACACTTAGATGCTAATCACGTTGTCCACCAAGTTCATCCTCACAGCCGTTTCACGAAGCTCATGCTATTAACATTTTTATTTAATAGACTGGGAAGAGGGCATGTAGCTTGCTCCTGGTTATGTAGCCGGAAACTGGAAGGCAGGTGGCTGGCCTTCAGTGCTCTTTAACCACGTTAATGATCTCTGGACACATTCTTTAAAGTAAGTCCTATGATGTGTATCTTATTATATATGTATTTTGAGACAGGATCCAAGGTCTCACAGATGACCTCGAGTTCTTTATATAGCTGAGGATGGTTTTGAACTTTTGAACTCGCTGCTTCCTCCCACTGAGTGAGAGGATTACAAATGTATATCACCCTCCGGTTCATGCAGGGCTGGAGATCCATGCAGGCAGGATTTCATGCATGTTTGGTCAAACTGCTCCCTGAGCTAGACCCCAGCACCTGTGATGCTTCTAATTTTTACTTTTATTAGTTCTTTGAGAATCTGGTACAATGCATTTTAACCACATTCATTCTCCATCTCTTCCCAGATCCATGACCACACACATTTCACCATCCACTAACTTTATGCTCAAAACAAACAACACACACACACACCAAAACCACAAAACCAAAAAAATCCCAACCCCCTCCCAAACCAAAAAACATCAAGACCAATTTGTGCTGCCCAAATGTTCTTAGATATGTGACCTTCCATGGTCAGCTCAGGAGCTTTACTCTCGGAGTGAAAACTTTCCCTCTCCCGGGAGCTAATAATTGCCGATAGTTCTATGGCCCGACTCCCCTTCCCATGCTGGGACATGGTCTGACTTGGGCTTGCACACGTCTTGGTCTGACTTGGGCTTACACATGTCTTGTGCATGCTGTCACACTGCTATGAGCTCCTGTGTGCAGCTGCCCTGATGCCGATTTTTCATGACTCTCTCTGCTGCCATGAACATGAATGACGTCAATGCAGTTTGCTGGCTTCTAAAGCTTATTTCCTTCTCTCCTAGTTCAGTTCTTAACTCTGGACAAGGAGACCTCTCTTTAGAAAAGAATCATGAAATCTGCTCATAGCAGGCTTCTTCAGGTCAGAAATCTGTGGGGCCAGGGCTTCCTGTGGACGGGGCTTTCATCACAGCCTGCTGCTGTGTCTCACCAGTCTTCCTTCATCCCCTTCCCTTCAAGGCTCTTTTTCCATCTGATTTGCAGTGAGCATTCAGGGGGTGAAATCTTTCCTGGGAGCTGTCTTCTGACATCAGCCTTCTTGAAATGCCTTCCCCGCAGCTCAGAATCAGGCACCAGGGAGACAGCTGTGTTATCACCACTAATTCTGTCTTTTGGGGTGTGTCTGTGTGCATGGATTTCTGACACTAAGATGTTTGTCTTTCATCACTGGATTCTCTTTTTGAAAACATGCTATTTATTTTAAATTACGTGTATACGTCTGTGAGAATGAGCACGTGTAAGTACAGATGCACAAAGAGGCCAAAAGAGGGCAGCAGATCCCAAGGAACTGGAAATACAGGAAATTGTGAGCTGCTCAGTGTGGGAGCTGAGAACCAAATTTGTATTCTGTTATAGGGAGCTGCCCAGAGCCGAAATAATCACACAGAAACCATATTCATTAAAATACTGCTTGGCGCATTAGCTCTAGCTTCTTATTGACTAACTCTTCTATTAATTTAACCCATTTCTATTAATCTGTGTATTACCACGTGGCAGTGGCTTACCAGGTAAAATTCCCAGTGTCTGTCTCTGGCAGCTCTATGGCATTCTCTCGACTCTGCTCTTCTTTCTCCCAGCATTTAGTTCTGTCTTGCCCACCTACCTAAGTTCTGCCCTATCAACAGGCCAATCCAATTTCTTTATTCATTAACCAAGACAGAAGGACCTCCCACATCCGTGTTCTCTGTAGAAGTAGAAGGTCTTGACCACTGAACCATCTCTCCAGCCTCTGAATTCTGGTTTTAATTTGAATTTCTACTTACCTTTCCTTAGGTTCATATTTAAAAAGTATTTCTCATTCTAATTATAAAAGGGACTGTAAAAAAAGTCAAAACAAGCTATCTTTTAATTTACATTTACCACTTGAGTGCTAACAATGGCAAAAACAAGGAAGGAAGCCTGGTATGCTAGCCTGTGGCTATGGTACTTTCCTTCAGTGTTATTTTGTGTTAGGTTCAGAACTTTGAGATCCTTTCATTTGAAACCGGGTGAATTTTAACTCTGAAGGTTTCTGGTTATTTGCACTCCCTCCCATGAGAATATCTCATATTTGGTTTGGAACTTTAAGCTCTTTAAATTTTAAATTAAGCCATATGGATTTTAATTCTGAAGGTTTCTGGTTATGTATACCCTATCACTACTGACTTTTCAGTGTGTGGATATGTTTAAGAACATAGGCAAGTACAATCTGGATGCTACTTTCCATCCATCCATCCATCCATCTATCCATCCGTCCGTCCGTCCGTCTGTCTGTCCATCTGCCCATTTGTCCATCCATCCAACATCTGAACCTCAGCATTCCAGCTCTCTCCGGGAAAGCTGAAAGACACCATGGAGATCAATAAGGAATAAAAGTATTCAGCAGTGATGAAAGCACTCAGCCGTAAGGGATGCTCATTGTGCTTGCAGATATGACCATTCCCATGGTGCAGAGTAGAATGCAGTCTCTTCGTAATATGTCTGTCACAGGAGGCTTATAGCAGCCCGAGACTCAAGTGCAAATGTAGGCTTCATGTGATGTTTGCAGAAAGCATTCTTTTTATCCAATGAACCTAAAACTTTGGTGGTGTTAAAAGTTTACAAACATTAAACCTCTTCTATATAGAATCATGGATCATAGAACCTGTGTGGACCACATTTGCTGTGTCACCATGAAGGCAAACACTGCAATTTGGCAGGGACTTCCGTCTTCTGTCTACAGACTGTCACATCCAGCTCTGGTTTAAACTCATGATGCTGAAGCATCCACGTCTGGTATGAACATGGGGTATTGTTCTCTGGCTCAGAAGCCATGAAACCCAAACCTTGGCTTAATGGTGAGGCTACCGAGCCAAGTGGTTTTCAGTATGGATTTTAGGGTCACACTGCTTAGATCTGTGTCTAGACTCCAATGTCTTTGTATCACTGAGGCTCATTTTCCTTATTTCCAAAATGAGGATGCTCCCAGCACAACGGTTGTGAAGAATACAAGACCCTAGCTCTGTGCATGGGAAGTAGGGAGTACTGAATAAATTAGCTAGGATAATGACTATTAATTAGGCATGGCACATTGTGGGAGTCATATAAAGCTATATCTCTTCCTGCCTTCTGGTTATAGGATCTTGACAACTAATTACTACCCATAAGAGACCTTCTTTATAAGTCTTTGATTCCGATATATCACTTTAAGAGTCTCTTGATAAATTCATACATATACTTTGTTTTAGGTATTAGTCACAGTGGAAAGTGTAAGTATCACTAGAGGAGACCTGGGATCTAGACCTTTATATTAGCCCAGAGGTCTTACAACAAGCTCCATGGGTTTATCCAAACTGTTTTGTTTTCCCAAGTTTTACAGCCTGGAGTACTCTAGCCGTATAAACCCTCTTGTCCAACTCCAATTTCAGTGGGAATGTGCTGGACCTCAAAGGGTTTATAGAAGCTCACAACACATGGTACAGGAGTTGCATCTGAGCTTATACGTCTCGTCCAGAAACTAAGCACATCACCTAATATGTGCTTAGGTATCACACCATTCTGGGAGTGGGCTGCTGTCTGCAGTATTCTAAAGTGGATAATGGCTTGATGAAAGCATTCTCCGAGGACCACATAAAATTGTGTGTATTTATATAAGAACTTACAGTGTGTTCCCATAAACCTAACAGGATAGAATAAATGTACTTCATCCTCTCCCATTTGGCAGGATCCCTGAGCCACCACTCCACTTAGGAACCATAGCAGCCAAGACCCTTGGCTTCCAAGTGGTGTAGAGTTTCACCTCTGGAAACAGAGCAGGGCCTTCACTGAGTCTTGCTAAGTGCGAGTGAGATTTGCTTTCTGTGTTTTGTCCATACAGTTTAGTTTTCCTTTTATGACAAGGACTCTCATTTTTCCTATTTCTTTACTTTCCTCCCCTATGTGCCTAGTCCAGTGTCTCTGAAATTGTTTAAGGAGAAATACCGCAGAGAGTTTTGTTCGCTCTCCCCCACATCATCTGTGAGGACAACAGCTGCAGGGGCGTTTAGTGAGGGATTGGGTCCTGTCTCTCTTGGGCACCCCTCCCTCCACCTGAGATGGGCATCCATGCTGATGGGCAGCTTCAGACTGACAGGTGACAGCCTGGAGCTCCAGCCTGGTGAATACATGCATGCCATGCATGCATGCATGATGATGATGATGATGCCCTAGTGTTTTTCTTTTCTAAAAGAAGTGGATAGGGATTGGGGGAGGGGCGGTGACTCAGCAGTTAAAATGCTCACTTTGAGGACCAGAGCCAGGTTGCCCAGAACCCATGTAGATGTAGGGTGGGCTTGCTTACCCACTTGTAATTCTAGCACCGGAAAGGTGAAAACAGAAGGTCCCCTGAACAAACTGGGTTAACTAATCTTCTTGTTTGACCCAATTTCATCTTTTATGACTTAACATCAACATCAGGTTGATTGACACTTATGCTTCTCCTAAGATAGATTTTTTTTTTTTAAAAAGACATTTTTCTCCTCCCCCCACTGGTCTCCTTTTGAATTTCTCCATTTGTGAATGATCATAATTTAATTTATATGAGGAATGTTTTATCTTACAAATCAAGTCTGGTCACTGTGACATCAGGCATCCACATGGAATTGCTAATCCATGGGCCATTTCTAACGCATTTTACTACAGTCTGCTTTTCTATGATAGCTAAGATGTTATATTGCATTATAATTCATTTTAAGCATTTACCCAGAATTATCAAAAGCATCTATACTCAAGCAAACTCAAAGAAAAACATTCTATGATTCTGTCCCCAAAAGACTATCATTTTAGATTTTAGGTGAATGTCTTTGAAGAATCATTTTTAATGCCCTTTGAAAGGAAACTAAAATAGAATCTTAAAGTCATATCTGTTTACCTTCTCTCTATCATCTGTCTATCTATCTATCTATCTATCTATCTATCTATCTATCTATCTATCTCCTACTTACCTACCTACCTACCTATCTGAGGTTTTGCCATGTTGCTAGACTGGTCTCAAACTCTAGTGACGGACTGTCTTGCCTCAGGCTCCCAGGTAGCTGGGATGCAGTGCATACTTTCATACCCAGCTAAAAGTCACAGTTTAACTGCAGCCTGATTGGATCTTTTACATCTGACAGCTTTGATTTTCCTAACTACTCCCCCTTCTCTTTATCCCACCCAACTGTCTGCTCTCTTAGGAGGAGAACAAATGTGCTTACAATTAACTTTTCCATATGCGTTACTCAAACCCCCTTCTCCCAGTCCAACATTGTTCTTCTTCCTTGTTTCCTGAGCCAAATCTGGGGCTTTCTTTAGGACCCAGCACAAATCCCAGTTCTCTCTTATTTTGAATCATGACTGGTGATACCTACTGACCCCAGAACCACAGCCTGGTCCATTCTTCCAACCCTCCATGTATGACAGGAATCGTTCCAGTATCTATGGGAAGAAAAAGTGCAGCATCTCCCAACATTTCCCAGCATCATCTTCCAGCATCATTTCCCAGCATCTTCTGCCTTCCTCAGCATCCCCACAGCATCCCCCAGCATTCCCACAGTATCCCCACAGCATCCCCCAGCACCCCTCAGCACCTCTCAGCACCTCCCAGCATCTTCCAGCATCTCCCATACATTCTCCCATGTATTCTGGATTCCTCACTGAGGAATGACTCTTAAGTGAACCTCCTCTTCACTTTGCTGTACCGTTCAGAGAACACTCAGAACTAAACTCTCTACCTTTATTTGATTCAGTGATTATTCACTTATAAACCTGAAATCACAATATCTGATGACTAATATTCATCTTTTTTCTATTTCCTATTGTAATCTCTAAAACCCAATCCATATTTATCAGTTTTCTTTCTCTGACTACTCTATTAAAATATTTTCTCATCCCACATCTGTTCATTCTCACATTCACTCCACAAATATTTACTTAGTGCCTCCAATAACTCAAATCCTTGTAGCTGCTGAGACTCAGTAATGAGGGGAGCCAATGCTTGTTCTTATCCAGGAAGACCCTGGTCTCATTGAGGGTGGAAAGACAGATGGCAGGCGGGTAGATGCACAGTTATGGCATTTCCAATAAGAAAAAACTGCTATGAAGAAGAAAGTGGGGTGTTGTGATAGAATTTCTGCTAGGTTGGAGTCGTCAGGAGAAACGTGTCTAATATGTGAGCCAAGGGGCGGAGGAGATGGTTCAGTAGGAAAAGCAATTGTGCATAAGGATTGTAGTATGTTCTCACAGCACCCATGCAAAAGCTGGGCACCGTTTTATTTGTTACCTAATGCCAGGGGTATGGTATGGTGAAGGCAGGTGAGTCCTTCGAGCTTGTTGGTCAGAGAGCCTGGATGAATAGATGAGCTCCAGGTTCAGCGAGGGACTGTCTCAAAAAATAAGGGTCGAGAGCCACAGAAGGAGATACTTAGTGTTGGCATGTGGTCTTCCACACATGGACAAAATACACACACTTGGGTGGGCTCATCCACATGGACATGGACATACCACAAAGAGAGGGGGAGGGGAGAGAAAGAGAGAAATGAACATACAGAGAACTGGCAAGAACTTCCAGGAAAGTAGTAAGTCTCTAGGACTAGCCTGCTGGACTATTTCTGGGAACTGCATGGAAGCTGTTGGGGCCAGTTGCTGGAGAACGAAGCATCAGACCGGATGGCAAGAGTTATGTACACAGGACATGGTGCCCATGGGAGAGATATTCAATATTGTTCTAAAGATGATCGGAGGCATGATAACATTTGCATTTTATGAAAGCCAGTCTCATAAATCATGGGGAACTGGTTGTAGGGTTAAGGTAGATGAGGGAGTCTCACTGAAGAAAACATGTCAGGAAAGTAACAGTAGTGACTTTGGGGTCGTGGCCAGGGAGCAGAGACAAGGCACTGGAGTTCAGGATGTTTTGTTTTGTTTTTTGGAGTTCAGGAAGTTTTGGCAATGGGAGCTACAAGACCCACTGATTGATGGGGCTGGGTGTGGGGCTCACAAAGGGAAAGAATTAGAAAGACCCCAGGTGTTGCTTGAACCATTGACCAAGGCTGCACAATGAGGCGTTTCACAGACTCAGACACACCACTTCACCCATGTGAGCTGTCCTTATGCTATCAACCCAGTTGCTAGTGTTGCTTTAGTTCATGTGCTCTCATTAATACTACAAAGCTATTTATATTTCTGACAGTACACAGAATGACTGCATTGTCTTACAGTTTAAAATTTCCCAGAAATTTTAAATACCTGATTTTCATGTGTGTATCTCAAGGGTATTTTCTTTTTATTTGCATAATGTATATTCTGCAGGCATTCATATCGATATTGGTTCAAATACAAAATCCGAAGGCAGAGTCAACTGGATAAATTACAGTTTCTAGTTTCTTAAATCAGCCTTTATTCCCTGGTAGTTTTTTCTTTCCCCTGCTGGTCTGTTTTGTTTACCTTTCATCTTAGCCCCTGAATCCATCCTCCCCGCCTCTGCATTTTATTCTTTGAAATCCCTTGTCTGGTGACATTGCTTCCACATGTTAGGATTTGAGTTTTTCTCTGGAGCTATTCTGTTTTCTTTCCAACATTTCCTGATGTCTGTGTCCTGAACAACTTGAAGCCGACTATTGTACACAAGAGGACCTGCTGTGGTCATTCTCTTTGCACTTGTTGGTTGATACTATCAAACAGCTGTTCATTTCTTCCTCTCTAAGGAGGCTTGTAAATCCAAACAGTTTTCTCATCACCTCCAGGTCGGGACTCCATATTTTTGTTCTCACACAGTTTGTTAATCTTTGGTTATTTCAGAATTGTCGCTTTAAAATTTTTATTAGTTCTTGGCGAATTTCATACATGATATTTAGATTATATCTACTCTCCCCAAATGCCTCCCAGATCCACCCCATTCTATACACATCCAGTTTTATATTCTCTTTTTACACACTCGTTGAGTTCCGTTAGTGCTGCCTGTACAATCTTGGGTGTGTGGCTCTACCTGGGGTCACACACTGAAGGAAAACAGATTTGCCTTCTCCTGGCAGCTGTCAATTGCCAATTGGGATTTCGGGACCACTTTTTCCTTCCCTGTAGGAATTTTTGTCAGACCAGCTTCTGTATCAGCCTTATGCATGCCATCACCACCACCATGGTTCACATGTGTGGCTTCCCTGTTCTACCTGGAAAACATTGTTTTGTTATAGTCATCCACCACCTCCAGCCCTTAGAATCCTTCTCTCTCCCCTCCCCTCAATTATTCCTGAGCCTTGGGAGGAGGGTTTATGATGTAGCTATCACGGAACTTAATGGTAAGACCCCACTGTGGAAGACAGCATATACTTAAATGACAGAACGTGGAGAGATCAGGTTAATATTGATGCTTTAGTTTCATCCTTATTGTCTGGCTTTCATAGTTCTGGATGGAGCTCTGCGCAGTGCTGGAGGGAAAGGTTGTTATTAATTTATCCAGATGTAAAACTTACAACAAATAAGGACCAGCATGGAAAGAAAGGCACACTGGCACAATAGTGGCACAAATGTCATGGGAGTAAACAATCAGTTTCTGATTGGAATTAAAAAGGTCTGCTCCATAAGATGCACCTGTACCTGATTGGAATTAAGAAGGTTTACTCCACAAGATGCAACCCATACCTAGCATCATTACGTGGGCCAAGAACCTGTGTCTAGACAGGTTCTAGGTCCTAGGGAGAACCTATTATTTTTGCTCTGCTAAAGGAAGATAGTATAAAACCACCTCCTAATGAGCTATTATTATACCCATAGACTAGTTCATTTCTCAAACTCCATTAGAGATGCTTCTTCTTACAGTAGATGATGATTAACAGAGAACCACAACTTTAATTTTTAGAATTATTTATTTTTTTCTGGGTATGTGTGTGCACACATGCCACAGACAGTGTGACGAGAAAAGAACCACACTGAATATGGACTGAGAACACAATCTAAATAAAAAGAGAAGAGAAGTCAGAGAATATGTTGAGCACTCACATACATCCCTGTATACTTTCTGACTGTGCACAATGGGATTTATCTACCTCCTACTGCCATGCCTTGATGAACAGACTCTGAAAGAAACTATTAATAAATGGGACCCCCTGAAACTGAGAAACTTCTATAAAGCAAAGGACACAGTCAACAAGACAAAATGGCATCCTACAGATTGGGAAAACAGCTTCACCAACTCCACATTGGACAGAAGACTGATCTCCAAAATATACAAAGAACTCAAAAAATTTGACATCAAAAGAACAAATAATCCAATGAAAAAATGGGGTACAGACCTAAAAAGAGAACTGTCAACAGACAAATCTCAAAGGGCTGAAAGACACTTAAGGAGATGATCAACTTTTTTAGCCATCAGAGAAGTGCAAATCAAAACAACTCTTAAGATTCCATCTTACACCTGTCAGAATGGCCAAGATTGAAAACACTGATAACAACTTATGCTGGAGAGAATGTGGGATAAATGGGATGCTCCTCCATAGCTGGTGGGAGTGCAAACTTGTATAACCACTTTGGAAATTAGTATGACAATTCTCAGAAAATTAAAAAGCAATCTATTGCAAGACCTAGCAATACCGCTGTTGGGTATATACCCAAAAGACTCTCAATCATACCACAAGGACATGTGCATAACCATGTTCATAGCAGCATTATTTGTAATAGTCACAACCTGGAAACAATCTTAATGCCCCTCAAGTAGGGAATGGATAAAGAAAATGTGGTACATTTACACAATGGAATACTACACAGTGGTAAAAATAATGACACCTTGAAATTTGCAGGCAAATGCATGGATCTAGAAAAAAACCATATTTAGTGAGGTAAACCAGACCCAGAAAGACAAACATAATATGTTTTCACTCATAAGTGGCTTTTAGACATAAAGCAAAGAAAAAACAGTGTACAGGCCACAACCTCAGAGAAACTAGACAACAAAGAGGACACTAAGAGAAATATGCATGAATCTACATAGGAAGATGAAGAAGACAAAATTTCCTGAGTAAATTAGGAGTCTGGGGATCATGGGAGAGAGTAGAAGAGGGAGAGGGAGAAATGGAGAAAAATGTATAGCTCAATAGAAACAACAAAAAAAGAAATTGCTGTTTCTAGTTCAATCTAAGAATCTCTGTCTTTTATTTTAGATAATAGTCCATTCACATTTAATATAACCACTGATAAAATTCACTAGACCTTGATTCCTTTTAATATTTTCTCTTAATTTTTGATTGTTAGTAGTTTGAATATGATGTTGCCATGTATTTTAATTTATCCTTTTTGTGGTTCAATGAATATTTTGCCCATGGATTGATAATTTTGACTGAATTTAGGAAGAATTCAGTCATATGTGTGTAGTCTAAGTGGTAGGAAGGTCAGAGGGATAAAGTACTGAAAGCAAAGGGTACATGCCAACTTTTTCTTTAGGAAGTTTTTCATATGTGACCTCAGGTTATTTTTACATAACACACTACCCAGAATGAAGTTACAGGTCAATGTATTACTGTAGCAGAGGCTATGAAGTGTAGCTATTATTTCCTATAGCTATGTGTACTGAAGTTGTATAATGCAGGAAGTTGGGAGATGGATACTAGATTAAGCAGCAGCCAATGCGTGAGGGTTCAGACTGATACCATTTCTTCTCATTACTGGCTTCTTTGCTATGTGCTGGTGTGAATGTCACAATAGATCTTGATTTGAGAATCCTGGGTTCAAATTTGACTCTGCCTTTTCTAACTGTGTGCCTTGGGGCAAAGTCTTTGATCTTCCTGTGTTTACTTCTCCATTAGAAAATGAAGAAATAACAGCACTCATGAGGTTTATGAGTTCTATATAAGATTCACTTAAGTGAATTGGTATAGTAAAATCCTTGGAACAGTGAGTGTACTTCTAACTGCTTGCATGAGCAAGCCCAGTTTCAACAGACTGCTATTGAATTTAGGAAGAGATTTGCTTCTGAGCAATTCTTGTGCAACTTCCCAGAGCTGTTATCCCAAGCGCTCACCCACTTTGCCTCACAGGGTGGCCCAGTAGCTCATGTGTTCAAAGAACTCTGTGTGACCACCTTCTGATTCCAGAAGACACTCTTAGCCATGTTCAGGAATACAGCCCTGGGGGAACTCTGAGCAAATATGAAGTTTGATGATGTTCCAGAGATTGCCTAATAATCCAGCTTTCTTCCAGCTTCTCTGTGCACAATCTTTGAGTATATATACAAAGTAAAAGACTCACATCTCAAAGCAAGTCGAATCCAACATTTATTGCGCACCATAGGCCACCATACTTAGTCTCACCTTGTCTATGGCATTTTGTAGGTAAGGAAACAGAACCAAAAATGGTTAAGATTCTTTGTCGAAGGTCAGATATCTCATAAGGGAATTCATTTTTTCTTTTCTTTGGCTTTTCATTACTGGTGTTACAAAACCTTATTCATGTTCTCTGAGGAAGGTCATTTCTGGGGCAGCTGAGGAAGAGTGAGTCACTTACAGAAGGATGTCATATTAGCAAGAAGATAACAATGGCTTGCGCAACAGAAGGAAATGCAACTTGCTAGTCAAAGCCAGAGGATTTTCAAAATCAGCACAGCTTTCTCTTCTTCCTTTAGTTTCTAAATGCCTCGAGTGTGTCCAGTCTCCCAGCTGGACTGACAACCCTGACTGCAGGACCCGCTCTTGCATTTTCCCTAGCAATCTGCACCAGGACCATCCTCATGGTCTCTGGCAGTCACATACAAATGTGGTGCTTGTGGTCCAGTAGTTAGCATTTGGGAGTTGTGATGCTTGCACCCAAGTTCCACAATAAATCCAAACAGCAGACATCATCAGTATCTGCATTCTGCTCGATGCCAGGACAAGCCTGAGGGATTCAATGCTAGCCCTGGGTCGAACAGGTTGCTGGGCTGAGGTGGCCATTGAATCCACTTTTCCTTGTCTTCATTTTGAGTTGATTTTGGGTAACGTGAGAGATGAGAGGTCAGAGTCAGTCCTCTGTGTGGATATTTAGTTTTCTTGGTTAGCCTGCTCAGGAATGTTTTGGTGCCTTTATTGAAAATCTGCAGGCTATAGGCTTGTGGCTTTGGTTTTTAAGTTCCTCTTTTGTCTAGGTGCCATGTTGTTTTGGATACCATGGCTCGGCTGTTTCCAGAAGTCAGTCTGCGGCACATCCAGCTTTGTTCATCAGCTTTGACCACTTGAAGTCCTTTGTGTTTATAGGAATTTTAGGGTTTGTTGTTGTTGTTGTCCTATGAATGTATTAGGTATTTTGATGGGAATTGCATTAATCTGTAAGTCACTTTGGGTAGTATGGCTATCTTAACAATATTAATCCTCCCAATTTGTAAACTGGGGAGGCTCTTCCAATTTTTGGTATCTTTTAATTTCATTAATGTTTAATAATTTTCTTTTGCTTTAAAAAAATCCATAGGATGTATTTTGACTGTATTTTTCCCCATCCAAACTCCTCCTACATCATTGTATTCTCCTTATCCATCCAAAGGTATGCTTTTTCTTCCTTAAAAATACCCCAACCAGGTATTCTTGAAATATGCAGGGAAATGGATGGATCTAGAAATTATCATATTGGGGGAGGTAACCCAGATACAGAAAGACAATTATCACATGTACTCACTCATAAGTCCATTTTGTGTTGGCCAACATCTCCCAAGCCTCAGTGAGGCCTGCCTTGGTGTCTGGTCGAGCACCCAGTGCCATTTTACTGAGGAAAACCAATCTCTCATCTCCCAGAAGCTGTCAGTTGCTAATAGCTTCTTGATTAGGAGTGGAACTTCATGCCCACTTCCGGAACTCAGTGCTGGGATTGTCTCTGGCTTGAACCTGTGCAGGTATTGTGCGCACGGCCACCGTCTCTGTGAGTTCCACTGTTGACCAGCTCCCTTGTGTCTGGAAGACATGGCAGTTCTAGCTTTTCAATTGTTTGGAGGAAGAGACCCATCTTTTCATCTTCCTAAAAAAATAAAAAAATAGAAGATAAAACCCTGGGCCTGTCTTTGATTGAATGCAGCTTGTGGGTTGGCTTGGTCATTTATCTTCCCAAACCTATGGCTTCAGACTAAGAAAATAAGAATTACTTTATTAGCGTCACAAACAGGGCCAAACTGACTCTTTAATATTTCAAATGGCTATAGTTCATTTTCTAGACCCAAACAGCAACAATTAACTTTGTTCTAAAAATGAAGATGTTTGAGGTTTTATTTTCTGCAAATAAATTGCTTAATAAGGATACTTCACCTTGTGGCCATGTGCTAATGAGTGCCTGAGGATCTTTTTAACCACAATGGAATGGAACACATGAAGGACAGAAAATGCTCCGCTTTAGGGGACTCTGTGGAAAATTCAAGTGTTATCAGAACTGTTTGTAGATTACATTCTTAGTTGTGTTTCTGAAACATGAAAGCTAAAGGAAGTTTATAAAATGTTGAATATCATTTATTTTTTTTTCTATTTCTCATTATGAGTTGTGCTTCAGATAATTAAATCTGTGGCTATTTTTGTTTATTTTATAGATTGACTATATTCTTAACAATAGCTATGGAAGTTGGCAATATCACTAAGGAATTATGTGTGACTATAAATATAAACTAAAACAGATGAGAAAACAGAATATCAAAGGAAAAGTACTTAGCTTTTATTTCTAAAATTTAAATATTTAATAATTTTTTGAATTAGTCTTGAAGTATCAAAAGACGTATATGTTCATATCACTGTTAAATATATAAGTCTATGTGACTGAAGAGATGTACAGACTTAAATGTATATATAATTTTTAGCCTGAGAAATGCCAAATTTTGTATACAGAAAACAATCAAAAGCACTTATCTGATAATCTCATTTAAAATTGAAATGTGTAACAGCTTTACATAATATTATATCATAAAATATGCTTGCATGTATAATTTCTAGATTATAATTCATTTTTCCAAACTGCACAACTCATCGATTTTAGTAAATTCATGTAAGTGATCCACTATTCACATGGATCATCTTTGAACATTTCTTCAACCCTGTGGCCACCCATGTCCATTGTCCTCAATCTCTTTTCACCCTGCAGTCACAGCAGCCACATCTATGTTTTATATTTACATTTGTTCTTTTTCTGGACATTTCTAGTAAGTGGCATGATATAATGTATGGTCTTCTGAACCTGTCTTCATTCTTAGAGTTCATGTCATGATGACTCACTCATCTTGTGACGTATGTGTGTGCTTAGTAACTATTTCCAAATGGAATTGCACTGTAAGAATAGATGGTACCATGTTTGTCTACTCATCACTAGACTCAACCTTTAATATATACATGCACACACAGAGATATCCTCCTATGGGTTGAACACCTAAATATACTTATTAAAAACACTAACTTGTATATTCTGGAAGACTGAATTATAATCTAGATATTATAGACTTAAATATATTATATGTTTTTAAGAAATTGAATAGAAGACAAATGATAGGGATGGGTGGGAAATGTCTTCATTATTTACTATTTTACTTGTTTTTTTTTTCTCTTTACATCTGGTGTTAGATCTTATCATACATTTAGTTAATCATTGTCTATTTATTTTTGGTGTATTTTAGATTATATTTACACACATACATATATATACACCTACATATACCATGTGCACATATATCATACATATGATGCACATCCAAGTTTTTTGTGTTTATATTTTGTGTTTCAATAAGCAGAAACACAGGATTTGATATTTTAATATAGGGCCACCAAATCTATGATAACCAATCTTATAGGTCTTTTTGGTTTGTGACATATCTGAATTAGTTAAGGTGTGCAAACATGTTTTAATCTTCTATTATTGATGTAGGAAGGTCTTCTTTCTATGTGTTGCTTTCGTTGGTTAATTAATAAAGAAACTGCTTGGTCTGATAGGTTAGAACATAGATAGGTGAAGTAGACTGAACAGAATGTTGGGAGAAAGAAAGCAGGGTCATGCAGACGCTATGATTCTCCGGCCCGAGACGGATATAGGTTAGAATCTTGCTGGTAAGCCACAGTCTTGTGATTATTAGAGATGGGTGAATCAAGATGTGAGAATTAGCCAATAAGAGGCTAGAACTAATGGACCAGGCAGTGTTTAAATGAATACAGTTTCCGTGTAATTATTTCGGGTAAAGCTAGCCAGCAGCCAGGAGCCGGGCAGGACAAAAAGCAGCCCACTGCTCCTTTTACATATTATTTTTGTTCTTTGAGGCAAAGCCTCAAGTATCCCATGTGTCTCCAAATTTGCCACATACTTAAGGATGACCATGAACCTCTTAATCTCCTGCCTCGACCTCCCTAGTGCTAGGATTATAGGACTTGAACCATTATGTTTCATTCACACAGGGCTGAGAATTGAACTCAGGACTTAGTCCATGCTAGGCAGTTTCCTTTACCCACTGAGCTACGTCTCCAGCCCTGCTTTAAAGCCCTCCTATGCTCTCTTGCAGGATACTTTGGCACTGCATGTGAAGAGAAGGTCGACCCCTGCATGTCATCTCCGTGCCAGAACAATGGTACCTGCTACATGGACGGCGTGCACTTCACCTGCAGTTGCAGCCCAGGCTTCACGGGGCCGACGTGTGCCCAGCTCGTTGACTTCTGTGCCCTCAGCCCGTGTGCTCACGGCACATGCCGCAGCGTGGGCACCAGCTACAAGTGCCTCTGTGATCCAGGTTGGTTCTTATATAGACAACAAAGCTGTCTCTACCTCTGAGCGAAGGTCACCCACAGAGTGTGACATACACGGGAGTGGATTCCTGTCATCTGGTGCACATGTACTCGTCAGACTTACTCTTGGTAGAGCTTTCAACAGGGCTTTGCTTCTACCTATGTGACCCATTCATGTTCATTGTGAGAAAATTAGAAAGTGCGAGAAAGCAGAATGGAGAAACTGAAAATCAACCGAGCCTTGTAACACAATGTTAGTGCCAGGGAATGCGGTTCATTTTCACAGCAGACTATTAACGTTCCTACTCGTGTGTAGCATGTCACACACTCCCAGCTTCCTCTGAGAACATTCAATAGCATCATCATTTATTTCCAAGAAGTACTTTGCATTCATGACAGTGCTATTTAAATTGTGGAAGTTTGGAAGCCTGGAAGGCAGAGTGATGACTTGTCCTCATTGATGTCTCTCTAACCTGCTAGTGTGTCTGCAGAGAGTGCGTGGGTAGCTCGTTCTCTCATTTCCGTCATACCCATGTCTCTGTCTTTGCGTCAGCTAGGTCTTTACATTACTTCTCCTCACATGTGACCCTGGCCAGCCAGTGTGGCCAGCCGGTACCCACTTTCGCTGACCCATGGCTGTGCTTCAGTCCTGGGATGCCCGCTCTCTGTTAGCCCAGCTCTCTTCTCTGAGTTCCAGAAACAAAATCACTCTTATCATCTTTACAGTGGGACACAGTCACACACCTCACAGGGATGTTTTGTTACAGCACACTGCTTATACACTGCTGATCCATCGGGTTGACTAGCCTCTGGACATCCTAGTCACCTTAGCACGTGTGAGAACACTCTTAGTGATGTTTGCACAATGATGGAGTCACCTAACAGTGCACTGCTTGGGATGTTTCCCTATACTTCAGTGACAAGGGATACGCTAATGTTTGTGATAGGTGACATTCTGCCCCAAGGAGTGAGAGACCGTTGTATATGTGTTTAAATAGATTTTGAATCAACACCTGTACCTCTGAGCTATTGCTGAGTGGGTGACAGTCTTCCTAGGTTGAGCCATTGCTGAGTGGGTGACAGTCTTCCTAGGTTCTTAGCTGGATGTATCACATCTGTGGACATTTCAGGGCTACACTCACCTGAAATACCCCTGGAGATTCTTTTTCTACCTGTGGCTTCATATTTATTAGAGATCCTGAGCCCAGATTCCAACCCCAGTGCTTCTGGTGCTAAGGCCCCAGTGCCTGGCTTTCAAAGGCTGTGTCTCATACTCACAAATCAATTAAAAGAGTCAGTGCAACTAAGGGAAATGCAGCTAAGCTGTTGAAAGGTGATACAGAGCTTTGCGCACATAGACTCTTAAGTCTCTGATTTTCTAAGCATCTGATATTTTGCCAAGTTCTTCTTTCTTCTGAGCTCTGCAATACAGAGGAGAGGCTGTTTAATCTGCTTGGTAACACTGCTAGGATTCTCCAGAGGAGCAGGACACACACACACACACACACACACACACACACACACACACACACACACACACTGAGGTTTATTTTAAGTAACTGGCTCATGCAATTGTGGGGACTGGCAAGTCCAAAACCCTTAGGGGAAGCTGGCAGGCTGCAAAGCCAGCGCGACGTCTGTGTTGAGCTTGGAAGCTAAAATCCTTCATCTGCAAGAACCTGAGGCTTTGCTCTGCGGACATCCAAGAGCTGGGACGATTCCTGGCCACATTGCATGGTCATCTGCTCTACTCAGAAACTACTTTTGTAAATTTTAATACCACCTAAGAGAAAATGCCTTTAGGCATATATGTACATAAAATATTTGGATGCCATCATCTACTTAACCTGACAGGTGCAATTAATGATCAAAGTAGCATTTGGGGTTCCCTGTAAACCTCCAAGTGAACTATCCCCATCTCCCCATGTGATGGTTCTGTCTTTTCTAAGGTCTTCATCGTCTTTCTCTGGGGAAGTCTTGGTTGACATGGTAGCATGTTGGATCTAACTTTCAGGCATGGGAAACCAAGCCCACGTGTGGCAGAGCTACATGCAGAAGGAGGAGGCAGAGCAGGACTGTCCTGCGCTCGGCCTCGCCTGCAAGAACCATATGGGACATATAGGATTCTTTTGTAGAAATAGCTTTAATGTCTCTTGGGAGCTAGAGCATAAGTCACATGGCGGAGACCCAGATAAGATGGAACCCATCCCTTATATAGGAAACAGACCCTGCTTCGGAACGTGTCATTCTTGGATTGGTCAATTGCTCCCAGTCCCAGGTGATACCTTGGGAGTAGTGGAAAGTTACCAACATGTGTGAGCTTTCTAGCTCACCTGGCGGTGTAGTGCCATCTATGGTGGAGAGTGTGGTTGCGGCCTTCTACATCTCCCCCTAATTTTACTTCTTTGCAGAAAGGCAACTCCCTCAGCAGGTAAAGATAGAGGTCGCACTTTCCAAAATGAAAACATTAAAATGGGCTTACATGGAATCTGTCCCTAGGCTCATGACATCTGGAACTTATCCGGCCTGTCCTCTGCCATTTTTTTGGAAAAGGGAATATATGGCAGGAAACCCTTATGCAGGACGACATATCTCTCAGAGAGGGCCATTCTCTGTGTGATGCTCTTCAGCTCGACAACCTTTAGGGCTAGCTAAGCCAAGCATTCCATCCTGTGCCATGGACCATAGTCCTAGGGGTGTAGGAGCTGGTTGGCTTAAACCTTATTGCTTTAACGTAGATAGTCACATATAAGCAGAGGCTCCCTATTCCAGGGCAGCCAGCGCTGTGCAAAAACCATTTTGTCCCTAAGACTTTGGGATTTGAGTTAGCAGACCATCCAGAGGAGAAACATTATTTCATAGCGTAGGACCGTTTCAAAACATTTTCATCTCCACCCATTCTTTGAAGTAGGGGATGAAGGACATAACCCAGGACTGGAATCCTTTGGCCAAGCTTATGTCCATTCGCGTGGAGTTGATTGTCACGATGGACCATCTCAAGGAGGACAGTAAATCATCAAAATTCTCCTGCAAGATACAAAGACAATTTTCGGGACAAGTTAGCCATTTTTATAAAGTTCTCATATGGTACATTGGTCACACATAAGGCTGGAGTTTTTCGTACATAGTCCAATTGAGCAAGCTGCCATAAGCTATCCACCTGTTTTTGCATTAGGTTAATTATTTGATTAAGAACCATTATTTTACCTCTAATAGATGTATCTATGATAGCCTGCTGATCCAGGGCTGTAGCCACTGTGGTAGATAACTGATTGAGGGTCTTTGTTTTTTATGATATAGGCCGTGCTGCCCCAGTGGCGCCTAGGAAAAACCCAGGCCCTGTTTGTTGATATTAGGTTTAAGATTTATTGGCTCCCGTATTTTTTGCCGGTACGGTGGCCTCGGGCTCCAGAGCCCGCCCGCCATCCAAGGGCTGTGTGCGGCTCTGGGCCTGCTCGCTGCACGGCCCGCGTGTCCCAGGCCAGGAAGTGGTGGCTCCACCCCCAGGTGCCCCTGCCTTCCCCGCAGCTGTGTTGGTGGGGGAGTGTGGCAGGAGCCGACACCCGGACCGGTAACTGAGGTGACATAGGCCGACAACATCTCAAGGTCCGTGCCAGAGCCGCTGTGGCTCAAGGGGCTGATGGGAGAGGCGGCGAACAGGGCCGCTTCCCTACTAGCAAACTCTCAACACCTGTGCCATAGCAAAAGCGGCTGTAAACTCTCACAGATCCAGCCAACGACCCAATCACCCCAAATTCCAAGGGCCCTTCGCATCCATTTCCCTGCGGATCCCGAAACACCAGACAAGCCAAGCGTATATACAGCAATCTTTTAGGAGGACTTGAGTTCTTAACATGCTAAGCAGTTCTTAAAAATTTAAGTCGCACTATGTAGATGTAATACGGTACTGCCTGTTTACTGTGTCTAAACCTTAATTGTGCTTTTATTATGATAATTATGACCAGCCCTGCCTGAAGTTAGCATTGTTTAGCATAGCCAAATGGAATCAGAGCCATTTTAGCCTCAGAGACCCTCACAGTTTTAGGTACATTGCAAGGTACAATTAGGTACAATTCTGGCCTGGCAGCTTGTGGCACCGCTCTCATTCTGGGTACGTGACATCCTCCAGGCCAGGCACCAACTGAGCCGGCGCAACGTGCCCCCCACCATAGCCACAGAGCAAAGCTCCGCTCCAGCTGCCCTCCAGCCCCAGCTGCACCCACTCCAAGCCCAAACCGGTGTACGGAGCAAAGCGGAACTCAGAGAAGCAGGCTTGCTGCTCTGCAATCATTGAAAGGACCTCCTTTAATCTTTTAGGGAATTTGGGCGCCGTTAATTTCTCTGGCTGCTTCCTGCTGAATTGGGCCGTTGTATTTTAGGGGTATACACTACAACATTTCAGGAGGTCTCGGTGATTCAAACCACATAAATCCCAAGTACACCCTTAGGCTCTCCTTTTCTGTGGAGACGAAAACAGAACCTCTTTTCCAAAACATCATATCCTTAGCAGTTTTTAAATTTAAATATCTTTCTCCTATCCAGTACACAAAAGACAACACACATAACATAACATAAAGCTTTTGACCTTGTAAATCAGCCTTCTCCCCCATTTTTACTTTCTTAGAATCACTAGGGGGTCCTTTTTAACTTATCTGGGTGCGCGCGCATAACCTCCCATTGCTGCTCAGTTTCTGATATGCTCTCTGGACTTTAGAGCGTACCTCTCTAAGCATGTATGCCTGCAGTTCTGAAATCCTCCTGGTCTCCGGCGGTGCAAAGTTCTTCTTCTTCCCGGGTTTCGGCACCAGATGTCCTGCGCTCGGCCTCGCCTGCAAGAACCATGCGGGACATATAGGATACTACTGCAGAAATAGCTTTAATGTCTCTTGGGAGCTAGAGCATAAGCCACATGGCGGAGACCCAGATAAGATGGAACCCATCCCTTATATAGGAAACAGACCCTGCTTCGGAACGTGTCATTCTTGGATTGGTCAATTGCTCCCAGTCCCAGGTGATACCTTGGGAGTAGTGGAAAGTTACCAACATGTGTGAGCTTTCTAGCTCACCTGGCGGTGTAGCGCCATCTATGGTGGAGAGTGTGGTTGCAGCCTTCTACACAGGACTGTATCATTTCCTACCTGGTGAACATACCCCTAGGACAGCTTGGTGTGTGCAGAATGTGCCATCTTACTGGACAGAACCAGGTCTCATACCTGGCGCGACTAGGGCTCACCATGCCCAAGTTCTCTGGAGATGTCCCAGCACGTGGGGTTATCCCCCACCAATGGCAACTGGAAGTGAACTATGCTGTTAGGAGCTTCTCCATATTCTATCACCTGCCTGTGAGCACCCTCTTTCCCTACAAGCCTCACAGAGAAGACCCAAGCAGGGCAGACCAGAAAACAACTTCATTTTCTCCTCTGAATCCCTGTCTTAAACATATGAAAGTCTCTGGCATATTTAGTACTTTAAAAAATTTTAAGTGGACTATAGTTATTTGAAGATAAATTTCTCTCTCTCTCTCTCTCTCTCTCTCTGTGTGTGTGTGTGTGTGTGTGGAAGATAAATTTCTCTCTCTCTCTCTGTGTGTGTGTGTGTGTGTGAGAGAGAGAGAGAGAGAGAGAGAGAGAGAGAGAGAGAGAAAAGAAAGAAAGAAAGAAAGAAAGAAAGGAAGGAAGGAAGGAAGGAAGGAAGAGATTATCCTAAGCAGAAATATACAACATATATCACTCAGCATTTCTCTTTCTACTCTGAGAGAGCAGTTGGCAGGACTGGGAAGGCAATGCCTCTGTCTATTCACTGCGAACATAAGACATTTACAGAGTATCCCTGGGCCTCAGTTTCCTCTTTGGGTAGGAAGCTTGAGGGAGGATTCAGTGCAGCTCCTATGTTTGTGTGGTGGTAAGGGCGATCCTTTCAACTTTTCTCACCATTCTTGGGGTTTCCAGTAGCATCTTTTGAGGCATGGTGGGCTGAGACATCATTTCTATTTCACTTGCCTCACTGTTCTGTGGTAGGGCTTCACCTGAGTCTACCTGGAACATTTAGATTGGTAGTCACCTGTGATCCAGAATCATCCCTAAGTATCTTGAACCCCACAGAAAACACATCTTCTATCCCATAATACCTTCAGTCGTTATGTAGTCTCCAGAGGCGTTCTGGGATTGATCCCATGAGGGCTTGCTCATCAAATTTGGGACATCTAGTTGCTTCCAGAAGAATCCTTTCTTAGGTGGTTGGGCAACTTTGTGCGAAATGAAAAAGGGCCTTCAATCATCTGGCAGGGATTTACATGTGACAAAGTGAACATGGCAGGTCTGTGAATGGGAAATTTCTCGTCTTAATTTTTTTGGAGCATGTAATTGCTTTACCACGCATTTGCATAATAGTCGCGTCTCATAAAAATGGGTGGAATTGGGTGTCTGGCTGCAGAGTGGTGGGCTGGATCATCTTTAGAGAGAGCGAACAGATCCTGTCTCATAAATGGCAGCAGATTGAAATCATACCAGATTGGCAATTAGTTCTCATCTGAAAAAAACAAAGAAACCCAACCATGCTATTCTTTTTGCTGCGAATCAGGTCTGTCAGGTGCTCTATGTTCAAGCTTCAGTTTTAGCTTAGTGCTCCCAGGGCTTCTGACGGCACTTTAATACTAAATAATAAAATGTCACCACTGAGTAATTGCTGAAATGTCATCTCCCAGTGACAGTTTTAAGTGACAGGCCACTCTTTTTTTTTTTTAAATTGCAAATTGAAATCTCTCAGAGGCTGGAGAACCAAGGTCTTGGAAATGCTGCATGCATTAGGTGTGAACGTGTCAAGGGCACACTGTGGCCATTGCAGGTGGAGCCACGACATCTTGTGACTAGGTACAACAGTGGCATCTTTTAGAAGGTATTTTAGAGTCAGTGCTGCAGATAACCAGCCTCAGCAGCAGTGGCCGACTGGAAGGAACCGGGTTCAGCTTTCTTCTGACTGGTTTGGCTTCCCAATGCACTTGAATGAGCGCTCACCACGTGCTTGTTTGACTGTTAACCCACCTCTGCAGGTGAAGCTAGCTTAAAGAACTGAAAGTGAAAGGTGTTAGAGTAGCCTGTGTGCAAACATACGTATCAAATTAGAATTTTAAAAATAATGTCTGTCATGACTGCAATTTCAATGGCAGTCAGACTCCTAGACCTGGGTAGGGTGTTGTTCACATTTCCCAGCCAGTTCTCCACCAAGGGGGCGGTGAACCAATGACATCATCCAGACAGCAAACTAAATAAAATATGGCTCCTTCCAAACAAAGTCCTGTGGCTCTTGTTTTTAGAAATATTTATAGGTGCTGTTTTGTTTCTGTTTTCTACATTCGCCTCACCTGTAGGCTGCCTTTCTGCCTTGTGGCTTGTGAGACCTAGCAGGTGTCATTTCCTACTGTGGTTTTCAGGGACAAAGACAGTTCTTGTATTGACATGCTGGGATCTGCTCCAGATCTTTGTTCATGAGAGGTCTGGATTGCGTATGAGCAGTGTGCATTGTGTAGATCCCAATCATGTGACATCCTTCCTCTTTCATCCTCCAAAATGTGCTGCCTGTTTTTTATCATCTGGTCCCCAAAAGGAGGAAACGAAGGAAGTCTTGTTTAATCACGTGCTTCTTCGTTCATGGGAACCTGCCTCACTCTTCAGAGATTGTTCTCTGCAGGGCAAAAACAAACAAACAAAAGAAACAAAAACAAAAACAAAAACAAAACAAAAAAACCAAAAACCAAAAAAACCCCACAAATAAAAACAATTTTAATCTACCTTGAAATGCTGATGGAACTGAGAATGTGGGAAGAGAAGAGCAGTCACTGACATATTTCATGTCACCTGGAGTTGTTAGGAGCTGGCCTGGTGCACATGACATGGAGTCCTATTGATTCCTGCTGGACATCAAGACAAGCATGATATTAGACATCGCTGAGATGCCATGACAGAGAAAAATGAAACAAAACCACATTGGAATTTTGTCTAAAACATAAAAAGATAAACATTAGCCTGGGTCTGCTGGTACATGCTCATCTTCCTTGCTACTTGGGGATGCTGAGACAGGATGATCATAGGTTCAAGACTTACCTGGGCAAACAGCTGAGATCCTGTCTCAAAATAAAAAGGGAAAGTGGGACTGAAGACATAGCTCAGTGGTAGGGAGCTTGTCTAGCATGTATGAGGGTGTAGGCTCAAGCTCCAGGAATAAAGCCAAACAACCCAAGGTAGCAATAACCATGTAACAATAAGATGTTGAATATTATCTTTGCTCCGTTTCTACCGTCAACTCAGTTGCCAGTTACTTCCTCACCAGTTACATGTACATACCGAATTGTCCAATGACTTAAGGGTTACTCAGCATCTTGAACATTGTATTTTCTGATTGAGGTGATAAAGAGTTAAGGGCCAGGGCTGGCCAGAGCTTTGTAAGGGAGCTACTTCCTGATTCATCAGTCTTTGTGACTGACATGGCTGTCATCTTTCTGCCCTTGGCTCCCCTACGCAGGGATGATACAAAGATTGAATGTGGCTGCTCAGGGCCCAGAGCCTCTGCTGCCTCAGAATAAATAAGAAACAGGGTTAAACGGCCATTTTTATTCTTTGAGGGTAATAAGGACTGAAAAATGAAGAATTTCTCTGGAGTTTCTGAGTGCTGGCTGTCTTTGTAACTCCCTCAGATGAGCCCATCAAATTGAGAGTCGTTAGCCATGCAGACTTGCTCTGTGGAGTGGGGCGTTGACCTTATCTGGGTTGACTGTGCCTTGAGCTGCTTCCATTTCTTGAGAATTCACTTCATTTAGATGCTGTGCTAAACATCTGATGTGTTTCCTCTTAAAGAAACCAAGGTATCTAGAGTCCAGAGGGCAGGAAGTGGAGGCAGTGGAACTCTCATGTTAATTTGTATTGGCTCAATATTACAGACTGTTCATGACCAATGGCTAGGCTTCTTGGAAACCTAGTTGTGGAACCCCTGTTTCCACATTAGTTGTGATCTTGGCCTCTTACTTTGGCTAAATGAACACAAGAACAAACTCTCAGACTCCTCTCTCAGCATTGCCCCTGAAAACCTGAACATACGGATTGAAGGCGGCCTTGATTGCAGGTCAGTGAGCAAGTCTTAGACAAAGTTCTTCCATGCCAGTTCAGAGGCGCCCAGTCTAACACTACAGGAAGCATTTGTGAGTAGTTAGGACCTCCCCCCCAACACTTCCTTTCTGTCTTTGCTTCACTCTGAAGATCCATCCGTGAGCTGCTTTGAGCTTGATGTTGAGGGCGATCTGGGTTGGAAATTTATGACTGTATTTGGCCTGATGTCTACTGGGTGCACTTAAATAAAGGAACTTGTCTTTCTATGACTCAGAGTCTGCAGACAGAGCCACGTGACAGATGCACTGTCTATCAGCTCAGGAAGTTCCTCTTGACTGACATCTCTCACTTCTGGGGTCCTTGATACCTACTCTTAATTTCTCTTCTCCTCTAAATCTCTGAAAGTCTCCCACATTGATTACTGCAAAGCATGGATACCCTAGGTCTATCTTTTCACCTCTTCTGTAAATGCCGAGGTCTCTGACATATTCTTTTCTCTTCCTACTTTTGTTGCTTTCAGTCTTCTGTCTTGAGATAGCTTTGATGTCCAAAGTCGCCCACAGTCTGTTTTCTATAGAAATGACCACCCATCGTTGTTAATAAAAGTGGCTCTTCCTGACCTTGGAACTTCAGCATTGGACACCCCATAGCAGTGGATATCATTGATGATATCCATCTTATGATTGACTCTAGCCTGAACCAGAGTTCATATTAGATAACAAACATGAATGTTGCCCTGCATGTCCTATTTTTCCAGTCTTCTTGCTTTCAATATTCTTGAAGAGTCTTCAGTGGTTGGATTTGTACAAAGACTGAGGAGAATGCCCCATGTAACACCCGATTCTGTGTTACCTTCTTGGTACAGTTCGTGCGCCATTGTACCGTACGCGAGTCGGTCAAGGGCCTAGAGATTGAAAGAACACACAAGAGACCTAGGTCATTCAAAAGGAGATCAGCTGAATGCCGTTTATTCAACTTTGGGGAAAATCTTATATACCTAGCTGCTGCACAGGGATTTCGCCACAGGCAGGTGGGAAATTACCATACCAAAGATGAAACAATGCCCTACACCTAATCACCAGGCAGGGCAGAGGGAGCACAGGAACAAACAGAATGTTTGATCTGGCTGACCAGAAACTGTCCTCAAGATGCACCCCAGGAGCAGGGGCAGACCCAGGCCCTACACCCCTTATTTCCCTTATTGTTTGCCATTGTACTCCCTGGTTTTCAGCTCACAGTAGCTGCTGGTGCATTTTCAGAATTCCCTCTGTTTTAACGAAGATTCATCATTCGGGTTCGCCTGGAGAAGACTGACAATGGCCCTTCCCTCCATCCCTGTCTCCTTTTTCTTTCTTTTAATTGTAGCCCACCCTCAGATGGTGAGTACAGGACACCGTGATGCTCCGAGCTCTCACTAGGTACCTCTTGTGTGACACCACAGTCCTCTCTTTTAAACGTCCACTTGGCTTTATAGGAGTTGACTAATAAATTCTTTAAAAATGTGTATTTTATGCATATGAGTGTTTAGGTTGAATACATGTCTGTGTATATCATGCATGCCTGGTGCTCATGGAGGTCAAAGAGGCTTAAGTCTTAAAGATAGGTTTCATTTCATTTTTATCATTCCAGATCATTTTATTTTATGTGCATGAGTGTTTCATGTATGTATGTGTACCACATGTATGCCAAAAGCTTGTGGAGGTCAGTGAAAGGCATTGGATCCCCTGGAACTGGAGTTAGGGACAGCTGTGGTGCTGGGATTCAAACCCCATTTTCTAGAAGGACAATAAATGCTTTTAACTGCTAAACATTGCTCCAGCCTGCAGTGCTTTGATGGCACAGATTAAAAATAAAATCGCAAAGGAACTGTTTGTAATCTAGTTCACTGGTAAGATGCTGTTGTCAGGCTGGAGAAGCAGCAACAGCAGTGGTCTGGATGCAGGAGGACGTGGTACCCAGGGCTGTGGTTTTGGAAAAGCTCTTCTTTACCAACTCCCTAAAATGACCTTTGCTGTTGGTTCTCTGGCACCTGAAAGCTTCTTCATCTGGGTGGTCTTACTCCTTCAAGTTAGGCATTATTTCTAAATTCGGAACCTTTGTATTAGTTATTGCTGCTTAACAAACCATTGACTTGCTGGCCACTAACAGCCACTTGCTATCTATAATCCTATGGGACGTCTTGGGGGAGGACTTAGCTGGACTCTCTTTGTTCTGTACAGCAGGGGCTAGGCCCACATTTGCTTTTGTGGTTAGTTAGCAAGTCAGCTGATCCTGAGTGACCCCGCTCATATTTTGCTTGGCCGTTAGCTGGAGTGATTGGGGGGGGTGTCACAAGATCGCATTTTTTTCTCAACTTGTAGCATCTTTAGTGCTGGCTTCTTCACTTGACAGCTAGGTACACAGAGCAGCAATGGGGGACGAGGCCTCATATACATGCACTTTCCGTTTTTAAAATAAAATGTAAAATCGCATTTACTTACTGGTTCTGTGTCTGGGCACTTGTGTGCTACAGCGTGTGTGTAGAGTTAGAGGCCAGCATTTGAAGGCAGAATTGTCCTTCCACCACGTGGTTCCTGGAGATCAAACTCAGGCCATCAAGCTTGACTGCAAGTGCCTATAGCCGAGGCATCTTGTTGTCCCCCGCCATGCACTTTGTACAAGTCACTGCTTCTCTTGTTTGCAAATGTTCCATTTGCCCCAGCTAGTTGCAGGGCCAAGCTCAGCACACACATGTGCACAGTAACACACACAGTGTATGCGAGTCTCTCTAGAAGAGCAAATTTGAGGAGGAAGGAAGAAGAGAAAAACTGTTCTTTTGGTTCCTCGAGGCCCCATTGAGGCAAGGCTAATGGGTGTTCTGGAATCATCTCCCTCCCTCCCCTCCTAACTCTGCATGGGCTGCACCTTGTTCCCAGCTTTCTTTCCAGCAAGTTTCATTCTCTTTTAGAGTACCAGCCACATGTTCTCCCAGAGTCAGGAAATAGTGATGTCCCTTTGAATTTCCCTGCCTTATGATTTCTTACACGCGATTTCTTGTGTATCTTTAATTCAATATTGGCAAATAGAACAGAACTCAGGAGGACTCAAGTTATTGAGTTTCAGTGCCAGTTTACTTACATTTTAAAATTTTCTTTCTAATGCAATTACCCCGAGGTGGTTTTGTTGCCTGAAATCTCTCAATGATAGTCTTTAGTCGAAACTGTGCCTCTGAGAATCAGGTTCAGCCCATTTGAGTTTCTGGCCATTTGGGATGGTAGCCAAGCTGGAAGGAACATATTAACAAAAATGTCCATAAAAGAGTGAGAAAGTTTCTCTGGTATTTAATAATTTTTTTTTTTGATTCCACATATTTTCCTGAGAATGACAATGACTAACAAGATCATTAGAGGGCCAAACATTTCATTGTCTGTGAACATCCCAAGTTCATTGACAGGGGAAATAGTATATTCAGAAGGAAAAGAAAATTATGCTCAACATTATAGATTCCATGCACCAAAATGATCTGGAATAGACCTGGTCACATTCCATTTCCAATCTCACAGTTCCATGGCAACAAATTGTCTATCGAGAAGGCCCCTTCTGACAGCTCAGGGAACACCACAACTTTGTCACAGAATGTTTCTTAATTTGGGGTTTGTAAAACTGACTGCTTTAGTTTGTAATTATAATGTCCTGACCCAGGGAGGAAGGGAGGGAGGAAGGGAGGGAGGGAGAGAGAGAGAGAGAGAGAGAGAGAGAGAGAGAGAGAGAGAGAGAGAGAGTTAGTTTCTGGGGTCAAAAAGGCTGAATTGGTAATACTTAGCTGCTCAGTCTGAATCTGGGCTAATTTTGTCTCATTCTGACTAGGTATGTATGAAACCTGTTGTTCTATCCTTATGGCTCTAACAAAACAAACTCATAAAAAGCATGTAAGGGAGAAATGGTTTATTTTAGCCTACAGTTCCAGGTAACAGACCACCACTAAGGAGAAGACTTAAGACCCCAATTCACGTCACAGCCACTGTCAAGAGCAGAAAGAAATGAACGCTTAGTGCTTAGTCAGCTGAGTTCACTCAGAACACCGTTTGCAGCACCCTGCCTAGAAACTGGGGCCGCCCACCCTTGGTTGGGTCTTCCGATAGCAATCAGTTTCCCTAAGACAATCCCTCACAGACAAGCACACAGGTCAACCCCTGTAGACATCATTCCGAGACACTTTCTGTCCAGCTGATTCTAGATGTTGCTAAGGGGACCATGTAAGCCAGCCTGTTGTACACGGAGAGGCCTGAGCCCCACCGGGAGAGTTTCTGAGTCTCAGGAGGACCGAAGAACATGCGTTATAACACATTCTCAGGGGAATCTGTTGCTTGCTGGCCTAGGAACGGCACCATGAGAATCTCTACTACAGTGCAGCAAGTGTAGACACTTCAACGTATATATATGGGCCAAGTAGTACCACCTCAGACTAAATATGATTTGGATTTAAGATCTTTTTGGATTTTGGAATATTTGGAGGCACATAATGATAAATCTTGAGGGTTTGTCCATACAATAATTTTTAATTTTTTTTCCATACTTCTATAGGAGACTAGAGATGATCTGATGTAACATTTTGTAATAATTATGTGCACTTTGCCTGAAACTTATCACGAGGTTAGGTGAGAAATTTTTGACTTGTGCTATCATGCTGACTCTGGGAATATTTCAAGTTTTTTGGAGCATTTCAGATATCAGATTTTAGGATTAGGTTCTCTCAATCCATTGACAAGGCAGTTTATTAAAATGAAATTTAATCAACTGTGAAATAAATTAAAAGCAATTAATCTTTTGAAAAATGCTTCGATGCCTTAACCCTTCACAATTTGTTTATACATATTATATATACTAAAGTATATACATAAAATTGTGTGTGTCTACATCTCATCCCCTGGTTCCTTGCACTACAACCTCCATCTGTGTTGGTCCAGCCTCTTAGCTGGACAACCAGAAACCTCTAACATGGGAAATCTTTTCCTTCTTGGGTTTCCCCCCCGTCTTTGCTTAAACCATAAGCCAAACCTCAGCAGAATCATCTTTCAAATTGTTTGAGCAGTACTGTCTTGTCAGGATTAGTACTTAGAGACATTTCCATTGAAAACGATCTTTTTAGAGCCCATGGGTGAATAGTTTGCTTTAGGATGAGTAATGTTCATTGCAGACATCCTATATTCAAAGGATGAGTCGGTGAATTTAGTCATGAATGCTAGCAAAGGAATATTTGAGTATCTAGTTTTGTTCTGAAAGGGAATAGGATTTCTTCTTTAAATGCAGTTTGATTGGTTGATCCTCATATTCTGGCACCATATAGTCATCATAAAAGACATCCTTTTATGGTGCCTCTGTGATTAAACTTTAAAGAAACCCCCTCCCCCTATGTATCCAGTTTAGATCGTAGGTAGAATCCACCCTCTAGTGGCCAAAAGCAACATGGAAAAAGTCATAAGAAAAAAAAAAAGGGAAGGAAGGATTGCATATACTTTTTTTGCATGTGACTAGGTTGTAACCTAGCTCTGAACACAATCTTAAGAGAATTCTTTTCAGGCCAATGTTTACGTCAACAGATTGCAAGAAAATTCTCAAGGTACATAGCATGCACTTCTGTGTAGCAGGTGCATTACAGAGCTCACTTGACTTTTGATCCTCTTTGTAACCACGGCTGTGCCGTTCACACATCATCAGCTATGGCATGGATGGCATGATTCTTTGTTTGTCCTTACATGTCTTTTGAAGGAGAATTCTGCTTGTTGCTATAAATAGATTGTTGGTGGTTTGCTCTAGTCCAGTGCATTTCTCCTTCAAATATGATTTATGATTTACACACTTAATCTAGAGAAACTTTTGGGCTTTAAACAAAAATGTCCCCATTGCTTGACTAATATAATTCTTGTTTTTAAACGCATTTTCTTTATTAGTGATTCCTCTTGGTGTGGTGGCTGCTTCCTTTGTCTGAATAAGGCTTATCCTTTGCTTTATAGACTTTGAGAGTTCCCCTCATCCCATCTCCTAAAATGTCTATAGTGAAGTCAGGCCTTTTCTTGTTATTTCCTATCGTCTCACTGTTCAGCAGGAATTAGCCATAGAATGTGGTCATCATTTCCCTTGTAACATGAGGCAGTACTTACATTTGCCATGTTATATAACATCAAGAAAGTGGGGATGATAAAATCATTCATATTACACAAATAGCATACTTCTGCTACGGAAAATCGTAAAATTTGAAGTGTAAACTTAAATATATATAACCAAACAACCGTTGTCAGTTTTGGAAAATATTTTCCCAGGCATTTTAATGCATATTTGCTCAAACCAGACATATGCAAAAAGAGAACTCTTCTGCATTTATGAACACACAGGTTACTCTGTCCTAGGATTTTCTTAGCAGATTTAATTCATCAGTGTGACCAGGCATCTTTTTATTTACTGATCTGTGTCTTGAAAAGCATAAAATGAACCATTGTGAAGAGAAAATGCAGAATGTGCGCTCGGGTATTGAGCAATGATTCAAATTCTACTTCCTAGTGGGAAACCAGATCCATCCTGGAGGTTACTCTCTGGAGATGAGGCTGTAGAAAAGTGGGTTTTGAAAAAGTCAGAGGTAAATGCATGTCTCGTATTAGAAAACTCCTGGCCTTTGAGTTGCTGGTTTGTGAGCTGGGCCAACCAGCTTGGCACTATGGAATGCTGAGCTAGTATTATCTGGTGGTTTTTTTTTTTCAGTGAGGTTGTGTGTGTGTGTGTGTGTGTGTTTGTGTGTGTGTGTGTGTTTGCTGCCTATGTGATGTGGTGCTTTAGAGCAATGGCATCTTTCAGTATTCAGATATTCAGAGCTTTTACAGTATGTGTGAACCTGCTCCTCTTTTCTAGAACATGACACCTAGGCTATCTGTTCAGATAATATTTGTACCTTGGGCCACATGACCACATAGCAAGAGGATCAGGCGCTTACTGCATGGCAGACATTGTGCTCGGAGCACTCTTGTGTCAGAACCTCATGGGCAGGGTCAAGCGCATGTCAGCCTCCTCCTTTGTTAGCATCGACTTCACTGTTTGGCAACAGAATCAGAATTCAGCACACCCTCTCATGAAAACAAACTCATTATTTTCTTCTCAGATTATCTGATTTTCCAAGAGAAACTGTCAGTCCCTTTTGTTCACTTAAGGTTAGCTTCTAGAAAGTGCTTTGCGTGTCTTCCTGCTCCCTCACTCTCTTCAGCCACTTCCCGCTAATGGATTTGACTGTGTTGGGAAGTTTATAGAACAAAACTCGGCCTCAGTAAATGCGCCCTCTTACAGCCCTCACAACTTTCTTGCGGAAGTCCAAGCTAAGCTAAAGCAGAAGCCTGGAGTGGCCCTCATACTCTCTCTCCTTTTCACAGTCTGCTCTTCACTAGGTGTTTCTGGTTTACCTTTTATGTAGCTCTTAGCAATGCCCTGGCACCACCCTCAAACTTGTTGGGATCCCTGTTCATTGTGGCAGCCTCCTCAGTGGTCCATCTCCTCCCAAGTGTTTAAAGAAATGCTCTGCTCTGTAAAAGGAAGCCATCACCCAACACCTCTCAGTACCCCTGGGCTCCCTGCCTTAAGTGATTTTCATTTGAAAGCTCACAGACCCTCTTATTAACAGAATAGGATTATATCCTTCATGCCTATCTCTTAACTACCATGGGTGAGGTGGAGGATTTGATCTTCTGGGAACTGGCCTAGACTTGAATCTTAAGTCATAGACGTTCCATTTACCTGCTCACACAGAAAAGAGGCGAAAACTTAGTGTCCTTAAAGAAACCTCCCCATGTCTCACTGACTACAGTTTGACTGCAAAGTAAAAACACAGAAACAAGAGAGGTCTTTCAAGCTGCCTTTGCCCTGAATCCAGGTAGAGCTGGGGCCTGAGCAGCGAGTCTTGGCCTGTTTGGCTTGAGCATATGGCTGCTGGGTTTGGGTGATCTCGCCAGGTTTCTTCCTTTGAGTCAGCACGAAGCACGGATCGCCCCCTTCTTCCCCCAAGGTGACAGGAATGGATGAGTTGCTGGGATTTGTCACACGATGTGTGAAAGCCATCTGGCTACAACCAGAGCCTCAGAGTTTGGAAGTTTTCAGGGGGTGACAACATGACGGGCCAGGCGAGGAGAACTAAGGAGTAAACAGTGTGGGCGGCAGCCATCTTACGCTGGTGTTTAAATGATGTGGAGCCTGTGGGGGGAAGGTGAAGAACTGGCCCTGGGAAGTCTTGCTTCCCAGTGGAGCGAGTCCGGTGAGCACCACTTCAGACCAGAACTGCAGGTGTTTGGGAGCATTCCCTTCTCCCGTTGAGAGTCCCCCACATCTGTGTTGAGCTTCTGAGACAGTCACTCGTGGTAGATTGTGGTCTCCTTGCCTGAAAAGTAGGAGTAACCCTTCCAGGAAGATGGCTCCACCAGCCAGCCCATTTCCTGGGGTGGGTGAGGCCAGAGAACCCCCAGATCTCAGGGTTCTTTAGAGGTACAGAACCAATAGTGTGTGTGTGTGTGTGTATGTGTGTGTGTGTTCATCAGAGGGATTTGTTAGATTGGCTTATGCAGCTGGAAGATGGGATAGTCCAGAATGGCTGTTGACCTGGGAGAAGCAGAAAACTCAATAGCTTCAGTTTAGACAGCTCCATACTCATACTAGGGTCCTAGAAACTCCTTGGAGGGTTGACTGGTGTGCTACTGCATTAAAACAAGGAAGAAACTGCAGCTTGATATCCATGGACAGTGACAGCAGCTGTAAGTTCCCCTTCTCAGGAAGAGCTTGCACACAATGACTGGCTTCCTGTGTGTGGTGGTTTGAATAAGAATGGCCCTCATAGGCTAGGGAGTGAAATTCTTTGAAAGGGTAGAAGGTATGATGTTATTGAAGGAAGCCTGTCATTGGGAGTGGACTTTGAGGTTTCACAAGCCCATACCAGGCCCAGGCTCTCTCTTTCTCTCTCTCTTTGAAACTGTAAGCAAGCCTCCAATTAAACGCTTTCTTTCCTAAGAGTTGCCTTGGTCATGGTGTCTCTTCTCAATAATGGAGCAGAAACTAAGACACGGCTTCTTCTTGCAGCCTGTCAGGTACTCGGGCCTGTGGGGTGGTTTTAGATTCACATTCATGGCCTGTCCTTTTCCTTCATTTGTTTGTCTCCTTGTCCAGCTTCTCTGGTAATGCCCTCCTACAGACATGCTTCTCTCATCCTGGAGACATCTCTTCATGCAGTCAACTTGATAACCAAGAATTCTCATCACATCCAGGCTGGTGGCAGAACGGCAATAGACTTCTCAGTACCTCAGAACCCCTAATAGGGGTGCTAGGCTTACTCTTGCCATAATCCCATTGGTTGATATAAACTTAGTTCCAGATGAATCCAGTGTCCATCTCCTCTTCTGAACCAGCATTGCTGGGGAGCATCATCCAAGCCTGCTTTATAATCAGATTTCAGTGGCAGATGCAGCCTGGGGACTGTTGCTCAGTCTCTTTTTTCTTTGATAATTTTTTGTTCACCCTTTGCAACAATCTGAAACCTTCATGTCCCCAACTACCTTCAAATCATCCTCGCCTTAACGAATCTAGGATGGTGGCTCTCAAAATGAACTTCTGCCCTTCAGATCATGACTGGAGACGGTTGGGTCATCACCTCTGGAGTAAGAATGCTGCTGAGATCCAGTGCATAGGAGTCAGGGCTGTGCCTGACACCCTACAATTTACAGGAAAGCACCCAACAGTGAAGTGTGATAGGCTCCAAAATATCAATACAGTGTCTCATTTCCTGGCCCCACGAATATTTGCATCTATTCCAGAGTCCCCAGTGGATGGCCTGACACCATGTGCCAAGCTCTTTCTGAATGGTCACCCTTTGGTGTCTGCAGGACAGGGCTCTAGCATACAAATATAACATCCAAGATCTGAAGATGCGCAAGCCCCTTGTAGAAAATAATATTGTATTCGCACACAATCTATGCACTTCCTTTTGTGTATTTAAACCATCTCTATTTATTTTATGCTTCCTAGTATTATGTAAATAGTACATAAATGCTTGCTTTGCTGTGTTATTATTATTTAGGGAGAATATAATTCTGTATATGTTTAGTCGAATACTACTGTTCTTCCAAATAGTATTTAACTGTGGTAGGCTGAGTCCCTGGTTGTGGAACCTACAGACATAGAGGACAGGATGTACTATGGGTTCAGCATGGGTACGCTGGGATGATTCATGTCCCACATGGAGTAAAGAGAGATGGTACTGAGAAGGGCATGTGGTATGTGACTTACGTAGATGGTTTACTTTGGTAACTTCCCATGAAAAGTTTACAGGCCACAATTTACTGTGGGTCAATGAGACTGCAAAAACCAAAACTCCAGATAAGGGGAGAGTACTGCAGAGACATAATTAAGAAGTCCTGAATTGGGGTGTTATGGGTGAATTGTATCCCTCCCCAAATTCATGTTTGGAAGTTCTGACTCCAATGTGATTATCTATGGAGACAGGGTGATGAAAGGAGTTGTGGGGACAGCTCAGGTATGAAGTACTTGCTGTGGAAACATGAGGACCTGAGCTTGGGCTCAGAACCTACCCGATGGCTCACACAGTGCTGGGGGGCAGGGGAGAGCGCAGTGAGACAGGTAGAGCCCTGGAGCTCGCTGGCCAGCCAGGCAACACCGTCTCAAAAAAACCCCAAGGTTAACAGCACTGAGGAATGACATCTGAGGTTGACCTCTAATCTCTGCACACATATGCAAACATGTGCATGCTATTACAAGCATGTACACACATGAACAGATGGGGAAAGAGGTCATTAAAGTTCAAAAGGATCCCAAGGGTGAGGTTGTAACCCAGTAGCTATAGTGGAATACCCTAGTAGTTTTCGTTGGCAGGGGAAAGACTGTACGATGATCCAGCAAGAGGTGGCTACCTACCAGCTGAGGACAGATCAACCCGATGCCCTTGTTCTTGGACTTCCATTCTGTAGAACCATGAGAATTCAGTTCCTGTTATTTAACCTATCCAGTCTGTGTTGCTTTGTTGTGGCTGCCCTAGCAGATAGACACACTAGACAATGTATTTTTGGACAACGTTGGGGAAGTAGGAAGAGCACATAGGATTTAATGTGTGGTCGTGATCAACTTCTTTACCCTTAACTTTTCATTTTTAAGTTGGGACTAGTTATGCCCTTTCATGGTTGCTTTGTTCTGGGTACAGGGTTTCATTAGGCCCACACTGGCCTCGAACTCACTGTGTAGCTGAGGATGACCTTGAACTTTTCATCTTCCTGCTTCTGCCTCCCAGTGCTGGGATTATTGGTATACACTGCCATACCTGGTTCATGTGGTGCTGGGAATGGAATCCAGGGCTTCTTGAATGCTAGGCAAAGCTCTCTACTGACTGAGATACATACTTCCTTTTGGGTTTTGATAAAGATTCAGCAGCGCATGCAAAGGACCTGTCTTAGTTACTATTCTACTGCTGTGAAGAGACACCATGACCAAGGCAGATTATAACACAGACCATCTATCTGGGGCTTGCTTACCTTTTCGGAGGGTTAGCCTATGACTATCATGGAAGAGACTGTGGTGGCAGGCAGGCACGGCACTGAAGCAGTAACTGAGAACTTACATCATGAGCTTCCTGCAGGAGACAGAAAAAGAGAAACTGGACCTGGGGTGGGTTTTTGAAACCTCAAAGCCCACCCTCAGTGACACACCTCCTCTAAGAAGGCCACACCTCTTAATCCTTCCTAAACAGTGTACCTCCTTGGGACCGAACATTTCATTGCATGGACCTTTGGGGGCTGTTCTCATTTAAACCCCTGCAGGGCCTGACACCAAAGCAGGCACTCCTCACTTGCTATTGGGCTTTGAGAACCTTGCAGGTAGAGACCTTGCTATGCAGCTTTGTGTCTGGGGCACCTAGGACTCCTGGAATGTCATAGGCACATGCGAGCTGTCGGGAGCATTTTGGATCCAGGAACATTGTTCCGATTTGGTGGATTTCCATCCAAGACATGCCTGGCATGGTTGTGAACACTGCAGCTACAGCCTTAGCTTCCTGTTCCTGTTCTAGTAGAGGAGGAAGTGGTAAGAGCTCAGTTGGTGATTTCAGACACTTCCAAATGGTAAGATGGAGATCAATGTAGAGAATTGGCTTCACGTTGCAAGGCTGGGGTGATGGCTCAGTAGGGAAAGTGCTGGCTATTCATACTTGAGGACCCAACTTCAGATCCTCAGAATCCATATGAAGTGCCAGGAACAGCAAGCAGCAAGTGTCTGTAGACTAAGCAGGCAAGGGCAAGACAGGCTGATCTCTGGAGCTCATGGGCCATCCAGTCTAGCTGATCAAGTAAGCTCCCGGTTCAGAGACAGACCTTGTCTGTGGCACACGCTCACACGCATGCATGATCGCACTCACAAAGGTACACCCTCTCCTGGTGTTCGACTTTATCACACTCTGCTTTATTACCATGAGACAGGATTTCATCCTGAGCATGAGTGACCAGCAAGCCCCAGTGTCTCTGCCCCTGTCCTGTCTCTGCCCCTGCCCCACAGTGCCGATGTCACAAGTGTGTGCTGCTACAGTGGGATTTTTTTTTAAAATGTGGGTGCTAAGATCTGAACTCAGATCTCTATGCTTGTGTAGCAGGTGCCCTTATCCACAGAAACATCTCTCCAGCCTCTTCTATTAAAAAATATTCATTGGACTAGCCATAGTTTTCAAACCCTGGGCTTACTGCCCTGGGCTAATTTGCTTCTCTGAATTAATTATCAGCAGGGGGTGGCCGCCTCATTTCTCAGAGTCCCTGTCTTTTGGAAGGAATGCATTTTAATTCAAACAGTACAACTTAGGGCTCTTTGGCAACTGTGTAAAGAGTGCCTTGACATTTCTGTAAAGGGATTTAAATGTTACTGTCTCTGAAGAAGCAATTTTAGACTAGGAAACCTTTACCCCCACCCCCACCCAGGCAAGGAAGAAAAATAGCTCCAGCTTAATTATATCTGTGAAATAACTTCCACGTTTGCTTTTCATGATGCTACTGGAAGATAATGGTACCCTTTGTAAATTACAAAATAATTATGGATAATTTCATAAAACTTGCTTTGGATTTTTGTCCATGTAAATGACACCTCACTTTCCAGGACAAGGATACGTGCAGAGTCATTTATTATCCTTCGTGATTGATAAAAGATCTGCTGGAGAGCAAACAGTTGGAACAGTGCTACCCAGGTTGGTCTCTCGTGGGCATATAAGGTCTTTTTGGTAGGCGTGGGGTCACACCCAGGTTGTGTATGCAAGGCAAGTGATCTTCCAGCTGAGTTATATCCCTCGCAAAAGTCCTTATAACTAGGAAAAGGAGCCCAAAGACATTGAATGCTCTCTCTCTCTCTCTCTCTCTCTCTCTCTCTCTCTCTCTCTCTCTCTGTGTGTGTGTGTGTGTGTGTGTGTGTGTGTGTGTCTGTGTCTGTGTACAGGTACATGCGCCCATATATGTATGAGTGTGGAGAGTGTGGAGGCCATTTGTGTTGTTCCTCAGGCACTGCCTTCCTCTTCTTCTTCTTCTTCTTCTTCTTCTTCTTCTTCTTCTTCTTCTTCTTCTTCTTCTTCTTCTTCTTCTTCTTCTTCTTTTCCTTCTTCTTCCCCTCCTCCTCCTCCTCCTCCTCTTCCTTCTCCTCCTCCTCCTCCTTCTTCTTCCTCTTCTTGACAAGATGTCTTAGTATTACCATTGCTGTGATGAAACACCATGACCAAAAGCAGGCTGAGGAGGAAAGGGTTTATTTGACTTATGCTTCCATTATCACTGAAGGAAGTCAGGACAGGAACTCGAACAGGGGAGGAACCTGGAAACAGGAGCAGATGCAGAGACTGTGAAGGGGTGATATTTACTAACTTACTCTTCATGGCTTGCTCAGCCTGCTTTCTTATAGAACCCAGGACCACCAGTCTAGGGATGACACCACCCACAATGGGCTGGCCCCTCCCACATTAACTCCTATTTAAGATAATGCTCTACAGTCTTGCCTACAGCCTGATTTTTTTTCTAAAGTATAGCTTCCATTTTATTTTTCCAAGATATTTTCTTCTTCTGTTCTTATGAAGCCACCTCTTTATTTGGGCTTTGGTGGAAGCTGTCGTGCAGAACTAGCAGGTCTATATCATGGTGGAGGGGTTGGTCCTTCCAGACTTCAGGAGATCGATTTCTTACTACCATGCCATTTGTAAATGGCATGGCTCACACAGTAACGCAGCTTGATGTAGAGCTTGGGAACACATAAGAATCAAAGACACCTGCTTTGGCTTTGTCCCTGACAATAGCATCTTCTACAATGTTCTGAACGATTAACTTCTTAATGGCCTTGTCCTTGGGCACACACCGGACACAATCATGTGGTAAATTGGCTACACATGGCTGCTGCCCTTTTTGTATGATGATCATTTCTTCTTCTCCTTTTTTTTTTCTTTTTAACCAAGACCCGAGAGCATACAGTCTGATCTTACAGAGACATTTTCTCAATCGAGGTTCCCCCCTCAGATGCGTATAGCTTGTGTCAAGTCAACATAAAGCTAGTGAGCACACAGGGCCTCTCGCTGGCCTGGAATGTGCCAAGTAGGCTATGCTGGCTGGCCAGCAAGCTGCAAGGATCCATCTGTTTCTACCTCCCTAGTACTGGGTTTACAAATGTGTGTCACCATGCCTGGCTTTTTAAATGTGAGTTCTGGAGAGTAAACTCAGGTTCTTGTGTTTGCAAGGCAAACAATTTCCATGGCTGAGCCATCTCCCCAGCCCCTAGTTCATGAGATATAACATATTTATTGTGATAAGAAGCAGAGTGGTCTCCCTTCTTAGCAAGACTATAAAGGTACATTGCAGAAGCGCTTGCCATTAGCCTACTGATACATGGCACATTCTTATTGTCTACTCATGCTATATCACTGAAACTACACTAGACATTGGCCAGCAGCTCCCAACTTCCCCTCCTTACACTCCTGGAAACCATTTTTCTATGCTTCGCTTCTGTGAGTTTGACCTCTAGCTGTAGGATTGCACAGTTTTTGTCCTTCTGTCATACCTAGCATGATGTCCAGGTGGTCCATATTGTAGCTGCTGATAAGATTTTCTTCCTCTTATATCCCAAATAGCATTCTGTTGTGTGGACACAGCACATTTTCGTTAGGTTTTTGTCACCTTTTTGGGTATTACGAATAATGCTGCACTGGATGGAGGGGTGCTACTATTTCCCTGAGATTCTGCTTTTAATTCTAATGGATAAACACATAGAAATGGGATTGCCTAATTATATAACATTTTTTATTTTCAACCCTTGAAGAACCTGAAAATTCTTTTCCTTGCATCTGTACCACCTTATGTTCCCACCAACACTGCAGCAGAGTTCTGTGATGGTTAAGGCTAACTAATGGTCAAAGGTTAACAGTCAACTTAACACAATCTAAGGTCATCTAGAAAGTCTCAGTCAAAGATCGCCTAAGTTGTCTAAGTTAGGCTAGCCAATGGGGGTCTTGACCACTTTAATTAAAGTGTGAAGACCTGCCTACTGTGGGTGGCACCATTCCCTAGGCTCCTGGGTTGTGTAAGAATGGAGAAAGGAAGCTGAGCACTAGCCCGCACACACATTCATTGCTTTTTGCTCTTGACTGGGTGTTACTAGTTTTGAGCCCCTACCTCCATGATTTCTCTGCCATGATAAACTCTGTCCTTGAATCAGGAGCCAAATGAACCCTTTCTCTCTTAAGTTGTTTTGGTTTGGTATTTTATCCCAGCAACAGGAAAGGAAACTAAGATGGGTCCCAGTTTCTTCCTGTTTTCAACAACTCTCATAACTCTCTGCTGTTTTTCTTTCACTGATGGGCACCCTAACAGGTGTGATGTGGTTTCTCAACGTAGTTTTAACTTTTACCTTCTTGATCATTAGTGATGTTGATGATCCCTTCGTATACCTGCTCACCATTACTAGTGCTTTGTACCACACACAAAAATCATATTATTTTTTTAAAAAAATAAATGACTTAGCATAAGATTTTAAACAATAACACTATTGGAAGAAAACAGCTAGGAAATCCTTCATAGTTCTTGGCAATGATGTCTGGAATACGACATCAAAAAGCATAGGTCACAGTGATGACCTATCTATGAAGAGTTGATAGTAACTATTTACTGTTGGCAAGTTGTTGGGTTTCTGTGTTATGGTGGAAACAGGTACAGACAATCCATAGATGGATGGATGTGCCAAACAGCCTGGGTCGGATTCTGCTTGTAGTCTATTGCTTGCTGAAGACTTTGACTCAAGACTTTCGTGCCTGTGTACTGTTAGATGCTGAGCCAGTTCTCCTCAGCTGATGCCAGGAACAGCACCCACGCCCATCACGATAACAAAATGTCAAATGTCCTCTAGGGGACAAAGTCACTGTGAGTTGTTACCCTCTTATCTAATTGGCTGAGATAACCTGATAAAGACTCCAAGGAGATGCTTTCCTAGGATTCCAAGGTGTAGGAGAAGGTAGAAGAAGAGTCAAAAAACCCCTGGTGTATTTGTCTTAGGAAGGTCAAGGTTACCTCAAGGGGTCCATTATCAAGACCTAAATTTGGGAAGTGGTTCAAAAATAACTCTGCGATGGTAACACAGCTGCAAAGTGCTCTGTTAATAATGCAAATATGAGCTTAACCTACTTTTGTGATAGGCACAAGAAGCGTCCTCGAACACACTAGCCTGCTCTAATGGAACTCTCTGAGTCTGAGGGCCTTCTGTGTGTCAGAAAGGCTGGGGTATTGGGTAGAGACAGCCAGCAACTCCAATTCCCACTTGGGCAAAGGTTTATTTTTTTTGGCTTATCTGAATTCAGAACAAACATAGGCAGAGGGAATTTTGAAAGCCCTAACATGGTTCTCATTGTTTGGTCAGGGCCAGACAAAAATGGCCTGTTTTCACGGCAAATTGGCAATAACATGTGTTTTTGAAAGTTGGAAACAGTATAATGCCTCATTTCAGAGAATAGTGTCTTCTTGTCTTGCAGAGTAAACACCTGTTTTGCAAAATAGGAGCATAAAAGCTGGCTTTATAAAAATGGTTGGGTTTCTTTTCTTCATTCTTATTTTTTCTCCAGTAATTAAAAATTAAGTATATTTTTTAATCGTATAACATATAGATTTGTGTTTTTAAACAAACAAACATACAGTGGCAAAACAATCTCCCATCTCAACAGGAACTTCGGGTAGGTCCTTTTGAGTTCACTTTCTGTTTGGATTAGAGGGAAAGAGACTGTCCGTCTCTAATGACAGTTTCTTCAGATAAGTGCACTTTTCTTACTAACAAGGAGAAGTAGTGTGGACGTTGTCCTTGAAAGGAGCTGCTTGCTGTCATGTGCAGGACATACTGCTGCTCTCAGATGTCCCTCGTGGCCAGAGTTGACACATTTGGTGGCTGACTTTTCCAGTGCCCAAAGCCTTGGGATCATAAGGGGGAGGCCAGTAAGTGGGGCTAAGTGGATCATTTCTTCTTTCCTTGGGGGCCACAGAAAATACGTGAAGAACTATACTTCTCAATAGTCACATTTCCATTTACCCCAAGGAACCCGGCCCCTTAAGCCCCTCCTGCCTGGCCCCATAGCTTCTACTGAAGACCCGGTTACCTTCTTTGTAGATGGACAGAACGTAGGATCTGATGGGGTGCATCTGACAACATCCTTTTTTCTCTGTCCCCCAGGTTACCATGGGCTCTACTGTGAGGAAGAATACAACGAGTGCCTGTCTGCCCCTTGCCTGAATGCTGCCACCTGCAGGGACCTTGTCAATGGCTATGAGTGTGTGTGCCTGGCAGAATACAAAGGTGAGCCATTTCTCATGACTTCTTGGCGCTAAATGACCACGCCACATGGAGCTCTCAACTTAGTAGGTAAGCCCCTGATTGGGGCATGGGTTTGTTTATAATCAAAGCCAAATACTCTGGCTAGGATGGTGGAGGGGTCCCGGGAGTCCCATTTGTAAGCCTCAGACTTCCTTCTGATAAGCTGAGAAACCCGGTTCCTGCCTTTTTCTTTTTCATATGAATTTCAGTCTGTTTAACTCATATAAATGTAGACCCTGAAAGGGTTGTTAAGGTCTGCAGGCAGGGACAGGTCAAAGGTCATGGCTGGGAACAAGAAAAAAGTGTGGTGTTCACTATGGCTTGTTGGGTAAAAACAGTATGCCCTTGGTGGGGAATGGGGAAGCCACATGTTTTGGCTAAGATGTGAGTTCGTATTAAACAAGTCAATTGGGAGGCAAATGTTAGTTCATCTGATTGGATGCCTGTTAATGTCACCCTGGAAGAACAGCCAACATTGACGGGGTAGTTACAGAGCGTGGAACACCTTCTAAGCATGCAAATGCATCAACTCATTGAATCCTATTGGCAGCCCCACAAGGCAGATGGTAATGTTATCTGTTATGAGTTAACCAGTGTGGTTTGGTTCCTAAAGCCCTTCTCCCTGCCTTCACCTTGGCTTCAAGCCATGGTGTGTGGATGATGTGGGTTCATCTAAGCCCAGATGGTCAAGTTTGAGAGCCACAGCTCCTAACAGCTACACCATGAATGCTGCTCGCTAGCTGTCTCACAGTTCCCTAAGCCAGAACACCAGGGCTGGCTTAAATTTTTGAAATAATTTTGTGGTCCTATTTATATCCATTTCCCTTAACCTTTCACCTCCTCTTACTGCTTGCTTGAGTGCCTCCATTTGCCTGCCTCTTCCCGCTTCTCTTTCATGGCCCCTCCTCTACTTGGTGATCTTTCTGGAAAGCTTCAAGGACTGACACTCACCGAAGGACTCAGCAAGGGCTCTGAATGCAGTTAAAGTTGGGCCAAGTCTTTGTGTCCAGCACATCTGCTGTTTCATTTGGAATGGGATACCGGTGACAATGGAGAAGCATCCACTTCCTCAACACCACAAGGGCAGCCATGTTGGCTTATCTTTATGGCTTTTCAGCTTGGGGTCTATCTGAGCTTGGGAGGAAGAGGGAATCCATTTGATTCTGGAAAGGAGAACAAAAGGACAATGATGCTAGTGGCTTAGTTAGCCCATCTCAATCCTGCCACAGGTCTGCTGAGCCAGGACAAAGCCCTCAAATGGATTTTGGCCAATGATACAGAAATTTCCAGATCCTTCAGTAATAGGGCTCGTATGGGCAATAGGCTTCAAACAACTAAAACTACTAATATTCTTTAGTTTGGGGAGCAGATCTCGTCTTTATAATTAGCAAGATGATTAAGTAGATAGATCTGGAATATGTATGCTCTTCTCTCTTAGACCTGTAGCTCACACGGGCCTTACTAAGCAAGAAAAATGTGGTTGCATTTAAAAGCCTATCAATGGCTCTGAAAATTCAAGGGCTGCAATGTTAGCTTTTTCCATGCGGGTTCCACACATTCTGGGTGTTGCTGTCTATGTTGCTGCTCTAAAGTCACAGCATTTCTTCAGAAGCCCCGTGTGAAACTCCTCATTGCAAACACACGCCTGGCTCTCCTCTACAGGATAAAAGAAAACGATTATGTATAAAGTCTTCAAATATGCCCTCTCGTCCTTCTCTTCCTCTGCTGTGAGCCATGGCTCTCTAACTTGAGCTCACGTCAGCTTCTGCCAGCAGCTCTCTTGTAGAGCGCGACACCTCAACTTTCCAGCTTTTAATTCTAAGCTTAAAGTGGGGGCCAAGACTTTGCATTTCCGGCACATTCTCAGGTGCGCCTTTGCGAACTCCTCCCTGCATTGTATCTGAAATGGCAATTGCTAGAACGTTACTCTGTACAATGTCAGCTGGCCGTGCTCATTCTGCGTGAGTTCAGCACTTCCCTGTGTGCTCCGAGTTAGGAGCTTCCGTCTGTCTGAGAAGTTCCCCCAATTACCTTGCTGTTTGTCCATCTGCAGTATTGAACGTTCCCTTTATCATATAAGTCAATGCATCTCCTAGTGTAAGAAAGTGAAGACTCTAGAAAGAAAGTAGCTGAAGCCCGTATTCAATGACCTTGATCCTGAGGTATAAGGTCGTGTGAAGATGAGGTTCTCGCGGAGTGCTAGAGGAGCTGGGAAGTTTAACTTCTAGTCCGAACAGAAGGTTCGATTCCAGAGAGAGCTGAGAACTTAGGGAACTGGTGACTGAGGCATGCAGAGGACCCCTGAGTTCATGGAATTGAAGGATGTGTTGTGAACACACCACCCTTGACCTCAGGAGGCAGAGTTGTTTCCTCATTTCATAGACCCCGGCTGCTCTTTAAGGGAGCTGCATAGTCTGGAGATCCGAATCCTTTCTTGTGTGGCTGGAAGAGAATGGTTTTCTCTTGCTCACATCAGAGGACCCTGAGAAATCCAGACTGAGAGGCCTCTCTACTCTAGACCTCAGAAGATAGGGCTCAGCTGGCTGCCAGTCCAGCGTCCCCCTCTCTGACTTGATGTCTCCTCAGACCAACTACCCAAAGAAGAAGAAATACTGAGACTCTAAAGACTCAAGAGGGGAAGTATAAAAGCAATATGTCTTGCTCAAAATTGAATCTGAATCTGGAGAGCACAAAGGCAGAACTATTTCCTGAAAGATATTAAAGTATGAGGAAATGGAGGTCATTGGGAAAAAGATGCATACTTTGGAGAAAAGATCCAAGGGCTCTAAGGACAGATGCTCCAGAAGGAGAAGGGAAAGACCAAAACAAGGCTAGCACCAAGTCACTGTCCAGGACCTCAGGGAGAGGAGGAAACCTGGATTGCGAGGGGATTAATTCAGAGTGCCCAGTGAACACAATGTGCACGTTGTGATTTCTGGATAGAAGTTCTAACGCCTAGGCTAAACAGAACATTCTATGGGAATGGGCTGTTCAGGTTGCATCATAAACAAGGACTGGGAGAACGGCAGCTGGCAGCCATATTTGGCCGGGTATAGGACTGGGGGTTAGAGGACCATCTGCAAAGGTAGTTCAGTTGGTGAAGGGCTTGCTTTGCAAACGCAAGGACCTGAGTTCAATTTCCAGCGTCCACATACAAACAGCAGGCATGGTGGTGTGTCCCGCGCTTCCGTCTCGCCAGCAAGAACCACGCGGTACACATAGGATACTTCTGCAGTAAAGCTTTAATGCCCCTTGGGAGAGCGGGCATCAGCCAACATGGCGGAGACCCAGATAAGATGGAACCCATCCCTTATATAGGAAACAGACCCTGCTTTGGACGTGTCACTCTTTGATTGGTTCACTGCCCATTATCCCAGATGATGCCTCGGGAGTAGGCAGGGACGCAGCGGTAGAGAGTTACCAAGCACGTGCGCTGGGATTAAAGGCGTGTGCTACATCACCTTGAACTCACAGAGATCTGCTTGTCTCTGCCTCCCAGGCATTGGGACCAAAGGCGTATACTACCACGCCTTGAGGTCACAGAGGTCAATCTGCCTCTGCCGCCCAGGCATCAGGACTAAAGGCGTGTACCGCCACACCTTGGGGTCACCGAGGTCAATCTCTACCTTTGTTCCTAGAAGCAATGGAGAATGTGGTCCGGCCCTCCACAGTGGTGCACTTCCCTAATCCTTGTCCTGGGGAAACAGTGGCAGGGTGATGGCTGGAGCTCACCTGTGAGCCAGTCTAGCCTATTTGATGAATTCCTAGGCTACTGAGAGACCGTATCTCAAATGAGATGGATGGCTCTTCTGAGGCAGATGCCTAAGGCTGTCTCTTGGTCTGCACGCACACACACACACACACACACACATACATGCACTTGCCATCCCGAGATGTGCACACACATATAAAATCAAAAAAATCTCCATACATTTTAATAATTCAGAGACCGTGATATCCTGTACCCTCTCTGGGACTGTGTTTGTGAGAAGTGTCCTCAGGAGACACTGAGATAGTAGAAGAGGAAGAACAGGAGGGTTGTGGGAAGGACTGATTTAAATGCAGAGAGTGACCCAGATGGATGTGACTGCGCTAATTTAATGGCGAAGACAGTCTCTCAGAATAGGCACAACTGCTACATTAGCTAGCTGCTGCCACACAGAGGCTTACGATACACCAGTGACTTGGAACAGGGCTTTGAATAACTGTTAGTTCTGTCGGCCCAGGAAGGGCTTAAATGGTGCCATGCCCCGGGTCCCTCAGGTCACTGTGTATGAAACAGCCTGCACTCCAAGCTAAGGCTGGACTCCAGAAGGATAAGCTCATGAAGACCCTCAGGGCTGGACAGAAATCACATTCTTCCTTTGGGCTGTAGAATTCATGACAGTCCGCTTCATCCCTGTTGCTTCAAATTCTCCGTGTCAGCAATGGCCTGGATCCCCTGAATGGCCTCCCCAGTCAGGCTCACGCAGGATGAGCTTGCCAAGTAAGCTGATTAGGAACTTTAAATGTGTCTTTAAAAATCTCTGGACTTTCCAAGATGCTCTAGAATAGACATTCATATTCAGGGGGAGGGAATTACATGCGGGCGGATCACAGGGGCTCATGGGGAAGGGGATTTAGATAACCAAAGTAAAGTTCTATATAATTTTAGCCAGGTCTCTATGAGGCGAAGGAGTCACACACGCCTGCTATAGACCTCCTCCTCCCTAAGAGCAGTGAGTGCAGAAATTACCTTTTCTGTTGCTGGAGCAAACACCTCACAATCCTACTTTAGACTTCACCTTCGGAGCCGCACGCCCTGGCCTCTCTGAGTCTCCTTACAGGAGCTCCAACCCTGTTGTAGGCTGCCCAAGGTTTGCGGCTCTCTGGCACTTTGGCCCCATGTTTGCTTGCCAGAATATAATCTGAATTGTTTGAGAACCAGAGTTCCTAGTGTTCCCTTCGCGTGTGTCAGCTCCGGGGTTCAGTCAATACTACAGCAGGCCCCAACACAAACAGCCCAAAGAACCTGTTGTTAATCACGTTAATAGAACAAAGAAAGCCACTTAGAACATGTAGGTCTCTCCTGTGCTGCCTGTCACCCATATCAAGAGGAATGGGGGGGGGTGAGGAAAGGGTTGCAAATGATGTAAATGCAGTGTATTCACGTATGAAATTATAAAAAATAAAATGCATAAAGGTAGAAAAAGAAAATGTAAGTTTCTACTGTGGGGCATGGACATTGTTAGCCAGTGCTAGACCAATGGGCTCAATCAGCCTCCTTTCAGCCACAAACATGTTGATTCTTCTTTCTTCACAGTTTTAGAGCTAGTGAATGATGGATCTAAAATGATTTCTGTTTAGTGTTCATAGCCTCAGCGTGTCAAAAAAAAAAAAAAAAAAAGCAAGGTATAGCCTTGTGTTGGATCCGTTTTTTATCTCTCTATAGCAGAATAAATTTAATGATTAACCAATGCTTGTTTGGGATTCTTGGTGGCGAAGGTCATTTATTGTTTTTGTGTATTATAAAACTATGTGTATTTTTAAATGGATAAGCTATTTAAAATATTTAAACTATTTTAAATGTTTTAAAAATAGAATTGGTATTCTATTTTTTTGTGACCAAAACTCCTAAACAAGTATTGGTTAATCATTAAATTTATTCTGCTATTAAAAAATACAGTGAGAGCCGGACGGTGGTGGTGCACGCCTTTAATCCCAGCACTCAAGAGGCAGAGTCAGGTGGACCTTTGTGAGTTCTAGGCCAGCCTGGTCTACAAGAGTTAGTTCCAGGGCAGGTTCCAAAGCTACAGAGAAACCCTGTCTCAAAAATCAAACAAAATAATAATAATATTAGTAATAATAATAATAATAATTAAGAAATACAATGAATAAAGACATTCATGATAATATCGTTTATCACAGTCCATTTAATTCTTTATATTTCCTGGTTGTTTTTGGAATGGGTAATGTCCCAGAAATTATATCACTCTGTTAAAGGTGTGGTCACATCATACCTTTCCTGTTGAAGGAATGATATTTATTTACTCATTTATTTTTGGGTAAAGCTGCATCTTTTGTTCCATGCTATTTATAGAGCGAACAGAGAACTCTAGGGATTTTGTGTGTTTCTGCACTGTGATCCATGCAGACATGAATTAAGTCTGAGTTTTTCTAGCTCTGCCCATCGCTTCCCTAGGGGAACAGACTGAGATTGGGATGCACAAGGGACAATAAGGCTAGGGCTGAGATGCTAAGTGAAATGGTTCAGAAGATGGTAGCTCTGTAACAATCGAAAAACTGAGGAAGTCTTCAAGAAGAAAGTCGAGCTCGAATAAAACAGGATGACATCACAAAGCGAAGCTGAAGTACTAAGAGCACGTCTGAGGTGGGGGATGTCACTCAAGGGGTGAGTGTTTACTAGCGAGCCTGGGGTTTAGGTTCAGTCTTGGCATTGCAAGCCAGAAGAAACAAAACAAAGCCAGCAACAAAACAGCCATTGTCCTCCAAGGATATTTTTAGCTAATTGTCTTTACTGAGCTTACTTTTCTGGGAGATTGAAATATAAATGATTTTCAGTTTTAAAATATTAATTGTAACTAACTTGGGACAAGAAAGATGTATAATCGGCGCATTGCTCTTTATAGTCTAGATCATTCTAAAACTAGATTTAGGAAGGAGCCCTCTTGGAAAAGAAATTTTTCCAGAAACGTCATTCTCCATCCCTTAATCTGAGAAGTATGAATTATTATTAATTGTGACTGAATTGAAGTTTATTTTTGCTGGAGACTAAACATGTTTCCTAATTGTGCATGCCCAGTCCCTTGCCAATGGGTGATGTGTATGTCAGTCCTCAGACTTAGCTTGAAGCGTGGACCTGGTTTTCCCTGACAAAATAGGATGTTTTTGAGGCCAATTTGGAACTTGGAATGATGCCCCATTCCTCTGGCAATCTCACCTGCATGTCAGCCAAAGTCCACTGGCTGTCTGTCATCCTTTAGTGAGGACAGGGTTATGATGTTGTAGCTGCTATTTCTTCTGCTATTTCTTCCACAAATTAAGATGTGTGCTCGGCTCCGATGGTGCTCAGAGATCCGAGGGGGAATCAAGGAGGGAATGGATACATTGGGATTTGACACAGGGAATTCTGCGACAATGGAAACCATAGCAAGTTCTCAACACACAACGTTGAAACCTGCTTCGCCTGGGGAAAGTCAAGGTTCTGTTTTATAGCAAAAGGTGCTGCCTTGGGAATAGACAAAGGAGTTCAGTTCTGTCAGGCAAAGCCCAGTCCAGAAAGAGGGGAAGGCAGATATGTTTGGTCAGGAGTCAGGGTGCCTAAGACAGTACTTGGGGAACGTCCCGACGAATGTCAGGAAAGGCATAAAGGTGGGTCCTAGAAGCCAAGAGGAAGGCTTGGACAGGAGAAGCACCTGGGCATATCATGGGTAACCTCACCGTCTATTCTGTATATTTAGTTTCTAGTGCATAGCTACTCTATTCTAATGACCTACATGGCCATGCGATTATAATTTTTAGTAGAAGGATTACCAAACTTAGACTATAGAAATGCAAGTGACTCAAGTGTGTACTAGTGATGTGAGCCCTTCCCAATTCACAGAGATCATGTTTCTGCTAAGATGAGCTTTTGTTCAGCCTTGCTGCCAAAAATCTCCCAATGAGTGCTCGGGTAACTGAATGCCTTATCTATCAGAAAGGAAAAGTAACAGTGAATAAAATTATTGCCAAAGGAAAAGAAATCCAAATGCATGAAAGATTGCAATTGTATGCTTGTGATTTGGGGTGTTTTTAGTAAATCTATATGATTGTAGTTTCTTTTGGTCTGTGGATGTCACATTCACAAGCCCCTGTCGTTTGATCCCCAGGAACACATATACTGATTGTGGTGGTGTTCAGTGAAATCCCAGTACTGGGAGGATCATCTCAGCTACATAGTGAGCTTGAAACCAGCCTGGGTTTTGTGAGACTGTAACTAAAAAAGAATATAGATGATAGATAGATAGATAGATAGATAGATAGATAGATAGATAGATGATGGGTAGATATATTTATGATACGTAAATTTTGGCCTAGAATTTCCTCTTTAACCTTATTTGGCAAGGGTAGTTAGTTTTATTGTCCTGGCTGGACCGGCGAGCGATTGCTGGGTGCTCAGAGAGCACGGCCTCAGTGTAGCCTTTCAGGTCTGCTGGACTTTGCTCTGAACTTTGGTGATGGCTTTAGTTCACATTACAACTGGATCTGTTGGTTGTCTGGTTCCCATTGATCAGCCCAATGGAAACTTGTGATCTTTGAGATAAATATTTTGAAGCAGAGAGGAATCCCCTGCCCCCACTCTTCTAATTGATTTTTAAAATTATTTTGAGATTATAATTGCATCATTTCCCCTTCCCTCTTCTCCCTCCAATTCCCCCCATACATTCCCTTTGCTCTCTTTCAGATTCATGCCTTCTTTTATCTTTTACTGTTTTTATAGCTATATATGTTTGTATGTATATGTATATATGTATATAAACTTATATCAACACACATGTATACATACACGTAGTTTCTAAATATATAAACACAACTTGCTCAGTCCATATAATGTTACATGTATGTGTATGCTTCAGGGATGACCATTTTGTGTTGTATATTCAATGGGTGTGCTCTTCCTTGAGGAAGACTCTGCTCTCTGTCTCTATATCTCTCTGTTTGTCTGTCTGTCTGTCTGTCTCTCTCTCCTTGAGACAGGGTCTTGAACTTGTTATGGAGTCAAAGACAGCATTAAACTTTTCATGCTCTTGCCTCAAACTTTCGAGTCCCGGATTCCTTGTGTGTGCCACCATGCCTGGTTTCTGTGGTGATGGGGATCAAAACAAAACCTGGGTGAGCTACACCCCCAGTTTCTAGAAGTGGAACTTTAGGAAGAGACTGTGTACACCCAAATGTAGAAGAAAGTTTCACATTACGGAGACAGGGAGATCCCCTTCAAGGCTCTGTACACAGAGAGAGTTAGGTCACGTTGTGAGTGACTGTTTCCTGCAGGTACGAGGCAGTTAGATTTGAGAAAGCTGAGTTCTGAAAAACGCTTAGGAAAAATCCCAGGCACAGCACCGAGCAATACTTGAAAATGGCAGGTGAGGCAGAACAGGAATCGAGGGCTGTCACTGTAAAATGCTCAAGGAGGGCGCTCCTGTGGATGTAGGCTTTCTGCTTTTATTTTCTTCTGTCCCCCTTTCTTGAGCCTCTTTCCTAAGGCAGTGATAAAGAAAAGAGGGGAAAAGGCCAGCAAGATGTCAGAGCCCATGGGATGAGTCACTGGGTGTGGCAGTCACTTGTGCAATGCGAGCTGAGGAAGGATGTGGCGTGCAAGTGAAGTCTGCCTCACACTGCAGCGATTTGCTTCAAGCCTCTATTTCTTGAGCAGCCAGGGAGAATAAGCATTGCACTGTTTATGTTCTCACCTAGATCAGAATGTAATTTTTCTTCTACTCCAAAGGCTGTGGGGTGAGGGAAGGAGACAGAAAAAGGGAGAGGGAGGGCTGGAGGAAGGGAAGAAGGGCAAGAAATCTGTTCATCTGTGTTGTACTCTGGCTTCCCTGCAGGTATCCCTCCTCCCAAATAGTACTGAGTTTTTTTATTTGTTAATTAAAAAAATAATATATTCATTGTGAAAAAAGGTGTGTGTGTGTATGTATGTATGTATGTAAATGAAGCAGAAATGCGTAGCTGTGAAATCAAAACAATCTATTTTGGAAGTAATCCAACCTCACTTCAGACATTTGTATGTACACACAAAAACATCCTATTTTTCCTTTTACACAAGCAAAGTTTTCTAATTTTATTCAAGGATTTAAAGCTGTTAATTGCATTTATCTGTGTGTGTGTGTGAGTATGTGGGCACGTATGTCATAACTATACTCATGGAGGTCAGAGGACAGCTTGTAGGAGTCAGTATTTCCCTTCTACATGTGGGTCCTGGGGATTGAACTCAGATGCCCAGGCTTGGTGACAAGCACCTTTCCCATGTGAGCCATCTCACTGACCCCTTAGATCTGTACACTTCATCTTTGTTCAGTGGGCGCTGAACTCCACACGCGGGTCTGAAGTAAATATTCCTTTAAGTGGTCACCTTGACTAGGGAACCACTCACGGACTTGAGTCCCCGTTCCTTCCCTTCGCTGCCTTGTGACAGCAGGCAGCTTCTTCCCTCAGTTTCCCCTTCGTCTCCTGGGTGTTGCAGTGAGGGGTAAATCAGACATTTGGCACCGAGAGAGGGCTTGGGACATGTGCTGTCAGGGTGCCCGGAGACTTGAAGCATGGGCTGCTTTCCTCTTGAGTGTGAGTCTATGCGTGGAGAAACCCCTCCTGCTTCCTTTTGACTCAATGTAGAGTTGGAACCCTTGAAGCATCTGACACCTAGTTTTTACCTTTGCTGTTATTTGTCAATGTCAAATGTTTCTCAGGCTATCTAACCATCTCCTGTTTCTTTTGGAGATTCAGCATTTGCCATCAATTTTTTTTTATATTTTTTGAGAACTCTATACATATACACAATGAAATGTTATCATATATATTCCCCTTCTCCCCAATTCCCCCATGTCTGCCTAATACTTACCCCTAACTTCATGTCTTCCTTTTTTACTTTCTCTTTTTTTGGTAACTCAGTAAGGTCATTTACTGCTGCCTATGTGTGTATGGGTGTGGGGGCCGGTTATTAAGAAATTTTAACTTTCAGGTTTTTGGCTTTCTATGTGATACACTTTGAGATATGCAGAGAAAATGTAGATAAGCTCCTAAGTAGATAAGACACTATACTTACTTTGGGCGGGGATTAAATTGGTTATTTTCTAATAAGGTACATTTTTATGATATTTCTACAGTAAGGAGTACACACACATGCACACACAGATACCCATGTAACAAACAAGCACACACACACAGACATGCATTCACACACACACAAATACATACACACATACAGGGACACACATCCAGACAGACATGCACATGCATGCACACACATACACGTGTACATACAAACACACACATACATGGCACAGCCACACTGAGGCAAGCACACATGAACACATATACCTCATGGACCTGCTCCAATGCTGTCACATGCTGGTGAGACCCTTCCTTTGGAAGGTTACAGGGACAGGGGAGTGCTCCGTGGGTCACCCTTTCTCATTTGCTTCTCTGCAGGAACACACTGTGAACTGTACAAGGACCCTTGTGCTAACATCAGCTGTCTGAATGGCGGTACCTGCGACAGCGAGGGCCTGAATGGCACGTGCATCTGTGCACCAGGGTTCACAGGTGAGTGGTCCATGAGTGTATTTTCAAACTCACCGCATAGACCCCATGGTTGCGGAGGTTAGACAACCCCAAATCTTCTGTCATGGATGATTGCAAAGCAGAGACGCCATTGCGAAGTGTCAGGGGGCGTGGCTTCAACGAGATGGGCATTGTGAAATGTCAGGGGGCGTGGCTTCAACGAGATGGGCATTGTGAAATGTCAGGGGGCGTGGCTTCAACGAGCTCTATTTTAAAACAATAGACAACTAGGCTGTCATTAAACTCGGCTCTTCTGAAGCCAGCATTTCTCACTTAGATCTGCTGGCACTGCCATCGCTGGACGTTTCCAGAGCTTAGCTCTGGAGCATGAGCCATGAGCTTATGAGAACAGTTGAATGTGTCAGTGTTAATGTAGTGTGAAGGGTACAGGAAGGATCAAACACGTTTTCCGTGTGAACTCCATTCAGACACTGTTGAGTGTTGTAAAAGTAACAGTTTTGGTGTTGGGGAGGAAGGATGTAAGGTCGAGTAGGAATGTGGGGACACACTGGAGTAGGTAGCGAGAATTAAATGACAGCTGCGGACAGAGGAGCTGGGCTCACTCTAGTCTCCGTGGTTCCTGAACATTGTCAGGGAGTTGCTTTTAGATCGGAGGATCCAAGCTAGTGTGTGTGGTTTTTTTTGGTCCAAGCCCTAGCTCCTGAACTTAGGGAGCTTGCAAATCCATGAAAGCAGAAGTGCGTGTTATGTTGGATGTGTGCGCCGAGGGGAGGTTCTCAGTTTTCATCAGATTCTCGAAGGAAGTCTGAAACCACGAGAGTCCAGAATATTCCAAATTTTAACCTTGCTTTTCCCTGCAGAACTTAGAAACCTTGAAAGCTAAAGAATAAGACAAGGTCAGGGGCTGGGGCCATAGCTTAGCAAAGGGCTTGCGGGCAAACTTGAGGACCTGAGCTTTATCACTGGATCCACATACAGAAGCGGAGTGAGGCGGCACACTTGTCCCCCAGAGCTGGGACAGGGAGACAGGCCAGTCCCCTGAGCTCACCGACCAGCTTACCTAGCCGCTTGGCAAGTTCCAGGTCGGTGGAAGACCCTGTCACCAAACACAAGGACAACATTCAGGGTTGTCCCTTGGGGTCCACATACATGAGCACACGTGAGCATTCATATTTCATACACATATACAATACGCACATACATGCCCATAAAAAGAACACAAGGTCTATATTTTTGGAATGTTGTTAAGTCAATCAAAGTGGAGGATTCTTCCACTACGGGTTTGGGAGAAGGCTGCCCATGGAAGAAGGAAGGATGCCCATGGAAGAAGAAGAAGCATGTGTTTCCGTAGAGAAACACAAGGCATCCTCTGCTGGGGACCGCTTTGCTAGGCTTGCTCTCTTCTTCTGGGCCACTGTGGCCACCTCCAAACTCTACAGCACTTTGCAGAGTTCACTCTCCAGTCCTTCTCAGGGAAACCTTATCTGTTTACCCTTGGGGAAGGTGCCAACACCTTGGGGAAGGATCAGTTTCTGATTTTCCTATTTATCTTTTTTGCACCCCGTGTTTTCTTCTTGTGTTGCTCCGAGACTGAGAAGTGGGCTTGCTCCAGAAAATGATTTGCAGATGGTTTTGTTTATCTGGTGGTTTATAAACGCAGAGAGACATTTATGCATTAGTCAGTGGAGGCAAAACTATATCGGGGAAGATTTCAGGGTCTTTTCCAGATATTTCTATCTTACTAGTAATTAAACACAAAAAATAGAAGAAATTAGAAGTTTAAAGCTATTGAAATAATAATTCACCAGTTAACACCATATTGCTGGGAAATAACATTATTAATATATTGACTTTCAAGAGTTTTCCTGAAGGCCTATGAATAGAATATGGCATTCAGTTTACATGTACTTATATGGACACACATGGAATAATAATATCATGTTACTTTGAGGCCTACTTTTAATTAGACTAAACAAATAAGTTAATAATAAATGTGTTTCCATACCAAGAATTACACTTTCAAAATATTTATTTTATAATTTTATGTGTGTGTGTGTGTGTGTGTGTGTGTGTGTGTGTGTGCATGAGTGCAGGAACCCACAGAGGCCAGAAGGGGGCATTGGACCACTGGATCTGGAGTTATAGGAGGTGTGAGCTGCCCAGTATGGGTGCTGAGAACAGAACAAGGGTCCTTTGGAAGAGAACCCCAAGCCTTTATTGTTGAAACATTTTTATTGGTTGACTTGTTAGTCTATGAAATGCCATGATTTATTTTTAGTTCATCTTCAGTTTTATTTTTGGCAGTTAAGACTGTTTCCAAATTACAAACAATAATGAAAGGAATATTTTTACACATGTATTTTTCTATATGTACCCCTCACCTCCCTTTAGTACACTTTTTCAGGATAGAAACCCAGGGGTCCAGGAGAACAGATTATTTCATATATGTTATATTCCCCAAGGAAGAAAGCAAATATAAACGCCAACTTTCACACCTAATAACATGACTGTTTGTTTTCTTGTCTTGACACAAATGCTCCTGAGTTATCATTCTGGAAGGCAACGGCACCATTTTATTATTTAATTTGTAGATCTGAGGCTCAAAGAGTTGAAAACTTTAAAAACATTTCTTGCCAATTGTGTTCCTTATTTTCTGAACACTTCCCCATAACTTTGTTTGCTTTTCTGCTAGGCCATCCACACTAATCTTTCTTCCTAGCTGTTTAGTTCATTACCTTTGTTTTACGTGTATCATATTTCAGCTTTACATAATTAAATCTTGATTTTCCCCCTTTTTTGTTCTTGGTTATCAAATGACTTTAACTACTGAGGCTTTGTTGGTATCCTCATATATCATTATAACCACGCACAGGCTATTTTTGAGTATTTAAATCTTTAATATATTTGAAATTTACTTTTCGACAATTTTTCTAGGTGAGAAAATGGAATATTTACTGCAGAATATTTAATGAACCTCCAACTGCCTCTTTAGTAAACTGTCTTAGAGCTCTCAAGCATGTACCAAACTCATAGATTATCCTTTCTTTTCTGCTTTAAATGTTAAAATGTTGGCTAGCACTTCAGATAGTATTATTGCCACTGTAAGTCGCTCTGCCTGAAAACTGTGGAATAATTTTGTTCCTTTTCATGTATGTATGTCCCCCACGTGTGCCTCGTGCCCACAGAGACTAGAAGATAGCGCACGATCCTCTGGGCCTGGAGTGACAGGTGGTTGTGAACTGCCTTGTGGGTGCTGGGAACCAAACCCAGGTCCTCTGGAACCATCTCTCCAGCCCCTAACCTTCTTTTCTTTTCTTGCTTACCTGCCTTTCAGTGCATCTGAGGTCAGCCAACTAGCGAGTGTTTGAGAACCTCTTCGTTGATGGAGTAGAGTGAGTTAGATAAGTAATAGTCATCTAAGTAAATACTCAATCCAATGCCCCATTTCTCCCAACTGAGAGCGCTTCCCTGCTCTCCAACCTGGCATTCTTCTGAACAGCTCTATCCATGGGACCGCCACCCTGTGACGATCCTTCTCATCTTTCATTTATGGGTTTGGCATCCACCCTTTCCTCGAAGGCTTTGTTAGTCTGTTAGCTGTATAGTGAGCATTCTCCATGGCTTTAGTTTGAGTTTCTCTATGGCAAAATGATGGTGAACGTTTTTATGTTTTTTTTTTAAATTTTGATATTTGAATATCCTCCATGGCGAAAGGTCTTTTTATGTCTATTGTCCATCTTCCATGCCTGTCACAGCATAGTGAGGCCTCCTGCCATCAGCGTAGCTTGTGGCTACTGATAGCCTTGGTCACTAGCTGAGCTGGTGCTCCTTCCATTTTCCACCCTCATTTCTCGACCATGCTGCACTGTGTGGAAGGAAGTCACTTGGCATGGTCAACCCTCAGTGAGTGGGGCTATGCTCCCCTGTATGAGGATGGGTTAGCTAAAGGACTGTTTGGAACTCTTCCTTGTGAGAGATTTGTTTATTATCCATTTATTAGTTTGTTCAATCATTTATTTATATTAGTTAGGGTTCACGGGTACTTAGTGTATGGTTTATGTTACAGGACAACACATTCTAGTTTGTTTTATCGTTCGCAATGTTCCCACTTTGGGCACTGGGAGGTCTTTCCTTTGACAGCTGTGCCCCTTCCACATATCCCCGTGTGGGTGTTGGGGTGGCTGCTTTGTTGTGTTGTGTTTCAGCTCTTGCCTGTTTCCTGATGTTTTCAGACTCTTTAGTCTCATCCTGTCTAGTTCCTGCCCTCACCCTGGAATCATCTGTTTCTTCAAGGTCCCCTGACTCCTTCTTGGAGAATGACTGAAATAAATATCTAGGCACTAACAGGGCTTGCTGCTATTATATGCCAGTGCTGTCAGAGCCTCTTGGCTGACAAGCCAGGGACTGTATGTGGATACACTAATGTGTGTATATGGTGCGCATCTTACTATACAGCTCTCTGTACCTCTAGTAAGATTAATGAGAACTCATGGTGATGCCCAAACTCTAATCCAGCACCACCGGGATCATGCTGGCCTTCTTTTATTTATCCATAACCCACCCCCGAAACACACAATAATAGCAATGTAAGTGCTTCCCACTATCCCCCCTTTGTCGTTAAATTCCAACATGCTCAGTATCAAAGTCGCTACTTTGTGTTCTTTTAGAAAATCACTTTTCAACCAGAATACAGGATCTGCTTGCAACTCATTTTCATTCAGGTCAGCCAGGCCTAAGCCAGGCGTGGAAGCTTCAGTACTATAATCACAGTACTCCAGAAGCGGAGGCAGGAGGACCACAAGTTCAAGGTCTTCCTTGGCGATTTAGTGTGTTCAAGGCCAGTCTGGGCTACATTAGACCCTGTCTCAAACAACAACAGCAGCATCTGAACGTGACTCACTTTCAAGGTCATTCGGTCAGCAGCCTTCTCCCTGCAGCGCTGCCCTTCAGCGAGGCTTCTCTGGTCTCGTTACTTTTCTTTATAGACTTAATCCGTCATGGACTTTCCCCACTAGACATTATTTATTTTTTCCTTTTAAACGTTGCTTGATTAGTTAAAGAGCCATCTGTTTCTCTTCTATTGAACTGCCTTTGAACCTTGGTCAAAAATCAGTTGGCAATATTTGCGTGCCTCTATTTTTGGGTTTTTTTTCTTTTCTGTTGCTGTGTCTGTTCAGTTGCCATATAGCCTCGATACCTAAAATCTACTATAGCCACATGACTTTTGAAAGTGGGCAGGTAGACTCCTACCCCTTTATCCTCTCTTTCTCCTCCAGATTTGTTCAGATGCTGGGCATTGTATGTTAATATGGCGAGTGATAGGACTATCTTTTTATTACTAACCTTTCTATGTTGATCATTTTTGGTTTGACCCTCTACTGTAGTGGTTGTTGTGTCCTGCTCCTTAGATGGGACTCTTAGTGACTTCACTGATACACTGTGGGTAGTGAACCTTGAATTCTTCCTCATCTGCTACCAGTTTGGGGGCTGTTTGTCTCTCACCCTAGTTGCCAGGGTTCTAGAATTCAATACACACATAATATTTGATAGCGAACTCTAGTGAGACAGCGTCATTCTGGGATACAGTGTGCTTTAGTATTCCAGGTGCTTTATTTATCTGAGGGGCTCTGTCTTCTGGAGTAGAATTCCATACATTTAACTCTGGCCTCCACTAACTCCAGTTTTTATCTCCTTAGTTCAGTGAAACCATTGTGGCGCAAGAAACGGATGAGGTGGGGGCGGGAAGGACTGTGGTGGTCAGATGCCATGTTTTGTTTCTTGCAACCCGGGACTACGTGGTGTCTAGTTCTTTAAAGGGTTTTATTTTTCATATATTTTATTCAGTCTTCTACTTTATAGAAGTGGTTAAGACAGGTTCCAATTTTTTTTCACCATCATAGGAAAAGTTCTAAATACTGTTTCTGAATCTTGCTTCATCTACAGTAAAATCCTATTAAAGTGTGAAGGGACAAGCTAAAGCGCCTGCCTGGAGCCTGGCATATGTTTAATGTAGATTCTGTGGTTGCAGGGATTGTCATCTATGCCTTTGGGCATGGACTCTGCTAACTCAAGGCTTTACTAACAGTAAAGACTTTGAATAGTTTTTGGTTGTTTTTCACTTCCTAATTTACTCAAAGAAAGCATTATAAATGAATCCCTGTGATTATAACCTTTTGTAAGTCCTACCCAGGATACATATTATCTACACTGCCTCTTAGAAAACAGTAGATTGAGGGCTGGGGAAACGGCTCAGCGAGTCAAGTGCCGGCCGTGCAACCTGAGTGTGGATCTCCAGCACCCATGTGAAAAGTGGGGTGCTGGGAGGGGGAGGATAGAGAAAGGGGAGTCCTCATGACTTACGAGTGAGCTGGTCTAGCTAGTTAGTGAGCTCTGGGTTCAGTGAGAGACCTTGTGGCAAGAAATAAGATGGAGGCAAGCGAAATGGCTCAGCAGGTAAGTGCTCTGGCTGTTTTCCCAGAGGACCTGAGTTTGTTGTCCAGCACCCATATGGTGGCTCATAGCCATCTATAACATCCATTTCAGGGGACCTGATACCTTCTTCTGGCATCTTCTGGCACCAGGCATGCATGTGGTACACAGACATATATGAAGGCAAAACTCTTGTACACATTTAAAAACTGGAGCATGCTAGAAAAAAATACCCAACTTCAATCTCTGGCTTCCATGTACATGTAAACCTACATGCATCTACATGCACATGTGTATACACGTGAATGCAGAGAGAGATACAGGGAGAGGGAAAGAGAGAATAGTAGATTGAAAGTAAATTGTAAAAGACTTCATGTTCAGGTCCTAATTGCTAGCCTTAGTCAAGGAGAAATGTCATTTTGCATCTCTTCACAAGTGCTATTGAAGAATAACAGTCATTTAAGAGCATTGCATATTTTTTTTCTAATTTAGGTAAAAGAAAATAATAAACAAGTCAACTAGAAAGACAACTGTCTCAGGCTCACAAAACCTCAGACTTTTAAGTTGACAATTAGTAAATAAAACTAACACTAAGAGCCTTTCCAGTAGAATAATACAAAATGCATGTTGTCTGGAAACAATGCCAGCATGTTGAGATACATGGAAAGACTGATGCTTGTCTGCCTTGCTGGATGCTTGTCTGCATATGGTGGGGCCTTGCTTGTAATCACAACACTCGGGAAGTTGAGACTTGAGGCCTGTCATGAGTTTAAGGTCATGTAGTATGCAAAGGGCACAGCATTGACCTTGGGCTTGCTGATTTGGGGTTTGCCTGACTGTGACTGTGAAGGGTGTAAAGAGCCAGGCTGTTTCTCTCACTGTTGCTGTTCAGGTCACGGGTGTCTCATTTCAGAATTTTCCATGTCTGATTTCCAGCTGAAGCACGCGATTGTTTAGTCAATGTCTCCATTAAGGCTGGCCTCCTAAATGGGTGGAAAGGGGCACTGATGGATTTATCTGTCAGAACTTTGATTTTTATCCTTCGGCCTTTCTCAGCTGATGTGTTTTTCAGCCAGTTTACCATGTGATACCATCTGTAATGATGTAGTCAGTCAATGCCCTTCTCTCAGAGTGATCACCCCGCCAATGCACAGAGACCACATTTTAAACATGTTAGAACAGGTTAGCGCGAGGCAATCGACTCTGCGTTCTTTCTATTGATATATATTACTATATTTATTGCAAGAAACAAATTTACCCGATGTGACTGAATTGCAATTATTTTGGGATGACCCCGAGACTGTTGAGTGTCTCATTTGACAGATTTCACTCGCAATAGTCAGATGCCAGGTATGCAGAGAGTGTGAAACGGAACAGACAGAAAATCTTCCCGTGTGAGATTCCTTCTCTGAAATGATCTGTGAGTAGCATACGGCAGTTTTATAAATGCGAAGTAAACCAACAGCCGATAGAAAAGCAATTTAATGCTAAATAAGCCTGGAGGTAATTACCCAAATACAACGAAATGTTGCCTTCTGTAGATGGGAGCAAAATATTTGGTTTTGCTCTTAGTTGATTGTGATGATGAGAACAGGGTTGTGTTTGTATTTTTTTTGGCCTCCTTTTCTGCATTTATCTAAGCAAAGAGGGCTTAGTTTTAAAGGCTCTCTTCCATTTTCTTCCCTTTAAGAGTGATTGTCTTGGTGTAAAGTATCCTCTTCAGCTTTGATGAGAGGCCCTTAGGTTCAAGGAGTGTCTTCATCTTGTATGCGTTCATTGTGATGGTTGTAAAATTGTTCAAGCGTGTCTTTTGTTCATGAAACTTTTGCCAGCAAGATGCTTCCTATATGGAGATTTGGATTGCAGTGTTGCTGGTTTGTGTGCTGGTTTGGCAGGTTCTGTAGACAGGTCAGAAAGTCCAGGATGTTGCGTCTTAGCAGGGTCTGGCCATCTTCGTTGTGGGGGATAAACAGACTGGAGTGAACGTGAGCATCCTTTGGACCACCATTTTCCAGGAAGGGGTATGTCAGATTTGGGCTAACCTCGTGTATATAACTGTCACTCTGATTGGGCTTGAAGCCTCCCCTGAGGTTTTCAGTCCTTTCCTTGCTGAATTCAAGCATACAGAGGGACTAAGCAAGGAGAACTGGCTTTCACAAAAGACTTGATCTGGGCATACAGCTGTGTCCACTAAAGAGCCAGTGTCCAAACCAGCAAACTCAAATATTTGGCTACAAAATAATCATAAACTGTGAAACATCTTCCTGGAACTTCAGAATGAGATTCAGCTACTGACTCCAAAGTAGAGTGGACTTGAACAACATCAGGAACCAAGTTTGCCTTTCAGATCGATTTCCTAAGGTTTATTCAGATGTGAAAATAGCTTTACTTCTTCATGGGCTCAAGGGGAGAATCTTCATAGGATTGTTTTTTCTTTATTCAGTTTTGCTTAAGTGAAAAATTCCTTGTTTGGGATTTCTCAACAGTTCCTTAATTTGTACAAATAGTAGGCTGGGCTCCATGGCTGAAAGTCATGATCACCAGCCTGTGTCCGTCCATCCACCCGTCCTTCCTTCCTTCTGTCCTTCCTTCCTTCCTTCTAAGGAACTCATGGGGGCTATGGATATAGCCAATCACTGTTACTTTTCTTTATTCCCATAGGTGAAGAGTGTGACATTGACTTCAATGAATGTGACAGTAACCCCTGTCATCATGCTGGAACCTGCTTGGACCAGCCCAATGGTTATACCTGCCACTGCCCTCATGGCTGGGTGGGAGCAAACTGTGAAATCCGTAAGTATTTCAGCTGTGGACTACTTAGTGTGTGCTTTGCCTCCATCCAGAAGAAGATGCTAACTATAACCCGAAAGACCCCATATCAATGACAGGGGAGCCATGAGGCTCAGAAGGACCACTTCTGTCATCCCTGTCTTCAGAGTCCAAGTAGTCCTTCTGTCTCTTGCTTTCTGCCATGCCTGTTCCTTGAGATTACATCCAGCCTTTTTTTTCCCCACTGACTATGAGCATCCTCAGATGTCATCCAAAGTTCACTGCTACTCAGTCAGCCAAAAAATGTGCTTCACAAAGTGTTAGAATACCACAAAAAAAAATGCACCCTCTGCTCTGGAAAGTCCAAAGAGCAGCAAGAAACAGTACAGGATTTGAATTCGTGTTGCCTTTGTGTTTTTAGGTGTCTTTGAATTACCAGGTTCCTTTAGTTGCTTGAAGAAGGAAAGTCCATCCCGGATGAACATGGAAAGAGAAACCAAAAAGCAATGGGCTGTGGGTGAATGACCTGAAGTTTGGAAATATCAGGATCAGGGGCTGATGTACTAGAACAGTGTCACGCCCTGATGGAGGTGACAGTGGTTGACATGGAATTTGGTTTTTATCTGTTTTGAAAGCTGACAAATATTCCCTGCCCAAAGGCATTTGTCTTATTCATTCAGGGCAGTAAAGTCTCATCTTATCCAACCGGGCTGAGTCAGGGAGTGCTGCCTCCAAATTCCAGATGATTCTCTGCGTTGGAATGGTGTTCAAAGAGTGCTTCTTCTGGAACCTTCTCCCTGCTGACTGTACTCTTTGAGGGATAAGAGTAACTAGGGCTGCCGGGCGTGTGTGTGTGTGTGTGTGTGTGTGTGTGTGTGTGTGTGTGTGTGTGTGATCCAGTAAAGTGCTTTCTGGACAAGTATGTAGCCCTGTGTTTAGATCCTCACTGCCTACACAAGAAGCCCTGTATAACGGCATGTATTTATAACCCTAATGCTTTGAAGGCAGATACATGAGAATCCCTCAGGTTTTATGGCCAGTTAACTTAGCCAAATCCATGATCCACAGGTTCCAATCAGAGACCCTCTCTCAAAAACAAACAACAAAACCAAATCCAAGTGGGTATCTCTGGAGGAATATAACTTGAGGCTGAGCTGTCCTGGTCAAGGTGTTGTCCTCCCACATCTTAGACATCAGTGTCTCAGCTCCAGTCCATTCTATAAGGTGGTCTGACTAGTTGTCAAAACCGAGTAAAATCTTTCCTTGATAGACAAGTTCCTCTTCTGGCCACAGAAGAACTTTGGGCATTTTCATTCCCTTCATCTAGAAAGAGATTCCTAGGCAAATTACAGTTCCTTTAAGTCTACTGTTATAATAGTATGATAGCAAAAGAAGAGACACAAAGAGAAAATATCTCAAAGAGCAAAAGAGCATTTTCTTTCATGCCAGAAAGGTTACAATTTGTTTTTAGACCTCCATCTTGAGGTATTGGATATGAAAGTTTCTGAAATATGCCTAAGCCTGAGGCAACTACTATAAAAAGAATAGAAAGAAGAGATAAGTTTAGAAGGTAGTGTCTGGTGGTCATGCATAAGGACCACCTCACCGTAGCATCTTAGAAGGTAGTGTCTGGTGGTCATGCATAAGGACCACCTCACTGTAGCACTTCTGTTTTAGTGCCTCTGGAAAGGGTTGACACTCTTTTTTGTGACTCCATTTTTGTTGGCTATAAGGGATGGTCTCACTATGAAATCCGGACTGGCCTTTGGCTCACAGTCTTCCTGCTTTAGCCTCTCTGGTGGTACTGACTGAGCGTGACATTATTTCTATTCTGATAACTTCCTCCACTGTCTCTGAGCAACCTCCGATGAAGACATGACTGATTAGGAGGTACACTTGAACATCAGAAGATGAGTCTGTTTGTGATCATTCCCCAAATTTGGAAGAGGTCTGAAGTTTTTATTTTTGTTAGTGATGTAGATATATGATTCTACCAAACCAAAGATTCTAAATTTTATTTTGAGAGTAGGAGTTGAGCTGATATACTAATAAAAGAGGAATTTTTGTGTAGTTGTTCTGTGGATCAATGCTAACAGTTGCTATCTCCTTTGTATGTTAAACATATGTCCCTCTTGTATTATACAAGTCTTGTCTGAATTGATAAAGCTAGTTTTCTCCCATCTAGAATTGGGATTGATGCTAATCCTTCCTAGGCTGATGTAGGCTGATGTTCGTGTACTTCTAATTGGGTATAGCAATCTAAGTTGGCATTTATCTCTTTTAGGACTTGATATTGTTTCATGATTCCCCGGCTTTGAGAGTTGCTGATGTTTCTGCACTTGTCGGGGAGTTGATTTCTCTTACAGCTTTTAATAGTGTTTCTTTGCATTGTGCTTTTGACATCTTGACTGTAATCTGTTGTGGAGATCTTTTTCTCTGGTCATGTCTGTTTGGGGTTCTAGATGCCTCTTTTATTTGAATGTCCGATACTTTTCCCAGACTTACGAAATTTTCTGCTATATTTTGTTGGCTGTATTTGCTATGCTTTTAGTGATCATCTCAAGTCTTTCAGACCATGGATTTTTGGGTTTGGTCCCTTTATCATATCCTAGAGTTGTTAGATCTTGTGGTCATGCTTTTTTAATTTATTTACTTCTTGTTATAAATGATTGATTGTAGTATTTCATTAACCTTGTCCTCCACCCCTTAGAGTCTTTTCTTTCTGCTTAATTGTGGCTATTGGTCATGCATTCCACTGTTTCTAAATTTGATTCCTTGAGGATTTCTTTTTTGTTTCCAAAATTTCCATCTGTTTATTTTTTCAGAATCTCGATTTGCTTGCTCTTCTGTGTTGCCGACTTTTTCACCCACATCACTGATGCTCTCTCCTTCATTTTCCTGGCTTTTCCTCCCATCTTCCCTCATGTTGCTGATTTTCTTCTGCAGGCCCTGGACTGGATTCTTCTGTTTGTTTGTGTCCTTTTACAGATCACTCATCATTCTTACCAGAAATATTTGGAAATTTTCACTTAGTGCTTTAGCCACTTAAGGGAGTTCAGGGGTTGAGGGCTTGGGAGCATTTGGAAGAGTCAGTGTTGCTTGTTTTCCTCGTGTTCCTGACGCTTTCTTGTTGCAGTCTGTGCACCTATTGGTTTGGAAATCTCTTCTGGGATTGGGAGATGTGTTACCTTTCTGTTGAACAGTTTACTTTGGAAGCACATAGGTGGGAGGAGAGCAAATCGCTTTTAGAAACGCCTATATTGCACTATATGAAATACAGAAATAAACTTAAAACTCAAATATGGCACATCAATATATCACCAATGACTATAAAACCTGAAGTGTGAAATAGTAAATGAATGAGATAAGGGAAAGAGCAGAGAAAGGGGAAGAAACAGGAAAGAGAAGCCAGGTTAAATAATCAGAAGAGAAAGAAGGGAGGTGGGTGGAGAAAGCTGTAGAGAGGAGCAAGAGCAAGTAATTTACAGAAAAGGAAAATAAAAAGTGGTTTCTCATTAAGTAAAGAAGTTCAAAAGGAAAATTAGGAAGAGATAAGAGGGTGAATGCAAAATTAAAACCTGATAGTATTGAAAGCAATAAAGTCAGAATGCTACTAAATGTAGAAAGAAATGAAAAAGGAGGAAACAGAGTATAAGACAGAGAAAAGCAGAAAGGAAAAATATTCATTTGGATGGAAAAATTTACAGACAGAATTAGATAGAGATACAGAGGGAAAGAACAAATAAAAGCATAAAAACTCTTAAAAATACCACAAACTAAGTCTCATCTAAATGCACACAGTAAGAGGGTGGGGCTCACCCGTTAAGAGAACTGGCTGCCCTTTCAGAGGGCCCAGGTGACTTGGTTCCCTGTCCTACCTGCCAGCTCACAACAGTCTTTAACCCCAATTCCTGGGACCCAGAGTGCTATTCTGGCTTCAAGGAGCACTGTATGCATGCGGTACACATACACACGTGCACACAAAACAGCTATGCATATAAAACAAAACTCTCAAAATGGGGGCATCACAAGGGTCACCACGAAAGAACAAAATGAAGAAGAATTGGGCCAACTTATTTCTTGGTCCTTGAAAAGTAGAGTGACAGTTGCATGCATGGGGGTGGATGTCAGCTAAACTTGTGGGCTCCTTAGTTACCGGGTCTGTCTGTCGTCTGAAGAGCAGTCTTCAGGGAAGTACTTTTCCTTCTTTGGGTGGCAGGGACCTCTCGCTATTCACCACATCCAGCATTTCATCCCGTGGATTGTACACTCAGTATCTCTGGAGACTCCTCAGGTCACAGTCCTCTAGTGGCTATTGGTTTTGTTGGAAATGTCCCCCAAGTGCATAGGACTTGGCCACAGCACCAAGACAGGTCCAGGCAGAGGCCCATCTCTGTTCTTTCAACACCCCCAGAGCGTGAGTCATCCTGCTGGAGGAATGTGGCTCAGGGAATCACGTGCACCCTGTTCTGGAACTTCAGAGTTCGCAGATTCGACAGCTGTGAGGGACAGTCAGGTGGCTTTAGAACTTCATCAACTCACTGCCTTAGGTTTAGCATCATCAGACCTCCCACCTATGCTCAGCTGATGAGCTGTGTCACCAAAGGCAGGCCGTCTCTCCATAGGCACCTCCCAGCCTTAGCCAAGGCCCCTGCTGCCTGGGCCTCTTAGCTTGTCATAATCTGTTCTCCTATATTCCGGGGCTGCTTCTTCTCCAGGCCTTCAAGTCCCAGGGGCAGTGGCCAAACCGAGATCCTCCCTGATCTGTGGATGTTCTCTAGTCTCTGGACCCCACCGTAGCTTAGTTTTTTTTTATATATTATAATTTTGTGTGTATGTGTGTTTTGTCTGTCTGTATATATCTGTGTACCCCGTGCATGCCTAGTGCCTTAAGAGGCTAAAAGAGGGTTTTAGATTCCCTGGAACTGGTGCTTACAAACTGTTGTGCACCACCCTGTAGGTCCTGAGAATAGAATCTGGGTCCTCAGCAGGAGCCGCACATTCTCTCAACCACCGAGCAATCTCCCTAGCCTTCTGTGGCTCAGTGTTTTAACAAGAGGTTATCTATAAAAATGCTGCCTGACTGCTGCCACCCCCCCCCAGTCATACAGGGTGACAATATGGCATTTAGCTTATATTACTGACCCATCCATTAGAGAAGCCCACACCATTTATTGAAGCTGCTTCCTGTTTTTTTCTTTCCTTTTTTTTTTTTTTTCCCAATTCGGCACAGAATAGAGACCACAGAAATTCACCCAAGTGCAGTCAACCTCATTGATGATGTTTATTGATTACTGAAGTGTGATGGCTTTAGAACCAGTCGGGTGCCACCACTTACTATACATAATCGTGGGCACGTTGCTCTTTGTAAGACCTCAGTGGCTTCCCATATAACACAGAGATGTCAATAACATCTATAACTGAGCTGCACTTGAAATGAAGAGCTGTGCCCAGCGTAGATGGGACTCTCAATAAATGCCAGCCTGAAATTAATAATCAAAGCTTTCGCACCAAGTGCAACTTTCTGGCATCCCTGTCACTGGGCCACCTTAATGGCACCTCCAGTTCATTGCCTGTGAAACAGAGGCCGAGATTCTCACCTCTACCTGGTCACTCTGAGGTGACCCCTACTCAGCCACAGCACCTTGTGTGCTAGCCTGCTTCCAGCCACATGAGGCAGGAACGCGAGGGTGAGGTGTCATTTTTTCTCCATCAAGGGCCCGCACAATCTATTTCCATCTCTGATGTTACCCTCACTTGCTGCTCTGTTACTCTGTCCACACCACCCCAGGCCCAGCCGCCACAGCTCTGCCCCATACTAGAGTAACCCCTAAACTAGCTTCTTACCCTTGACAGAAGTGGTTCTCAACCTTCCTAATGCTGTGACCCTTTAATGCAGTTCCTCATGTTGGGGTGACCCCCGATCATAAAATTATTTCAATGTTACGTCATAACTATAATTTTGCTATGGATATGAACCACAACGTAAATGCCTGATATATGATCCCCACAATGGGGTTGTGATCCACAGGTTGAGAACCACTGCCTCAAAGCCTGGCTTTACATGCAGTCAGGCACACCTTCTCGGTGTGTATTTGGGCACTCAGACCCTTGCACTCAGCCAGACCCAGGACTGTAGTGAGGAGCTGCGGGCAGGCCTGCTTTTCGTCCTGCCCAGCTCCCGCACGGCTAGCTTAGCCCCGGAAATAACAACACACAAATTGTATTCATTTAAACACTGCCTGGCCCATTATCTCTGGAGAGTTAGTTACTGGCTAACTCTTACATCTTGATTAACCCATTTCTAATAATCTGTGTAGCACCATGAGGTGGTGGCTTACCGGGAAAGATTCAACATGTCTGACCTGGTGGCTGGCTCCATGGCGTCTGCCTCACTTCCCTTCTTCCCAGCATTCTGTTCTGTTTACTCCGCCTACCTAATTTTCTGTCCTATCAAAGGGCCAAGGCAGTCTCTTTATTAACCAGTGAAAATAGCACATAGACAGAAGGCCCACCTACATCACAGGACTATTAAAATAAGAAATCTCTCAAGACCCAAGGCTATGCAAATCGCCTCAAGAGCCTGGGTAGGCACCCTAGGGAGGTTCTTCTCCCTTCACTGGGCCTCTCCGCCTCAGTCTCCTCAGTTGACCTCCTTTGGTCCTCTGTCCTGCTCTTCTGCTACAGGCCTGGCCTTATTGTGCTGCTTTGCCTGGGAGAGCTTTCCCCCTGTTCTTCCTCATCCCTGGTTTGTGTCTAGTGTCCCCTGTCGTGCAAGCTCTCTTGACACAGTTAAATGAGCACCTTGTCCCCCACCCGTTTCTGTACAGCCTCTCCCAGGCTGCCTTGATGTACCTGTATTTTCAGTTTGGTGACAGTTTGCTGTTGCTTGTATCTGTCAAAAGACCCGCATCTCCAAGAGCTCTTTTATCCCCGACTTTCTTTATATTTTACCATAGCCCACAATAGGCACGCAAGTCATAGGTGTTCTGCGAATGGGTGTGTAGCACGATTAACAAAACCCAGAGACAGAAATTGGGGTTCAACTTGAAGGTCAGAATGAGACTGTGTCTGAGACACAGAATGAGACTGTGTCTGAGAGCTGTCTCCTCCCATTTTATGTTCCTCTGTAGGGCTGGGATTAAAGGCATGCGCCACTACCTCCCGTTTTTCTATGACAAACTGGTGTGGCTACTGGGATTAATGGTGTGTGTCCCCACTGCCTGGTCTGTAAGGCTGACCAGGGTAGCTGGCTGTTTTACTCTCTGATCTTCAGGCAAGCTTTATTTATTAAAATACAAATGAAATATCACTAAGTGGGTTTTTACGAAGAATGTCCCACTTGTGTCTTAGTGTTCTATGGCTGTGGTGAGACACCATAACCTCAGCAAGGCTCTTATAAAAGAAAGTCTTTAACTTGGGCTTGCTTATAGTTTCAGAAGCTTAGCCCATTATCATCATGGCTAGAAGCATGGTGGCATGCAGGAAGACATGGTGCTGGAGAAAGATCGGAGATTTCTACATCCAGATCCATGGGTAGCAGGAAGAGAGCGACTCTGGGCCTGGATTGGGCTTCTAAAACCTCCAAGTCCCACTCCCAGTGACACGTTTCCTCCAACAGGGCCACACCATCCAATCCTTTCAAATAGTGCCCCTCTCTGTGAGTCTGTGGGGGCCATTTTTGTTCAGGTCAGCATACTTTCCCATCTATTCGTCATCTGAAGATCAACAATGACTTGATTTCTCTCAGGCTCATTGATGCTTTCATTGGACAGCTCACCTTCAGCTACGGAAAGCGACATGATTTGAAATCTTACCTTGTGATGAAATCATCTTAGGCAGCAGATGGCCTTAAGAATTGTTATGAAATGACAGCATCACAAATGTGCTCCTTTCCAGTCTCTTTTTAAATCACACGGATGAGTAAATTAGCCAGCGTAGCTATGTTCACTAAGATAAATTACAGAATAGACATGGACAATTTATTTTAGAATAAATTATGCAAAGAAAGCAAAGTCTAATTCGGATAGATTTGGTTTTGTCATCTGCTTGCCTGTCTCACCTGGAACAGTCTCTCTACCCGGCTCCCAGCAGCTCCAAAAATGCTCGATGTCAACGCCCTTCAAGAAACACAGAACTTCAGATGAATTTAAACAAAAATGCAAATGGTCCTTGAAACTTCCAAGTAGGGCATTTATGAAATTTTCCCCAAACAGCTCTTGCGCGAGCATTCCTGGTCGCACACCTGCTGGGGCCCATGGGACAATCCCATCTGCACGTTCAGGTTTAAGATTTCTTCTCCAGGCTGGGCTGCAGCCAGCACAGCAAATGATTCGTGCAGTGAGGACTAGGGGAATGTGCAGTGGGGACTCGGGGAACGTGCGGTGGGGACTCGGGGAACGTGCAGTGGGGACTCGGGGAACGTGGAAAATCCATGCCTCGCAAAGATGGAGCCTGGATGGGAGATGGCATTTGCAGCCACCTGGTGAGGGTGCATTTGGTGCCTCTCAGGCCCAGGGTTAGATTAGGCAGATTCAGGCTGGCTCCTAAACCAATTAATTACCTTGTGGAGCAGCCACCTTCACTTCTGTCAAGAGTATTTCAGATGACAGTAAAGATGAATTTAGTGAATTTAGCTTTAAAGACGAGGACAGCTTTTTTTTTTTTTTTGAGAAATCACAATAGATTTCTTTTTAATGTCACACCTTGAAATGCAGATACTTGAGCAGTGATTCAGATGGAGGGACATACAAACTGCGGGCAACTCGTCACACGTGGGGCGATGCTGTCCTGACCAGTAATAGGCACGATGTTTTCTTCACAGCAGTTCTCACGTGGGGGTGAGACCATGTACACAGTCAGTGTGACATGAGTGTTTCTCACACACACGCTTAAAGCTCAGGAGGCCACCGTGAACTCCTGTGAGGGCCGGAGAGGTCGCTCCACAGAGAAAGGTACTTGCTGCTGAGGCACCACCCTGAGGATGAGGTATCTTTCCCAGTTCCTCTGCTGCCTCGGCAGCTGCGCAGGTAGCCAGGAATGGAAATGTCAAACCAGATGTCACAGGCCTCTGCGAGGTATTCGGGGATTGGGTAATCAGCCTGCTGGCTCCGAAGAGTCTTCATCCCATCTCTTCAGGCTTTCTAGAAGCTTCAAGGCCAAGCGCAGGGACCACTTTTCTGTTAGGCCTCCAGGAAATGGGTCTGCAGGTCTGACTGACCTGAGTGTCAGACCCAGGCTGCACATGGCAGGAGAGCACTGATACCATGGTAGAAGTTGTCCTTTGACCTTGACTCATGTGCTCTGACATGCATGCATGTGCATGCACATACTTGCACACACGTGTACGCACATACACATACACACAAACATAACTTAAAAAAATTCTGATCCTCCCTGGCCATCATATCTGAGCAGTCCACGGGCTGGAGCAGAAAGCACCCTGGCCACCCTCGTGTTGATGCTAAACGGATGCTAAAACGTTCTGTGGAGCCTTGGACTCCAGCCTGCCGCTGGATTTTTAAGGGAATAAATGCTATAATACTTGGAAACCTAGCGAACCACACTTACTTTTTCAGCCAGAAAACAGAGTTGTCTTTCCAAGCAGGTGGTAGCGATTGCCAACAGAAAGGGCTGCTGACTTGGGGACTGAGCCTCAGTTTTGCTTTCTGAAAATACCTTCTGCCGTCCGTGGAGACTCTGTCTTTGCAGCATGTTACATTGCTCTCCCTGTCTCTGTGTATTGGCTCAGCCGAGGAGCGAGCACCCCGAGGATGAGGTAGCTTTCCCAGCAGGCAGCCATGGATGGAAATGTCAAACCAGATGTCACAGGCCTCCGTGAGGTATTCAGGGATTGGGTGATCTGGCTGCAGGCTCAGAAGAGTCTTCCTTCATCCCATCTCTTCAGGCTTTCTAGAAACTTCAAGACCAAGAGCAGAGCCCACTTCTCCGTTAGGGCCTCTAGGACATGGGTCTACAGGCCCGGCTCCTTGTCTGCATGTCTGTGTCCTCTCCTTCAGTTTGTTCAAGGTCAAGAATAGTGGGTTCTCAGAAGCCATGGTCCCTGAAGATGTAGCTGAGCATGTGACAGTACTCTTACACAACCAGGCTAGTGAAAGGCGCCTTGAGGTGTGTTCCTGATCCTCCCTTTCTCTTAATACTCTATCTGGACACCAGGAAAAGTCCTACCGTGGGTGATGGCGGTGTCGATGATATGACTCCAATAGAGAAAACCCAGCTCCTTTTGATTTGCTGTTTCCTTCCACATCCTGGTCTTAACAGCTGGACATTTCCATTGGCATGCAAATCTGCAAAGACGACATCGCCTGTCACTGCCGACCAATGTCAGTCACCGGCTGACATCCAGTCCTTCATTTTGTCCCTGTTGACAGAGGCTGATGGAAGGTCAGGGGCAGCTGATGCCTTAAAATCCTCACAGGACAGTGTAGCTTCTTCATCCTTCCTGCTTCCAGCATCTCAGTTGGAAGTGCTAACCCCGCCCCCCTCCGAGTGCCTTCTCTCACTATGCTTTTTCACGGTTTTCTGACTGATGCTCACGATAGACCAGCAGGGTTGGCGTGGCTGCTTCCCTGTTGCATGTGAAGGGACTGAGGCTCAGGGAGGTGGATCAGATGTCGGAGCTGGGATACAGAAGGGCTGTGCTCTTTCAACTGCTCTGTGGAGGTTCTCTTATGGGCGTTTATACCAACAGTTATTGTTCATTTCTCGATTACACAAATAATAGGCCATTATTTCTAAAAATGATTGAAAAGCAAACAAAAGGCCCTAAAATCACTTATAATCCTGTCTTCCAGTGGTGGTCACTGTTGATGCACACAGGACACGCAGGCCTTAGCTTCTATCTTGCTTTCACTAAAGGAATGTCAATTTGCGAGGCTGCTCTCTTGTGTGGGTGAGGTGGTGAAAATAATGTATGTTCTGGGAGTTATGATTAAAAGAAGATGTTTGTAAGATCTTAGCCCATCTATGGAAGCAGGGTAAACTTGCTAGTGTTATGAGCCTATTTTGAGCTTCTCAATGCCCAAGAAACTATTTAAAACTCACTGTTATTGCTGAATTACTTTTACCCCATGAGTAGGTCTCATTTGACTGAATTCTATTTGTTTGCACTGTATAATGAATATCTTTCTTTCTGTCTCACTTAGAGTTGAATATTTGGATTGTCTTCCTCCTTTTGACTCTTATAAATTGTTTGGGGGCTGGTGGGGTGAGGAGAGGACATGGGAGTGGGGGGACTTCATCTTTATCTACAACATATTATTTCTTTTTAAAAATATGTGAAAGGAAAATAAAGCAGAATGATAAACTATTACTATTTATTGACTTTGAGAGGTAAGTACATGAGGCCTGACCTTATTTTCTGAGCTGTTTGTAAATATGCGGTGGTTGATTATTTAACACTTAAATATTATGACCCTGGGATGAATGTTTTTGTAGACAGTGCTGTGCACATTTACAGGGCCGTTTCTTCAGCAGGGAGTCTAAAGTGGTCAAATCTGAGATGAAGTTCTACCCTTAAGTTCCCAAGAAGGGTCAAGTGTCAATTTGCAGCCTCCATTTCTACATCATTGTCAATTGTGGTTTCCATTATTTTAAGATAATATTTGCAACAGGTAGAAGAATTGTATTTTGAAAGTGACTATGGAGTTAATTACTTTTCTGGTTGTGACACAATATCCAAAGAGAAGCGACTTCAGGAAGGCAGGTTTTCTTGTGACTCTCAGTTGGAGGGGAGACAGTCCATCATGGTGGGAGAAAGCACATGCAGTCAGGAAGCAGGTATGAACAGGAAGCAGGGCTAGCCCCTTCCCCGCCAGTGACTCTAGACTTCTAGTAGGGTTCCACCTCTTAAAGGTTCTGCATCCTAAACAGGCCCATCAACTAGGAACCAAGTATTCAAACACATGGTCCTTCGGGGACATTTCACATCTAAACCAAAGTAGCTGTATTCTTGGTTTTTCTTTGTAATTTGTCAGTGACCCTTAATGTTAAAGATATTGAATCTTGATCTGGATTGTTTGCAGAAAGACTCTTTCCTAGCTTAGAGGGCGCTCATGTGAAGTTAGTGCCGCGGCGCACGGACTACTACAATTCATCCTTTGTCGTTACTCTGTCTCTGCCTTCAGACCTGCAGTGGAAGTCTGGGCACATGGCCGAGAGCCTCACCAACATGCCCCGGCACTCACTCTACATCATCATCGGCGCCCTCTGCGTGGCCTTCGTGCTCATGCTCATCATCCTGATTGTGGGCATCTGCCGCATCAGCCGCATCGAGTACCAGGGCTCCTCCCGGCCTGCCTACGAGGAGTTCTACAACTGCCGCAGCATCGACAGCGAGTTCAGCAATGCCATCGCGTCCATCCGGCATGCCAGGTAAGCTCTGCGCATCTGCAGCCGGGGAGACCTGGGCTCCAGGGCTATGCTCTCATGAGGACTTCACAGCCATGAGAGAGGGTCTTCAAAAAATAAAACAGGAACTGAACAAGGTCCTGAAGATAGTCCTGGTCCACTTCATGGGTGACCCTTTAAAGCTGTGGCCAGTTATGTTTATATTGAATATATTCATCCATCTGATTGGTGTTGTTTGCAGCGGTACACACATGATTCTTCATCACTGTGCATTAACATTTTTTATAAATATGTATATGCATATGCATATGTATGGATGAATGCCTTGCGTGTCATGTGTGTGTGTGTGTGTGTGTGTGTGTGTGTATGTGTGTGTGAAGGTCTGAGAGCAACTTGTGTCATCTTCAGATGTTGTCTAGTTCCTTTGAGATAGGCAGAGTCTCTCGCATTAGAGATCAGGAGCTCACCAATGAGGCTGGATTTTCCTACCAGCATGCCCTAGGAATCTTCCTATCTCTGCTTCCCCAGTGCTGGGACTACAGGCCCATGCCGCCATATCTAGCATTTTTAGCAGGGTCCTGGGATTGAATTTAAGTCCTGTGTTGGCAAGGCAAGGCTTTACTAACTGAGACATCCCCTCAGCCTGACGATTTCTTGCTTGCTTTAAAGCAGTCACTATGAGTGTAGACTATCCTCTTGGATTCCAGGGCCTACAGATGTCATCAATCACTGTCACCTGATGCTTAGAGTTTGCGTTTTGGAAGTCAGTGTCCTTTCCTGGAGGAAAGCCAGGAGCTGGTGTGCGAGAGGGCGAGCAGAAGCATAGTGTGACCGGAAGTGCCATTACTCCGTTCCCTGCCTCTCTTCCATCTGGTTCCCTCAACTGTCTGCAAGCACAGGTCTCTCCAATCCCCTCCTTAAAGAGCAAGACAATTGTTAAATTACAGGACATTAAATTATTCTGTCCGTAGATAATTACATATTTACTTTCTCCTAGATCTATCTATGATATTGCTGGGAAGGCCAGCAAATGGCTGGGTGTCATTCCAAAATCAGCAGCAAAATTATTTCCTATGAGTTGACAGAATAATTTGAAACACACAATTCAGAAAGTCAATGTACTGAATTTAGTTTTTATAAATAAAAATGTACTTTGGATTGTGTGTGTGTGTGTGCATGCATGTGCCTATGTGAAGTTGCACTTAGAACCCAGAAGAAGGTGTCGTATCCCTTCTTCTGGAGGTGGAATTACAGGTACTTCTGAGCTGCCTGGAACCAAACTCCAGTTCTCTGCAAGAGCAGCAAGGGCTCTTAACCACAAATAGATCTCTCCATCTCCCTGGGGTTGGTATCGAGAGTGGGGCTTGTGGAAACTGCTGGCGGTATTATCTTTATTAGGATAATGTATCAGTAAAGACACAAACATACTCCAAATCCCAAGAGTGGAAGCAGAAGATAAGAGGTTCATAGTCTTCCTCCCTCAAAGGGAAGTTCCAGAAACAGGAATAGAGCCTAGTTCCATAGAGAAGAGTCAGAGATTGAATTTGGATAACTTGTAGCATTTGCCTCAAATTCTCACTGGGAGCTGCACCTTGGGGTACTTGTGATTGTGAGGGAGGGGAACCAGTGGAGGGGACCTACATGGATGTGCACCTGGATGTTTCCTCTCAGGATCAGTTCAGGCCACCCAGCTTCTAGGAAGCCCAGGGCCAATCCACACAAACTCCACTGTTTATTCAAATCTCTTCTTTCGGAGAGATGGCTCAGTGGTTAAGAGCATTGCTTGTTCTTCCAAAGGTCCTGAGTTCAATTCCCGGCAACCACATGGTGTCTCACAACCATGTGTTATGAGGTCTGGTGCCCTCTTCTGGCCTGCAGGCATACACGCAGACAGAATATTGTATACACAATAATAATAATAAAAAACCCCAAATCTCTCCTTTCAGTTCTGTCTCTCCAACAGGTCCTGGCCATGTAGCAAATGTCACTAAAATCTGAAGTCTGACATGAATGGATGATCTCAGTTTGTGTTGGCATAGGATGTTTTGTCTTGTCTGAGTCCCCCAAGTACTAGCTCAGTGCACGGCTCCAGCCAAGAGGACGAGGACTGGAGGCAGAGGGTGAAAAAAAAGAGTGGAGAACTAACAAGATTCTTGGTGCTGAAGTCTCCCCTCTCTCTGGTACTCCTAGAAGAACTTAGCTCATAGAGGGAAGCAAGAGTATAGCTTTATACTTGGTTGTTTGGGAGACCCAGGAAGAAGAGTCTCAGAGAAATGTGGCTAAGATCCTTTGTAATTCCCTAAGTGGAGGAATATGGCATCTCAGGACCAGATCATTGAGAGAGACAGCTCTCTGGGAAGATAACGGAATAGTCAGGCAGGAAAGCAGAGGCAAGGTAGCATTCCCAAACCTGATTCCTATTTGTTGCTCATCTTTATCAAAATGCATAGTGCATAATCCTAGCCAGTAAGCTCCAGTGTCCTTTAGTAAGCACAGAGGAAGCAGTCCCCAGGAAGGTCACACCTTCCCAAGAATCTGGAATTCAGAGTAACTTCTTGCCCGAAGGGCTCTGTAGCTACAACCTGCTCTGGCGCCTGCCACGAAGAATCTGCAGCCAGATCTCTGGTGAGTTGGCTTCTTAGCTGTCTGTTCCTGGAAACTCTAGAAAGAGCAGGGCCAAGCTTGGTCCCTTTGATGTTCCCTTCTCTCTAGTTTCCAAACATGGCCTGTAGCAAATGCCCATTTCACGGGCTGTTTCCTGGCTGTGAGCCTGGAAGTGATACATTCCAAGTGGGTCACCTGAGACGTTCATGAGGGACCCAGAAATCATCTGGTGCCTCTGATATCAGTTATCAGCTACACTGAGAAGGTATTTATTTCCTCTCCTTTGTCCCAGAAGCCACCTGTCCCACAACTGCCTTATGTACACTCAGGTGGCAGAGCGATTATCACTATCGGAAGGGACAGATCCATGGCTTGCCATTTCTGGATGGTGAAGTCATGTCGTGGCGCCTAGGTCTATTGCCTAGAAGTGTTTACAAAAGGTAGAACAAGGAGAACAGAAAGACATATTCTCTTATTCTCAAATAACACACCTTTAAATGCAGGCCTTGCTTATCGTCAGATCAACCTGACTTTTTTTTATGGTGTTGCTTTGATTGCTTTCAGGAGCTAGGAGAATGTGCTTGTTTTCCTACCTTATTTATGACTGGCTAGAGCATCTTTTTCTCTTTCAGAGAATGAGTTAGACACTCAGGATTTGTTATCAAATATGGTTAAGATGCTGGTGTGATGTTGACAGTATTTGTACTGAGACCAACTAGGATGGGCCACCTGTAACCCATTGGCCTCATATGGCTCAGGATAGCTACAAATGTAGTACAATACAAATTTGTAAACTTACTCAAAACATTATATCTAAAAACCAATATGTATGTATGTATATATATATATATATTGCCTTTTTATTGATTTGTTTTTGTAAATTATATGGTTCTTCAGTGTGGACTTTGTAGATGAAATCGTAATACGGAGAAGAGAAAAGTAGAATACCTCTCTTGAGAGTCTCTGGTGCGGCCAGTCTTTAGGAAGCACAGGGCCATTTCCAAGGAACAAAGGAGATATGAAAAGCAGTTAGCGTTTCAGCATGACCGCAAATAGGCATGTACTCACCACCTTGAGAGGTGCAGGAGAGACAAAGACAGCCTTGTCTCAGCTTACGGGTGCTCACACACCCCAGTGTCTGTAACAGACGCTCTCTTAGCTTCCATATGCTAGACCCTGCACTTTGGGTTTAACTTTGTAGCTCATCCAAGGAGACAGTTCACACTGATTGGGCCGTTGAGTAGGCAGCTCCTAATCTGCTGGTCCACTCTTCCTGTCCTAGTCTGATTTCAACCAGCCCTTGTCGTCAGCATTACACTTTCTGACCCATGCAGATGATCTCATTGGCATTGCGTCACCTAACTGAGCAAGCGAGCCTGGGCACAAGGTTCAGGTGCCCTGTTTACTCGTCCTCTTTGCACGTGCTCAAGTGAGTGGGCCTGGACTTTGGCTGTCACGTTCAGCGGATCTGCCATTTCACAGACTTTCCTTGTCAGTCTTTGGCTTCACGGTGACACTGATGTTCTCAGCCATTTAAATTACTGCTTGTCAAAACATGGCGCAAAACCGAGATATCTAATTTAAAACCCGGGCTTTAAGAAGACAGATTCTTTTTCAAACTGAAACCACCTAACCAGTGGCTTTAAAAGGGTGTGTTGAGCTTGTTCAGCTGTCCACATTGCTTTTCTTTTGGCCAAACAATCGATTCATTTAGTCAGTGAATGCCTGTGATTCATCCTGACATCAGTGTTTGCACCGGAACACATCCCAGGGCCACCAGGCTAGGGCTGAGGAGGCTCAGTGGTCAGCATTCCTTCTAAATCATCACTGTTGTTACCAATGCATCTAGATCTTCTATGAAAAATAATCTATCAAAGTTCTCTACCGTAGAGTAGCCTCCCATGTTTTCACTTGGGAGCAAGTAAGGAATTTAACAAGTGTCATAATGTGGCCACTTTTCCTGTCTTCGGATAGCATGGGCCTCATCCAGACAGATTAGCAGGCTATATGGTGAGGTCCAACCCTATGTCAATGCCAGCATGGTTTGTGGGTGTTCAGCAATGTCTTGCAATTCAGAAACGATTCTACTTAGGGCCTTTTTAACATTTTAATGGTTACTCTGGGTTAGTGGTGGCAGAATGTGTTAACCATGCATTTTTCGTGGTGGCCCCTCTGTGCTCTTGAAGGTCAGCCAATCTTGAGTAGATTGGAAGGCAACCGATGAAGGTCTAGAAATCAAAGATCATTTCAGGCATGGTGGCAACTTATGCCTGGAATACCAGGACTTGAGAGGCTGGAGCAGGAGGATTACCATGAGTTTGTGCCCTCTTTCTCATTCCCCACTCCCTCCTGCTTCTCACCTTTGTACGTGAGAACGCAGACATTCCAAAGGTAACAAAGAGAGAGGAGAACAGAGGGAGGGAGCCATGGTAAGTAAGCCCTTTTGATCCCTTGGGTACCCTTCTTAACCTTTTCAGAATTTGAGGTGGTTTTTAAAAATCTCCTTTTAATGAGCTTTGCTGGAAGTAAAATAATTTATTTTTTTAAAAAAGTCACATATATGAAGAAGAAACAATGGTAGGTTTCCGTGGAAGACCGTAAGCTCTTTCACTCCAGACACTTGGGGGAAAGTGAGGTCTCGCCTGGGAAGAGACCACCCAGAAGTTGAACTGGCTATATTTTAATAATTATTCTCTAAGGACTGGTTTGGCAGAGAGTCTTGCACTTGGAGTTTTAACTCTTCTGGCATCTGGGCATCAGTCCTGCTGCTGAGGCAACATCGCTATGCATAGGTCTGTCGGGCAATAGCTTGGTACTCAGAGGAAAAGGATACTCCTGGGGGCTGAGGGAACTGATGGGGAACACCGACAGCATTTGTGAGCAAACACCTCAGTGCTGTAGGTCATTTCTTTCTTCTTGGCTTTTTGTGTTTGGGATTTCAGATGATCTCAGAGCCTTTCCAGCTTACCCCCTCCAAACCCCCAGGTCAGAGACTGTCTGGGTGCTACCTGGGGACCACCGCCTGCCATTTTGCTCGCTAGTCATGAGAAAGGATGGAAAACAGAACAGTCTCTCTAGATATTTATGGGTCTTGAAGAAAAGGAGAGATCAATTCATGTTGTCTTAAGTCAGGTGTGGAGCTGTCCTGCCTGATTCGCCACGATTTATCCTGGATGTTTTCACATTAATCCATTTTGTCTCCTGAACTAAAGACTAATGTTTATTCCCCAGTCAGTGTTAATATCAGGATGCCTCAAGTTTTTATACATGCTAAAGAATGTACTTTAGAGTATTTTTATAGTTCTTGAATGTTATTTTTGTGTGTGTAATATATATGTAGGTATATGAGTATACCTATATGCTTGTATGAGAGTATGTGTGTTACATGTAGGTATATGAGTGTATGTGTGTGTATTGTATGTAGGTTATGCATGTGTATGTGTAGGTATGTGTGATGTGCATGTGTGTATGATGTGCATGTGTATGTGTGTAATGTGTGTGTGTTGTGCACATGTGTGTTGTGCGCATGTGTATGTATGTTATGTGCATGTGTGTGTATGTATGTGATGTGCATGTGTGTGTATGTATGTGATGTGTATGTATGTATGTGATGTGTATGTGTGTGTATGTGTGTGTATGTGTGTGATGTGCATGTGTATGATTAGCTAGACTGGGTGGCCAGTAAGTTCTGGGATCCATCTGCTCCCCTCCATGCCTATAGCACTGGGGTACACCAGCAACACTGCCCTAGGTTTTACATGGGTGCAGGAGGACCAAGCTTAGGTCCAAGCTCACGCATATGCAAACTATTCTTTCTTCTCTTCCTTCCTTTCTTTCCTTCTTTCTTTCACATACCACCCACAGTTTCCTGTCTCCCCACCTCACTTCTACCCACCCTCCCAATCCATTCATTCTTCATCATCATTTAGGAGGGGTAAGGTCTCCCATGGGAGTCAACACAGCATGGCATATCAAGTTGAGGCAGGACCAAGCTCCTCCCCGCTTGCATCAAGGCTGTGCAAGGCATCCCACCCAAGGGAATAGGTTCTAAGGACCCAGCTCATGCATCAGGAACTGGTCCTGGTCCTTCTGCTAGGAGCCCCACAAAAGACCGAGCTACACTACTGTCACCCAGATGCAGAGGGCCTAGGTTGTTCCCATGCCAACTCTCTAGTTGTTGGTCCAGAGTCCGTGAGGTCCCACAAGCTTAGGTCAGCTGTCTCTGTGGGTTACCCTGAAAACAATAAACAAACAACGACAGCCACATACACACATGCATCAAAACAACAACAATAGCCCCCCCCCCAAATAAAAGCCCAACAATGCCATCATGGAGATTATTCTTAGCACTCACTTTTAATAGAATTTGGAATCCAATTCTCGTGTAACCAGAGTCCTTTCTGACTGTGATTTCAGGTTTGGGAAGAAATCTCGGCCTGCGATGTATGACGTGACTCCCATTGCCTACGAGGATTACAGCCCTGATGACAAGCCCTTGGTCACACTGATTAAAACAAAAGATTTGTAATCTTTTTTGGGGGGATTATTTTTCAAAAAAGATGAGATACTAAGATCATTTAAATATTTTTAAGAAAATTAAAAAGCTTAAGAAATTTAAACGTTAGCTGCTCACGAGTTTCCAGTAGACTACCGAGGAACTAAGTCTCTGCAGCTTTTAGTTTGAAAAAAAAAAAGTATTTTAAAAACCCAGAATTTGTGAAATCCATAGACCATGTTTTAATGTACCTTCAGCTCTCACCACTGTCTGCTTCGACAGAGTATGGGCTCTCTTGACAGTAGATCCTACTGTGAGACCCAGACGGACTTCCGTGGTTGTTGCAGCCAGCCTTCCACGGGAAGAGCTTCTTTTGGCGCGAGTGCCGACTTGCTGAGTAGAGTTAGGAAAGTAAGTAGAGTATGATGCATAATTCAGTATAATCGTTACTTAATATGATGTGACGTCTGAGATGTCTGTGTTGTGAAAAAGAAAACTAGTTAAATTTATTATTCCTAACCCGAATGAAATTAGCCTCTGCCTTATTCTGTGCATGGGTAAGTAACTTATTTTCTGCACTGTTCTGTTGAACTCTGAGGAAACATTTTTCTTTCGAGTTTGTTTTGGTCACTTTTGTAACAGTCCTTGACCTTGTAAACGCAAACAAGGGAAGGGTTTTGGGAGGCAAATACTAATCAGTTTCAACCTATATATATATATATTTCCTTTTAAAAGTCAAGTGTTTTTCTTATCTGTGAGTGGATTAAATTACGTTGCAGGTGCTTCTTGCTAAGAGGTAGTGTAAAAGGTGATGGTCCCTTCTGCAGTGTGTCTCATAGTGCACCTTTATTTATACCCAAAACATCTTTGTGGCTGTATTTGATTGATATGTGCTTCTTATGATTCTTGCTAATTTCAAAGAATAATGAATAAACGTTAGCAGGTCGAGGATCTACTTGTCTCCTTCTTTAAGAATTAACCTGAAATGTTTCAGATATGATATTGACTGTCAACCCATCCAACTGTTTATGACATTTAAAAAGCCCGAGGGACAGCTTGTGTATGGTTTGAATGAATCTCTAAGAGGTTCTTGTGTTGACCCAAATAGTGACATGGAGCCTTTAAGAGGGTGAGGCCTGAGGAGAGGTCTTTAAGTTTGGGAGCTGTCTTGAAAAAGGATTAAGGTAAGTCTCACGAAAATCCGGTATAAGACAGTTCAAATCCTGAGTGTCTTTCTGACTTTCTTTGCTACACATGACTTCCCCCGTTAAGACACCACCTACCATGATTCCTTCACAGAAGGCAACCTGATCTTGGAATTTGAGCCTCTATTCTGAGCTAAATAGGCTCCTCTTTCATTATGAAACTAGCTCACATCAAATATTCTGTTTCAAGACTGACATGGCATCTCTATGGCTGCTGGGGTCATTCTCTGCACTCTGTGAATCTTTATTACTGTTGGCTGCTGCTGTTTATCAACATGAAGAGTGGGAAGAGAATCAGGGAGAAATTCTTGCCTATAGTCATGAATCTACATGAGACGCAGGCTGTATCAATGATCCAAGGTTGTGTTTGCTCATAATGGGCAGGTGCCTCAAGAAATATCTTCCCCACTGCTCTCCTTTGTAGGTGGAATGAAATTACCCCAGGGAACAGCTCCTCACTCTTAGAAATCTGAAGGCAGCTTAGAGTATCTATGCACACAATTCCACGCTTCTTCAAATCCTGCATTAAAGTCCCAGTATCACATTTTGGGGAAAGCCATGCATCTTTAGCTTTACACGGGACCATTTGACAAGGTCAAAAGACATCCGGAAATCAGGTGCGAGGGCGGGCATTAAGAAAAAAGTAATTTCAGATGCTTCTCCCTCCCGAGCTCTACCCTCAGGACATCTGTCCGCAATCTAACAAATGACATAGCAGTACACCTACACTCTAATTGTTAACCAACACAGTGCAATATGCTAATGTTCTCAGTGTTTGGGAATAGAGTAAGAGTAAAATATTAACTCTCTTAGTTACATAACTTCTGGATACACACTGCGGAGTCGTTTTCTATAAAGACACCTGGGTGGATGAGGAGAGATCCTGACCATGGTGGCTTGATACAGCTCCATTCTTGTTGCTTTCTCCTCGGCGCTCCAGGGCAGTGTCCATAGGGTTGCATGTCCCCTCAGGTCATTTCCACCCTTTCTATCTCTGTCTCTCTCCTCTCCTGGTCCGTGTGGTGTATGCAGGTGTGTGCCTGCACATATGGAGGTCACAGAACGATATCAGGTGTCCTGCTCTATCACCCTGTACCGTTTCTTGGGACAAGTTTTGGAGCTCACCAATTTTTTTGGTTAGGCTTGCCAGTCAGCAAACCCCAAAGACCCTCCTGTTACCCCCCGCTTGCAGCACTGGCTTTATGGGAAAGTGAGGCCATAGTGTGCTCTTACCTGATGGCTGGGGATCCAAACTCAGGTTCCCGTGCTTGAAGAGTAAGTATTCCTGACCGCTGACTCATCTCCTCAACCATAATGGATGCTCACACACTGGCCTGGTCTACAAGAGCTACTTCCAGGACAGGTTCCAGAGCTACAGGGAAACCTTGTCTCAGAAAACCAAAAATAAATAAATAAAAATTTAAAGATATGGTGCTCAGGTGGACCATGTACTAACTCTGTAGCCTGGGCCAGCCTCAAACTAGTGATCCTCCTGCCTCTACCTCCTTCAGCAAATCCTACCGGTGTGTGCCACCACAACCAGCATGAACACCATCAAACAAGAAACACATGCTAAATGTTGCAATAGTTATTCTATCCTAAGGAGTCCAAGTCTTATATTAAACATGGCTTGGCTAAGTCATGAGAGGAACGTAACTATGACGAAGTTCTCGATCTGGTGGGGGTTGATAGGAGCAGTAAGGGATAGAGGAAAGCATCCTAGCTTCCAAGCTTGGCTTGCTTTATACCAGCCCTTTGTCTAGTAAGCAAATACACATATAATTACGCATCTGAGAAAATACAAAGGGAAGATGAACTCTGATCTGTGGCAATGTAGTTACAACAGAGCCGATTAAAACTGTGCTTTTATCATTTACTTGAAAACGGCTTTGGGCAAGTAACTGTGTGTGCTTAAGCTTCACAATTGGAAAAAGAGATCTGGATAATGACGGAGCAGATTGCATGTATATTGTGTTCCCCACCTCCAGTATATGGGAAGCGTTCAGCCTGTCTGTTGTTACTATGGTTGCTGGCCTTCTTATTTTTAGATGTGGCTATTATCATAAAGTAGGTTAATATACCCTTCTTGATGGTAAGTGCTTATGGCCCACAGTGTGTCCTGACGTGCTCACAGTGCTATAGTAGGGAGCATCTTCTCCCCCGTGTCAAGTCCTCCAGAACCACACGGAAGCTGTCACTTTGTACTACCCGTGAAGTCAGCATGTGATAAGCCAGGCTAACTGTGCTTGGGACTGCAGGAGCTTGTGTTGGTTTCTGACTTTGTGGGGTCAAATCAACCTTGTTCTGTTCAGGCACTTCCGCGAGGCTGTATGGGCAGGAATAGTGATAGTCATCTATATAGGGTGCAATCGTGTCTCTACAGTGCTGGATGGACAGACAAAGCTCCAGTCTACAAATGGTGCAGCAGTGTCCCCAGCCCACTGGGTAGGGATTTTATAAGCTCCCTTTTCTTGCAGTAAAGTGGAAGCGACACACACCAGTAAAATCACTTCCCAAAGTCCTCGGCAATTGGGTGATTATTTCTTGATATACCCACAGCCTCTACTTAGCACAAGGAGGCTTAGAATTCCTGTCCTTGGATCACCAACTTTTACCTTTGTCAAGTAATCATTCTACCCTAGTGGCTTCTGTTTAATTCCATGAGTCTATATATATATATATTGTAATGTGAATTACTTGGTCTGGTTATCTTCTCTACTAGGCCTAGTTAGATCCTTTTCTCAAATGATGTTTTACAACAAGCATTAAAAATTTTTAGGCATAGCTACATTGAAATTAGAATTTTAAATCATGATAGAATTTACGGTTTATTAATAGGACAGATGTGAAAGACCACAGGAAAGAGAAATATATGATAAATAATTTTTAACATTTTGAGCGCTATTGATAACTGCTCTATACCATGGACTGCATCCACTCCAGCCACTTCTTGAACCCTCTTCCTATTGCATCAGAGAACTAGCAAGGCCAAGTGCCATCTTTCTTAGTTCCCTTTGTTCTTGGAGCTGAACACATGGCTTTGGTCAGTGGGACCTCTTAGGAAATCTCTGGGGGCCTTCCTAAAAGTATTTCACCCCCCAAAGAGTGATGGGACTACCAGAGAATCCTTAGATGTTTCCAAGAAAGGGGAACAGAAACTCTCTTCTGCTACAACAGAAAGGACCAGGACTTTGTGTTCCTCGCAATAGGATCCACTTTCCCTAATCTGGCTTCACTAGTGCGCATGCTCACCCCCCACAAAGTGAAAAAGAGCCAAAGTGGTTAACTTAGACCATATGTCGATAAACTATGGATCCCATCCTTACCTCTTCCGAAGCAAGTCTTAGCTGAGGTGATTTCTCAGCTCTTCCTTCTTTTCAACATCCTTAACAGTTCTGAGTAGTATTGGCCAAGTGCTGTATATATTGTTCTTCCGTGTATACTTGTGGATGTTCGACTCACAACCAACCAGGGTCTATGGTTTTGGGGAGGAGGACCACAGAGATCAAGTGTAGGTTTCATCGTATCCTAGCGAGGGCTCCAGCTGTCAACACGACCTACATTACCTGCTGCAGCAGAGTTTGCCAAACTTCTACAGCATAGAAGGACTCTACGTTACCTACCCTCTTTCCCTATTGCACTCTTTGTCTTCACTGACCCCATTTAAGTAATGGGATGCTATGTCTACCTCATTAAGGACAATATCTCCATAAATTATTTGTCATTCTGCTTGTGAGACTTATTTCATTTTCTTATCTGGTGATTTATTTATACCAGTATGGATTTATAGTTATTAATATGTTGGAGCGTAACCCAACATTATCTTGCTTATTGACCTTGAGAACTTCCGGTGGCAACTGTATTATTGATTTGGCATGCCCTCATCATGGTGTGTGTGTGTGTATGCACCATGTTCTGCTTTATGGCACAAGAGAATGTTTAAAGCTGGTCTTTCCTATTTCTACCCCAACCTTGAATCAGCCACAGTTGCTCTGATGTCAGTGAGTAGCTCCTCTGAAGAATGCTTCCCAATCTGATTGAGCAAGACTATTCCCTATCCTTTAGAGAATTACTTTCATTAGCAGACGTAAATACAAAACCAGGGCTCATTATTTTGCTGTTCACTGGTAAACATCTTGTGAGCTCTTGTTTGTTTCTTGCTATTCAGACAGCTACGTCTTAGTCAGCAAAGCTGAAAATACTGACTCATTGGGCCTTTGTATAGTTGGCTAGCCTCCATCTGAGCAGCTTCCACCGTAGAAGTGGTCCATAGGATAGGGGAAGGCACCCTCTCAGAGCCAGCACAGTACATCTGTACTTCCAGTGTGTTCCTCTGCTCTTCCTTTACATGGTAAAGCCCTCCACAGAGTGACTCAGCTTTATTAAACTTGAATAAGCCCCCTAGTGTGTGGCACAGTCTTCAACCTTCAGCACAGCTTTTGCTCTCATTTATCAAGTGGTACAGCAAAAGACGGGCTCGAGATGAGCGAGAAGATGGTGTGTCAGAGAAAAGTCAGTACATTGTAGTCTTTGTATGAAGGCAGACTTCACACTAGCACACTACCATGGCACCACTGGGCATGTGCAGAGCCTTGACAAGCTTTCGGTTCCTTGTATTGGCTGGCCCCAGGGTGGGGATTGAAGGGGCAAGGTCGATCGGTAGTTAAAAATTAACCAGACTAGCTTAATATAAAAGATATGGCTTTAATAAACAGAAGGAAAACTTACAAAACCAAGGTTTCAGTGATTCTAGAACGCAATGGGTAAAGAGGAAGCAGCAAGCGCTTCGATCCTTGATTTGTTTTATGTGGCCCCAGGGGGACACACCCTAAGCAGAATGTGATTGGCTGAGGTTCCCCATTAGGGGATTGAGGTTAATAAAAGAATAATACTATTTCAATTAATTTTTGTTTCAATAATTATGTTGTTGTTTCAATTAATTATGTCCTCACACAAACTACTATGCCTTGTGTGAGGGGATTCTGTAGATTTTATTCATGACTTAAGGGCACCTCTCATTGTCTCTGTCTCTGTCCCTCTTCCTTCTCTCTCTCTCTCTCTCTCTCTCTCTCTCTCTCTCTCTCTCACACACACACACACACACACACACACATACATACACACACCATTGTTGGTGGGAGGTCACTTGTTGGTTCCTGGCTGCCTGGCTAGCTTAGACCAAAATAATCACATAAAAGCTGTATTAATTAAATCACTGCTTGACCCATTAGCTCTAGCTTCTTATTGATTAACTCTTATGTTAATTTAACCTATTTCTATTAATCTGTATATTGCCATGTGACTGTGGCTTACTGGGTAAAGTTCCCAGCGCCTGTATCTGGAGGCTCCATGGCTTCTCTCTGACCCTACTTCCTCTTTCCCAGCATTCACTTTAGTTTTCCCTGCCTAGCTTGTTCTTTTGCCCTAAAAGCAACACATAGACAGAACGACCTCCCACAACACGCCACACCACACCACACCACACCACACCACACCACACCACACCACACCACACCACACTCAATATTCTGGTTTACATTGAAAACTCACACTGCCCACATGTCAGCAAGTGGCTGAAATGGAAATGAAGCCTTCTAGATCAAAGGGCACACTCCTGATCTCATTGTAACCCTGCCATCGACACTGAAAGTCAGTTCCCACTTCTGACCTGTTTATCTGGCTATTTTTGCTCCCCTTCCTTTGTGAATATACACCACTCTGCAGCTAAGCCATCAAAGAAAACAGACAAGCTCTGTGTGGAGTGAACACAGCTTGCGAGGGGTAGCACTTCATTGTGGAAGTGAAATTTGTTTGAATGTTTTCAATACAAGAATACTTGATGAAGTGGTGGCCTTGTGTTGGCTTCTAAACACCTGGGGATATTTGAGCTTGAGATCTCAGAACTAGATTAGTGGTTTCTAAAACATTTTTTTTTTTTTAAAAGGACTTTGTCCTCTCATGATGCGTTTCATGGAAGTATGGTGCAAAAAAAAAAAAACAAACTAAAATAAGCAAGATTCTCTCTTGAACCTGATTGAGGGGCCATGATGCTCAGTCCCTCTGACCTTCTCTTTATATCATACCTAATAAGTGGTTTCTGAGGGGCCATAACGAGATATAAATGTTTCAAGAGGCCACTCACCGGGGCTTCTCATCTCCCCGTGCTTCAGCTCATCCATTCATCCAATCGGTACTAGCAGAGCCGCATGCTCAGCGTGTTTGAAACTGGCGCCCGCTGCTAACAAAGTCAGCTAGGACTACTGACAACTGTGGCACTGTAGGAGGCTGGAATTAACACAGATCCTAGAAGTGGGTCACATCAGACCTGTTCACAGGATATTGTAGACACGCCCAGCTAGAAGGCCCAGGTAGATGTGTGAAGTCTTAGGTGGGTTCATGTTCTCTCCAAGGAGCAGACAGCCAGCCAGGTTAAGGCATCAAAAGTCAGAAGCAGGTGCAGCCGCACAAACTGGCAGCTTCTCTCCTATACGTGTCTTCCCACACGCAAGGAGAACATGTTTCAGAATGTTCTATACAGGAGTATTTACACTTCTCTTATTTACAGTAGTCCCCAAGATGCTGCAAAAGTCATTTAAACTTTACTTAAAAGTCAAAGGCAGAACTTGTGAGACACATAGCAAGGCATCTGCATCCCACAGGTGCAAACATCAGATAGCAAGTCTCATCAGAGGAGGGAAAGAGCCTTCCATGCCGGTGACATGCCAGACTGGGAAAAATGAAATTATAGTGATAAAGATCCAAATGGTATTTGCCTCTGGATCCTGAAGATGGGAGCTGGGGAGACTGCAAAAGGGCCTGTAGGAAGTGCCTGGTGGGTGGAAACAGTTCGTACTGGAACTCTAGTGACAGAAGAAAACATACACTTTCCACATGCCTTCCAAGGATAGATGTGAGATCAAAATAAATATTAAAACACCAAGGAAGCTTAAAAACATAGAACCACTAAAAAAAATCAATAGAGTGGGTAAAATTGAAGACAGAGAGGTGGGTTGAGATAGAGGGTGACCTGGATAGGAAGACAGAAATGCCCCATGCTGGGGGAGGAGAGGCCACAGGGCAGGGCTTTGTGCTGAGCTGTGGCTGGGGAGATTGCTCAGTGAGTTTGCCCTGGAAACACGATGCCCTGACTTCACCATGTAAAACAGATGCAGCTGGCTATGTGTTATGATCCCAGCGTTCTCCTCTGAAAGGATGGGGGAAAGAGGCAGGAGAATCATTGGAAGCTCATGGGACAGCTAGCCTGGCCTCTTACCTGGGATTGGCCCCGACCTCCCTGTGTGCACTGTGGCAGGTGCATCTCTGCACTTGCACTTACACACACACACACACACACACACACACACACACACACACACACAGAGAGAGAGAGAGAGAGAGAGAGAGAGAGAGAGAGAGAGAGAGAGAGAGAGACTGAATAGCGTGTTTTTAGAAACTTAAGTTGCTGAATGGAGTGAGAAGCTTCCTGGTTTTATAATGTAAGTTTTGCCCAAATGAATCTCCACGTTGGTTATTTAAATTTTCTAATCTGCAGATTAAAAATTTCTCCCACAAACACATTTCCTGGCTGTGGTGGGGCAGGGGAGGCCAACGGATAATCAATTGTCATTTTCCTGCTGGCTTCACTGAAAACTCCAAAGTGCTAAAGAGAATGCTCACGAAATGGAAATCCTTTTCTTATTAAACTGCCCTGTGTGGAAAACACTCCATGGGCAAATTATCTTTTAATAAGGCAATTTCCTGCTTTCTCAACCCAAAAGGCCCTTAACAATTTGAAATTCAAATATGTGGCTTCCTTATACTGAAGCCAAGCGACGTTTGCAAGGTTTCTGAAATGTGGCTCCCACTGGGGATTTCAAGCTAACTCATGGGGGACACGCTCTCTGTCACAGACAAGCTTCTGTGGAACCCGGATGTGAAGAGCATGTGAAGCACACTAAACGGTCCTTAGTTGAGTGAAAGTTGGAGGCAGACTTCACCCCAACACACATGTTCATGTATCCGCCACTTACAAAGACAGAGATTTTTGCCGGCCTGCCCTGTCTCTCTTTCTTACACACACACACACACACACACACACACACACACACACAGAGCACTTAGGCTGCTCTGTTCATATTGTTGGAGGCTGTCTTATGCCTTGCAGAGTGCCGAACATCGTCTCTGGCCTCTTACCACTGGATACCAGAAGTCCGTCTCTGTTAAGGTGACCCACACTGACTCTGGAGATCGTCAAGTAACCTTTGGGTAGGAAATAACATCCTAGTGAGAGCCACTGAGCAGACACACTGTCCTTCCCTCGAGGCCTTTTCATGTTGTCCACCTGCCCCCTCATTCTGTCTCATTCATTCCATTCATTCTGCCCATTCAGACCACAAACCCTGAAACCCTACTGTATACCTAATAGGTAGGTTCTCTAATGCCCTGCCCCCCACCCCGCCATTGTGGGTGTGGCATACCTGTCGAGGTATGGCTGCTGGCAGTGTGTTGCTAACTCCGAAGTGTTGGGCTCTGGAAATTTTCTTGCTTCTTGATGATTTGGAGAGATTGAAGGTTTTCTCTGTGAGAACATGCCATGCACTCCCTATCTTCCAGTGAAGTTTCTCAGCATTTATTAAAACCAGCTTCATACTGCATGGGACACTAAGAGGTTTGTATACATCTATCCTTTAATCCTCACTGTGACCCTTTGAGATAGGAATCTTTATTACTTCCTGTCTTGAGAGGGGAGTCTAAATCTAGGGAGTTTATATAGCTTCCTGAGGCCCCACAGTTTTAAAGACTTGGAGACATTTTAGAACCTTCTTCCAAGTCACCACCAATCTACCCATCCATCCAGAGGTGTTCAGCCTTTTGACTTTGGAACATGACAATGCCATTTCCAAATATGTTGGGACCTGCTCCTGTCAGCTCAAACTGTCAACTTGATCCAAACTAGACTCAACGGGGAAGAAAGTCTCACGTGAGGAATTCAGTAGATCAGGTTGGACACACCTGTGGGGAGTCATCTTGATTACTGAGATGAGCGCGCTCTCCGTGGCTGTGGGCAGGACCTTTTTGTAATAGGCTGGGCCCTGAATTGAAGAAGAGTGGAGAAAACTGAGCAGAAGAAACAGCTAGCAGGTGCCGTGGGTGCATTAGGTTTTTTCTTCTCTTGACTGTGGACGTGATGTAACCAACAGTCTCCGGCACGAGCCTCCATGACATCCCTGCCATGAGGGATTGTAACGTGGCGTTGTTAAGTCAAGCGAAGCCTTTCCTCCTCTAAGTTGCTTTTCGTCAGGATATTTTCATCACCATAACAGAAATGAAACCAGGCCAGGTGCATTTAAAGCTAACCTGGGAATCCTGACCCTTCTTAAGTGCATCTTCACAGAATGCCTGCTGTGTGCTCTCAAGCCCTTCCCTCAGGCTTTGCTGTGTGAGGAGACACCAGGTAGCAGATAGGCTGGGAAGCGTCCACAGCCATCGATAGAAGCCACATGAGTGGCTTTTGTCCAGGAGTGTGACTCTGCATCTCTGAATAGCTCCAGGTCTGGAGAAGCCACCCTGAGTCTCAGTCACACAAAACAGAGTGTGAGAATTAACTCTGGGTTTCCTGCGCCAGTTGTCTGTGCAGAGGAATCTTCTATGAGCTAGCAGAACTTCACACATGGACTTGGCTGAACTGCGGTGGACAGTTGACATGTTTGGAATCATCTCGCTCAAACCTCCCTTGGCAGATCAAGTAGGGGAGGCCCAGAAAAAGGGAATGGTGGCTTTGCTCAGACTTATGGGACAGGGTGCTATTAAAAGTCACCAAGAGACTCATGAGCCAAAAGTAATACCACATTTCCTGGCACATTGTTCACATCCCATAAGCCACTCACTTTTCCTCCCTGGTTTCCATTTGCCACACAGAGGTCAGCTGGGTGCATGGAGAGATAACTTAGCTCTGTATTTTTCCATATGAACACAGTATGATACGACTCAGAGTCTCCCAGAAGTATCAGCTCAGATTAAGGATCATAGACAAATTATTTTGAGCACAGAACAGTGTTCCTGTGCAGGGCGGAGGTGGCAGAGGCTAGGATGTGGAAGAGCCAGGCACTACTTCCTGGTTGCAGCCTACACCATGAGCAGGGCCTCTGTATCAACTAGAGGAAGAAAGCAATTAAAACATGGTTGTCAGTTAACTGTGTGACTGGGCTGGCTATTGTCCACAAAAATCCCAGTTAGTGAACTTGGGTGTTATTAAGCCACTGGCAATAGAACCTATGCTGAGCTCCATGCCCAAAGGGAGTGGGTAGGTCCCTCATTGTGTTTTCAAAGCACTCCCCCACTCCACTGAGGCATCCGCAAGTGCCCAAAACAAGGTTTAGTAAATTAGAAAATTTTTACAACACAGATATGTAAATCTGGCTATAACTGAAACCAACCTCTAACTCCTGGTTTCCAAGTTTGAATCTACTGATTGTATGCTTAATTAATTTATATTAAAAACAAACCTTGTGGGATTGGAGAGATGGCTCAGCTGCTAAAAGCACCAGCTGTTCTTTCAGAGGACTCAAGTTGAACTCCCAGAACTCACGTGGTAGTTCACAAATGTCTGTAATTCCAGGCCTAGAGGTTCAATACTCTTGTCTGGCCTCTGTGAGCACTAGGCACACATATGATACATAGATATACACGCAGGCAAAATACCTGTACACTTACAATTTTAAAAATTGAAAAAAAAATACCAACATAATCATCGCTGTTTAAAATGTTCTCCATGTGAAATAACTACATGGGATTCTTTCTATGCCAAGAAAATAGTTTGAGGAGCCAGGAGGATCAAGGCTGCTTTGGTAGCTCTTTGTTAGTCTTTTGGGATAGCCTCTCTGGTGATGGACATCAAGTTTGTCAGTCTGGAGTCTGGAGGACATGAGGGTGGGCGTCTGTTAATTAGGAGCTTCCAGACATTTGACACACGGGGCTTGTTCAATGTGTATTCCCAACCTTCGGTGGAGTGGGGAGAGCTCAGAGATGTCCAGCAGAAAGCTGAGCGTTGAGGGGCATTGTTCTTATTAGTCAGAGTCTCTAACGTGTGGGAATCATGACATTCTGCAAGGAGTTTACCACCTCCCTTCAGAGTTATATTTTCATAAGAACATTACATATTGTAACATATACTATATCCTACACACAAACACACACACACACACACACACACACACACACACACACACACACAGAGAGAGAGAGAGAGAGAGAGAGAGAGAGAAAGAGAGAGAGAGAGTTATGGTTTTACAGCACATGCTTCTCACTGAAGTATGGCCATGCCCACAGTTTCTGATTTGCTTTGGCACTACATTTGTCCCTGTATGTGACTCCCTAATGGTATTCTGGCCATCTGGCCATCTATCTCTAATAAAGGCCATGAAACTCCATTATTCATTAAAATCTCCTCTGATTGGCTTAGAGAAAGTTGTAAGGCGTACACACGTATTCCACCACGTGATGAGGCTGGCAAGTTCTACTATACTCACACCCAGATCCCCAGGGTCACTATGCTCACACCCAGGTCCCCAAGGTCACTGTGCTCATACCCAGGTCCCTAAGGTCACTGTGCTCACACCCAGGTCCCCAAGGTCACTAGGCTCACACCCAGGTCCCCAGGGTCAGACCTTGAACTGACTCGAAGTGGACACACAGTGAAAGAATGATGGGTAATTAACTTTCCCGTAGCTGTTCTCTAAACCTTTAATGGTGTGTCGACAGGAGGACAGTACGGGGATTTCCAGCATCCCACCCTCACTAGTAAGACTCTTGTGCCCGCCTCTATGGTGTCTCTGCCAGGGTCACTGCTTCCTCAGCCAACTGACTAGACGTGGCTTTGTTAGGCAGGCATGCCAGGTCTGCCCACGGAGTTATCTTTCTCCCCATCTGCCCTTCCTATCTCTTTCCCCAGATGTCCAAACATTCTTTCCTCTCACTTCCTTCCAGGAGGCCTTCCTCTTTTTCTTCCCATCCTTTAGATTTGTGTGCTAAGATTTTTGAGGCCAGCGTCTGTCTCCCTCGTCTGCTGTACATGCTTGACTAGGGTAGAGCTCAGAACGCATCGGAACATGTCAAGGAATGCCTGGTGAATGACCCCAATGGGTGGAAAGAGGGGAAGGAAGAGCATCTGTACCCTGGGGAGTTCAGCCTGTCTCATCGGTCCTCCAGGGTGGCCTGGCACTGTGACACTGTCCCTGCTGGCCAGATGGTGTCCTCACCCATGGAGGCCTTGTGGGTGGATAGCTGCCACATGAGTCACTGTGGTCACTGATGGCTGCCAGCAATCTTAGGCAGCCTCAGGAACTGGGCCGCTTGCCCCGGAAAGGATCTTGTGGCTTCCAAGGCTCTGAGAGAACCTCAGAGAAGAAACAGAATTTCATAGTCTTAACCTCAGAGGCAATGCAAGTCTTTGAGATCTTTCTGGATTGTAATTGCTCATATGGCCAAGAGGGAGGCACTAGAAGTGAGTGAGGTGTGTGTGTGTGTGTGTGTGTGTGTGTGTGTGTGTGTATGTGAGAGAGAGAGAGAGAGAGAGAGAGAGAGAGAGAGAGAGAGAGGGAGAGGGAGAGGGAGGGAGGGAGAGAGAGAGAGAGAGACAGGGGGGAAGGGAGGCTGAAATAGTCACTAGTGGAGAACAGGGATGACAGGAATTGGTAGCTTAAGCTTTACCTCCAATTCCTTCACATATGCTCTTGTTGATATCCCAACCACTATCTTTCCCTCTTTTCACACATTCATTGCTTGTCTTGGATTTGGTGCCTACTGGAACGAGAGCTAGACTGTGTTGAACAAGGCAGAGCAGTACCTACCAAGCCTGCCTTGGTTTTCCATGGCTCCCTGTTTTATGGGTAGAAATCTGAAAGAAATAGCAACCAAATAGGAAAATGCATGCTGGGAAAAACCTGTTTATGGAATTGCAGGGTTGAGATACAAGCACGATCAGTCAGTGATGTGGGATTCCCTCTGTATGCTGTGAATGCCATTGGTTAACAAAGACATTGGCTTGACCTGATAGGGCAGAGTAGAGCCAGGTGGGGAAAACTAAACTGAATGCTGGGAGGAAGAAGGCAGAGTCAAGAGAGAAGCCATGGAGCCCTGCTGGAGACAGATGTTGGAACTTTACCTGGTAAGCCACAGTCTCATGCTGATACACAGATTAATAGAGATGCATTAAATTAAGATATAAGGGTTATCCAGGAATACGCTTAAGTTATTGGCTGAACAGTATTGCAAATAATATGGCTTCTGTGTGATTACTTTGGGGCTGAGCAGTCAGAAATGAAATAAGTGGCCTCCTGCTACAAACCAGGGCAGTAGTACCCAGAAATGGCACCTGGTACTGACTGAATCCTTTGTACACAGATGACTTTAGACATTCCTGAACTCTTGGAGAGTAGATCTGTGGAATGATTTTCTTAGCTTGGCTGTGACCACTGGTGAAGTCAAGGTACTAGCTGGTGGCTACGCTCCTGGAAGTTTGCAGGGGTGGCCACTTCTCAGTATTTTCTCTGCCACCCTGCCCTTTATGTCTGGAGAAGAAACTTGGTTCCAGGTCTGGCATTTCTCATTTCATCATTTTAATGTTTGCTGCTCCAATTAACATAGGGTATTTTCCTCAACTGAACTTACAGCTTTTCACTCTGGAGTCTGTGGTGTCTGGGTGGTTTCCCATGGTCCCCATGCAAAAGTGACTAGCTTATTTTAAGTAATCCTACTTCTCTGCTGCAACTTTCAACTTGTTTCTTTTCTAGTACAGCCACCCAGTTTTCAAACCCTTCCATTATGCTTTTGGTGCCTAAGTCTCACTGTAAACATGGCTAAAAGCATCCAGCAATAACCACTCTATTGCTTAACTGTAAAACTGCCTTGAAATTTCTCCCACCAGATTAGCCAGTCCATCACCTTTATACGTAGCCTTCCCCAGTGTTTCAGGACACAAATGACATGGAGACAAATACTTTGTCAGGACAGAAAAGAAGTAGCTGCTAGACCATTGATCAACAGATTCCTTGTTCCCAAGTATCATCTTTGCTTTTTGCCTGTGTATTGACATTTTGAACTTCTTTATTCAGAATCACCCACCGAGTTCTGCTTAGAGTATCCTGGGACTTCTCTAACTTCTACCTACAGACTCTGCCAAATTCCTTCTTAAAGCCAGTTTCAAAGGTTTCAGGACCTCATGTTCAGGTAGCCACAGCAAAGAACCTACCTCACTGCTGCCAGCATTCATGCTAGTTACCTTTATCATTGCCGTCACCAAAGATGTGGGAGAAAGAACTGAAGGATGGAGTATTTACTTTGCTTGTGGTTTCAAAGGGTTTGGCCCATCGTGGTAGGAATATGTGGATGAGCAGATCACATCTTGGTGGAGAGCAAGCAGAGAAAGGAAAACACCGACGTATTTTCTCACACCGCTTCTCACCACCCTTTCTCCTTTAGTTCCTTCCAGACTCCAGCCCATGGGACGATGCCACCCATACTCAGGTTGGCTCTTTCTGCTTCCTTTCATCATGTCTAGAAACACTCCCAGAGATGCATTGAGAAGTATGATTCACTAATCCTCCCGAGTTGCTGTGGAATAATTCTGTCTACACTATGAATATGTATTGCTTTCATTGGTTAATAAAGAAACTGATTGGCTTATAGCAAGGCAGGATAAAGTGAGGTGGAACATTCAAACTGAGGATACTGGGATGAAGAAGGGCAGAGTCAGGGAGATGCCAGCAAGAAGTGGCAGAGGAAGTGGCACATATCAAAAATGAGGTAAGAAACTGTGAGCCACGTGGCAAAGCATAGATAGATATATGGGTTAATTTAAAGGTAAGAGGTAGTAATAACACTGAGCGATTGGCCAAGCATTTATAAGTAATCTTAAATCTCTGTGTTGGTTATTTGGGGGCAGGAGGTTGGGACAGGAAAGTTCCACCTACACTGAGTGATTAAAAAAAAATCCATTCAAGTTGACAATGAAGGTTAATCACAGTATATCACAGACAAAACTTGAACTTGAAGAAGCATCTTGATTTTGCAATACTGCTTGGGGCCCCTTCTACCTTAAGACTTTCTCTGAAGCCCCATTCCTAAACTTGGCTATTAGGGTTTGGTGGGGAAACGAAATGAAGTAGACACAATTTAGAACAAATAGGAATTTCGGGAAAGAACAAACAAGTCCTTTGAAAGTATATCTTACTAAATATTTAGGGCATAATTATACTAAGGAATTATTGATTGTTATCTAAAATTCCAATTTCACTGAGCCTGCTGCATTTTATTTTCTGGTTCTGTAAGTTGTAGGTCTAACATTGGAATCATCTGAGAGTCTAAAACACAAAGTCAGATAGGACAGCTGGGTGGCTACCAGGGAATGGAGAATCTCACACACACACACACACACACACACACACACACACACACACACCCATGGGGGGAGAGTGGCAATGTTTATACACAGCAACTGCCTATGTATTTCTCTTGTATCTATTGTTTTAATCCAGGCATGGGCTGTAACCTATATTTTCTTTCCCTGCAGACTGAGCCTGGATTAGGTTTGTTGCTCACACCCCAAAAGTTTCTCTGACAGATGTCAATCCCAACTCTTGGCTATCTCGTGCCTGCACACTCTTCCCATTCTGTCCCCAGTGATTTAGGATTGTGCCTGTCACATGTGTGTTTGTCACTTGTGGTCATGGTGGCTCTGCGCTCAGGCTACAATACTGGCCTAGCAAGGAACTTGCATGAGTGAACCATACATGCTAAGGAATAGAAAAGTTTTGCCAAGTTTGGTCTGGTCAGTTAGGAAACTGGCTCAAACCAGGGAATGGCTAGGGTTCTCTGAATTTGTAAATAACACTGAATAGACCCCTTCTTCCAACAGTTTCCAAAATAACTTGATGTAGCCTACTCAGTGTTTTGAGAAAATTTCAGTCGAGGGCAAAACATACGCAGTTGGTTTTGCTAATAAGATAAACAATTCCCCAACTTTCAGATTGGCAGAAGCCACACTGGGTTTTCTCCAGGACTCCACAACATGCTTAAAACCAGCCTTATGGGGGAGAGTGAAGGTATAAGCCAGGGCAAGTAGGAGCATTGAGTTTGGAAGCCTAACCCCCAACAGAGGTTAGACCTATGGGATCCCTGAGTCTAAAAAGGAATAATAGAACAGGAGTCCAGGACTACAACCTTGAGCACCCTTGAAAGCCAACTGCAGACTTACCCAATGACCCGTTTCATTTCCTGATTGCAGGGTGGCAGTCTAGAGGGAGCCGCTGTGGCTGGCTGGATCGTTACCAGCTCATGGGGGTTAAAACACACACCAGCCTTATTAGCAGAATGAAGGATGAAACCTTCCCCTGCCCTTGGTGGAGGCAGCGACGGTGGCCCTGGGTGACCCAGCGTGAATGCTGCTCCTGGTCTGACAAAGATGAATGGTAGGGCCAGTTTTGGTTTTGATGAGACCTGGTGAGGTGATGTCTGCATTTTCGCAAGGTCATAAGTAAACACTTTGCCCTTGCCAGAAACCAACATACAAACACAACTGCAGAAGAAACATGGATCTTAGGAACAGCCTGTCTGTTGAGACATGAACAGCTAGCTACCCCATATGGAGAAAGAAACCCTGCTCTCAGACCCTCTGGGGCTTATTTTTAACTCACAGTATCTGATCTGAATGCTGTTCAATTAAAATACTCTTTTAAGCTCATATCTTCCCCATCACTGAAGTAAAATCACACTGTGGTTTATTGCTTGGGAATGAGCCACACTCTGCAGTATGAGAGGAAAGTACCAGGATGCAATGTGGAGACTGTGAATTCAGGGAAAGGGGCCTGCCTCATGCCCTCAGAGGCTAGAAGAGGGTATCAGTCCTCCAAACCTGTAGTTACAGATGACTGTGAACCTTCATGTGGAAGTAGAAACCAAACTACATCTCCTGGCAGAGCAGCCAGCACCCGTAACCAATGAGCCATCTCACTGGTCGGCCCTTGTCCATCTTTCTTCCATTTGCGGATGCCACCGACGTTAGCACGGTTGGTTGTTTTCCAGTCTCCGGACACCACACTGTGAATTCCTTTAATGAATCAGGATGTCTATCTTGGTAGCCACAAGATTTAGTATCCTGAAAGAACTCCATTAAGTTAGTTACGTGGGACTGAATGGGGCCTTTCATTGCTTAGGGGAAGGCAGAGGTGTTAGGTTTGAGGATACAGGCAGGATAGACAAAACTATGGACAGATCATGTGAGATTGCTTCACATTAGGGATGGATGGAGATACTTCAAAGTTACAGCAATTTGCTCCCAAAGGCTCCTCTCCCTGCTCATGAGATTAATGATGGCTAATGTCAGTAAATAAAATTATCTAATGATATTCATGAGTATTTGAAATACTTGGCTCAGTTCTTGTAACAACTTGGGGGGTCATTTCCAGTTTTTTTCCTGGAGCGAATCTCGCTCATTTAGAATTAGCAAACCAGTCACCAGCACCAAAATCTATAGATTAGGTAGGCATTGTAATTTCTTTGTTGCGCCTCTGAGACGGTGTGTGTAGGTTTGCAGTCTGTATAAATCCCCCATCTCTGAGTTAATTTTCCTTTTAAGAAGATTGGAGCTAGAAGGAAAGGGAGGCCTCCTTGGAACCTTAGCAGTAAGAGAATGAAACTTTCTGTTAGGACATGATTGGGCACAGACATGCACAGAAACTATCCATACTTGATGGCGATCTTGCCTTCTGCCTCTGCCCCTACACACCTTATGTGGCAAGAAGGCAGTGCTGGCGGATGAATTTGCTGGAAGAACTGTAAGTATTGGTGGTGATGACTGATGGACAGGGAGAATTACCTAGTATTTCCATGTAAAGAAGCTTTAGGTAACGGGAGAGATCCTTTATGAAGGTGGATCATTGACCTAGACCCTATCTATAAGAGGGCATATCAGCTACAGAAGGACTTATGCTGAGGATGCTCATTGTAAACAGGAAAGGCAAGTTTCTTAAGAGACAGTGACGATAATTCTCAAGGACTCAGGTATGACAGGCCTGGTTTCCTTCTCCATATTCAGCTATAACTAGGGCATCTATGTTTTTCTGAATCCAATCTAGTTGATTTAGTCTTAGTCTTCCAAGGAAGAGTCTGGAGGTCACCAGAGTATTCATCCACCAGAAGAGAGGGAACTAGGGGGACATGATTGCCCAAAGTCTCTTAGTCAATAAGAGACAGATTTCAGATGCTCATAGACACTTCTCATGTGTGTCACTGGCCTCCTCCTATTTTCTCACAGCCAAATCCAACCAACACCACAGTGGCTCTCAGGGAGGCTCAGTGGAGAAGTTTCCACATGTCCATACAACGACTGTCCAGCTTTCGCACTGGTCACATCAGTACCAGTGACATTAACAAAGCTCATATTAAGGGGGTGTTGTCTCCAAGTCTGGTGCTCTGAGAATGCCAAAACCAAACAGGAAGTGAAACCACAGAACCAGATGTCAGTGAACAAATAAAGAAATGGGGAACCCAGGAGGAGGAAGCAAATGAACCCTCTAACCAGGCTCCTTGTGACAGACACATGGGACCAAAATTTGGTGAATTATGAGAGTCTCAGCTGTATAAAGAACTAAACAGCTATTTCTACAAGCATCGGATGAAGGAGGCCTCTGGGTCAAGTAATGGGTAGATGCTTGGGTATAAACATTAATTAGATCTGAACTTAACTTCACAGCTCAGAGACTTTCAATGACAAGTTGTAGAGTCAGCATAGGCACCATTAGAAACAAGGAATAGGCACCATTAGGAAGAAAGTGACTCCCTAGCTTGGGGGGTCAATGAAGGTGCATCACACATTCCCAGATAGTCTTTGAAATGTAGATAAAATTGACTCCAGCCTCTTAGTTCATGAGATGCAAGAGCTCCTACCATGTCCAAAGCTTCTGTGGATTTTTGGTGTTTCCTGGGCTCATGGTTCCTTTCAACTTTGGAAACCTAACAGATGTGTGACCCAAAGTCAACGTGCCTTGCTTCTTTTTCTCTGCTCAGCTCTGACCCTGAAATCGAGCTCATTCATTTTGTTCAAAAACCTCCCACGCAAGCTGGAATTATATTAAAAGATAATGGTTCGGAGTGAGTCTCTGAAAAACAGGAGCGAAGCATCTCTAGCAGAATTGGCCCTGGCTGGAAAAAATCTCATGTGGTTCCTTTATCAAATGAAAATCAGTGATCCACTCAGGGTACAGTGGAATTTGATGAAGAGGTAAGGACACAGCTTTATATTTCAATGGCTCAAGATAGACTATTACTGAGTTCTTAAAGCCCTTTAGCCTTCTCATCACGAGCATCCACACTGTCCTCACTGCTGCCCTTCTCAGGAGACCCCTGCCTTCCTCCATGTTGCCAGTCATCCTTCCTCAAGGGCTTCTTTCCCAAGTCAGGCCCATCATTCGCCAGGCTCAACAATGGCAGAACAATCATCCATGGCAAGATGCACTCATTTTAAGAATGAACCTTGATGAGACCGACAAGAGTTTGAGGGCATTTAAGTCTGACAATCAGAATAGAGTACACAGCTGTCATCCTGCAGAAGACTTCCTTGTGAACCCTTGTGGTCAGTACCCTCTTCACCCCTCTCTCCGTGCCTCCAAGGACTCATTCGTTTGCCACTCTAGATACAGACAATTTTATGACACACACACACACACACACACACACACACACACACACACACGCACACATTGGATAATGCAGGACAATGCTTTCCTGTGTGATCATGAGATTTAATGATGCCAGTGGTTGCTCCCTTAAACTATTTAATACTATAATAATACACGGAACAAGCATACTATGATCCTTACTGGACAAGCTTATGAACATTAAGATTTTCACTTTTTGGATTGTTCCATAAAAATTTATGAACAGATGTGTACAGACTTTATGAAAAACAAGTTCTCACTTTAAGAAACAGTTAGAAGTGGTATAGCTGGACATGGTATGATTAACCTTATGTGAAGCTACTAAATTATTTCCCAAAGATGTTGGACAAAAGCTTGAATAAGAGACCAATTTGACATCATTTGACAGACATCTATACCAAAATGTAGTGTGCTTTGTTTTAAACTGTAGCCATTCTGTTTGGATGTGCAAATACCACATATTATTTTAACTTGAAAAATGATTTGAGCCTGGCCATTTGTTGATATTTTTTGTCAAATATCTAATCAAAGTTTTTGCCTTTCTTAAACTTAAACTATCTTTTTATTATTAATTTGTAGACTTCTTGGCATATTCCAGACATTTATCTATTGTTCTTTGCCTATTTTAAAGACAGTTCCAGCAACATATATTTTTTATTTTCTTGTTCTATTGAAGAGCGTTACACTTCTATGTTTTTTTATGTATTCCAAATTATAATTTCCATGTTGTGATTTAGATGTTTTATCTCTAAGAAATCTCTGCCTTCTTGCAAATTGGGAAGATCTTTTTTGTCTTCCTTAGATGTTCTTGCAGACAGGCCTTTGTATGGGTCTACAGCACTGTAACTGGGCTAATGGTTGATGGAGCGAGAGCCCAAGTTCATCTTTTTCTCTCTCAAATAAACTTTCAGCTGGGAAATAATTTTAAATAGCTTTAGTATCTTTGCCAAAGCTAAAGATTTTATTTTATCTTTACTTGTGTGTATGTGTACAAGTGTTGGGGGCGGGTAACAGAGGCCAATTAAAGGTGTCAGATTCCCTTGGGGCTGGAGTTATTGATGGTCTTGAATGGATGTTAAGAACTGAACTTTGGTCCTCTATAAGAACAGGAAAGTTCTTAGCTCTTACGAGTTGTGCAATCCCTCCAGCCCCTTCTCTTACCCTAATGCCACTATAGCATTAAAGAACCTTGTATTCATTTTGAAATCAAGTAGCCAATCCTGCCCCCATATTTCAACACAGTTTTGACAATCCTCGGTCCTTTTATTTCCATGTGTATTTCAGAACCAGTCTATGAAAGTCAAAAGACAAACCTTCTGGGATTTTTCTTGGGGTTGTCTTCCACCTACAGATCAGTTTGTATAGAAATGACATCTTACCAATATTAAGACTCTTGTCACACTTTTAAAAGCTTCCTCTTAATTTTTCTTGGCAACAGTATATAATATTGCAATCATAATCCTTCCATATGTTTTATTAAATCTTTGGGAAATTATTCCATGCTTTCATAAAAGCTAGTGTTAGAACTTTCAGTGACAAACCTGGCAGTGATGATATAGAAAGATAATTGATTTTTTTAATTAATTTTGCTTGTTGTTATCTTGACAGATTTGCCTATTGGTCTAGTAGTTTCTCCAAACTTTGTAAGCATTTTTCATAAACAACATCATGGCACCTATGAGAAAAGGGCATTTTCTTCTTCCTTTTCATTCTTCCTGCCTTTAGTTTCTTGACACATTGCTTAGGACTCCCAGGACAGTGTTAGCTCTACAAGTCTAAGTGTCCTCACGTTCCTCATCATAGAGGAAAAAGCTTTCAGCACCTTGCTGTCAACCATGACCTTAACTGTGCATAGCTCACATAGCTTTTATCAGATTTTGAAAAGTTCTATTTCTTATTTATGAGTTTTAGTTTTACCATAAATCCATGTCCATTTTAACCAAATTCTCTCTCTTACACAGGGAAGTGATTTTTCACATTTACCTTTTAAATAAGGTTGAGTGTTTATTGATCAGTTTTCTGAAGTGAAGTTAAAGATTCATTCCAGAGGATCAAATATAGTTAATCATGAGATACTAGTCTTTATTGGGGATTTATTTCTTTAGATTGGTAGAGATTTGGGGAGCTACATTTATGAGAGATATCAGTTTGTTGTTAGCCTTTTCGTTTAAGAAACTTTTATTTTTGTTACTTTTACGAACCACCTAATGTGGGTGCCGAGACTTCAATGCTGGTTCTCGTGAATTTCAGTACATGCTCTCAACAGATGAGCCATCTCCCTGCCCTTTGCTGTTTTCTTATAATGTGTTTCTCTGGTTTTGGTGACAGGGGAACTGAGAAATTTTTGTTTCTGTACTTTTTATTTCTTTCCTCTGTGGACAATTTTAAAAACCAAGGGAACTGAGAAATTTTCCTTCCTGTACTTTTTATTTTTTTTTTCTCTGTGGACAATTTTTAAATTTTAAATCCAGTTTGTTTGAATTCAGTAGCTACAAGCCTCTGAGGTTTATTTTGTCTTTGGCATTTGTTCTATGTCCTCTAAGAAATGGACCACTGCCATAGAAATTTTGAAAGGTCTAGCACAAGATTCTTAATGCTCGCCTACCTTCGCTATTGTACTGTCTCACCTCTGTGACCAAATGCTAGAATTAGACAAGAAATGAGAATGAGGATGTGTTTTGGCTCATTGGTTCAGTGCACAGTAGTGAGGAAGGTATGGCCAATGAGGGTGTAGGGTAGTTGTGAGAGTCCACGGAAGAGCAACTCGGGTCTTGGCAGGTCAAGAAGCAGAGGGAAATCAAAGCAAGGCTGGACTACAATCTTCAAGGCTCCCTTGTTGTCCTAGTCAGTCCCCTAAGCTTTAGGTTCCAAAGGTTGACGGTGTCTCAACTCAGCACCATCATCTGAGGACAAGACATTCAAGCACATTAGCCCGTGAGGGACATAAAAGATTTAAATAGGATTTTGATGAACATTCCTTCTTTATCATGTTGTAAGACTTACAGTGAGAGTTTAATTCTTATTCCTTGTATTGGCCATTTTTGTGATTAGTTTAGCTCTCCGATTCTTAAAATGCAATTGCCAGAAGCTTTATAATCACCTGGATCATTGGAAATGAGAATCAGTGGACCCCACTCTGGATCTGGTGATCCAGAAACTGTGGTGATCAAGTTCAATAATCCATACGTCAGTAAGCATTCCTGTTAACTCTAGTGAACACCAAGGTTTGAGAACTATGGCTTCTATGGAAGTATATTCCTGATCTTTAAGTTATTTTGTTTATTTTAATTAGCTCCAATGCTCTTATTTACCTATTTTCTATTTCATTGATTTTAAAATCTTTATTCTATTTGTAAATCTCCCTCTGTTTGTACTTAACTTCTAATACTTTGACTTTAATATCACAAGGTGTAAGATATTCATTCCTTTCCAGTGTAAAAACTAGAGGCTGTAAATGTTTCATTTCAATTGTATTCCATAATATTTAATAGTTTTGCTTTTGTTTAAGAACATTCTTACCTAGGTTTTTCTTTCTTTCTCTCCATTCCTGTTTCATTTTCATATATTTTGAGATTAATTTATCAGAAGGTTATTGATGGTTAGGTAATAAAATATTAGGATTTTAGTTCTTCTACATTTATTTTAAAAAATGTTAGATGATTTCTCAAGTCTCTACTATTGGTGATTTTTTTCATAGGCACTTATAAAGAGAAAATGCATTTTGCTGTTGTTTAGTCCAACATAATGCACACATCTCCAGGCTGAAGAATTGATATACATTGCCATAGCAGTTGCTCTGGTTACTGTTCTTTCACTTACTGAGAGGGTAGGGTTAAAATCTGCTCACATAGGAGTGAATTTTCTCATTTCTTCTTTTAGATTCGTTTTTACTGCATTTACGGGGAGCCTCTCCAGTAAGATTTATTTGCTGTTAGGGTTGAAGTGCTTGCTGGGGGAACTGGTCCTGCTTAATACTATAGAAGCCATGCTTGCTCCGATGATGGTTTGAGCATACACCCTACTTTGCCCATTGTGAATACAGACACCCCAGCTTTCTTTCTCCTAGTGTCTCAGTCTGTCCAGGCTGCTGTGGTAAGGTGCCACAGATGGAGAAATGTATAAAGAGCAGAACCTCATTTTTCATGCCATGGAAGAGGGAAGTTGAACATCCTGGCTTCTGCAGAGGGCCTGCTCTTAGGACCAACAATTTGGGGCAGCCTCAGTAGGGTGGTGGGGAGGAGGAAGCTCTCTCAGGCCACATTTACAAGGACATTTTTCTCACTCATTGGGGTTTTACTTTCCTACCCCAATCACCTCTCAAACCTCACCTCCTCATACCATCACCTTGGGGATTAGGATTCCAATCAGTAGATTTGGGAAAAGCTCAAATATACAGCCCATAGTGGGTAGGGTTTTTATTACACGTGTTTCCACTCCTTTACCTATTCATTTTATTTGAAGTGAATGCCTAGGCAGTATCTAATTGGATATTCCATTTATAGTCAACATAGCAATCTCCCATTTAATTGGGATGCTCCACATTTAATTTAATCTTAATAAGGGTTTGAAATTTTATATTCTATGGCTTGATGCCTTTCTTTTGGATTTAGTAATTTTAGCATACTATTGGTATTCTACATATGCTTTATATTTTAAGGTATGCTAAGAGTCCTTTTCAATTCATACTGCCATCAAATGTTTTGGATCACTTCACATCTTGGAGGTGACCTGTAGTAAGTAGTATGTCTCAGTTTCATCACCCATACTTTGTGCTGTGTCTAGCACACATTTTAGTTCTGTTATATGTTTGAACTTACAGATTTAGTACCTTTATTTTTATTTTTGCCTTTGGCCATTGATCAATGTAAGAACAAGAAGAAGCTATTCATGGTTATTCAGATGCCACCCATTTTTAACATCTGCCTTCTTTAACATGACCCCCCATTTTCACCTGTTGCCTTCATTCCTCTATGCCTGAGGAACTGCCTTTAGTGCCAGTTTAATTTTTATTTTCCTGAGAAATAGCGTTATTTTTGAAATATAGTTTTATCATCTAGACAGTTTTGACTTCATGGTATGCTACTATTTAAGCATATGAAATGCTGTTCTATTGTACTTTGGGCTTTAATAGCATTTAAGTGACAATTGTGGCCATCATCTTCTTTTACAATAGGTGTAATTTGCCTCTTGTCTTCTACAACATTAAGATTCTCCGTTTCTTCCCCGGGGTCCCTTTGCTTATGGATTTTCTACATTATTTTCCTCATGCTATCCTGCTTGGGTTTCTTTCAGCTTCTTGAGCATGCGGATTTTTTAATTATCAAGAAATTCTGAAGAATTAGCCACCCAAAAATTGCTTTTGTCCATATTCCACTCTCTGCTTTCTTTGTGTGGCTCCAATCACAGCATGGCTCTCGTAGGTCACTAAGGCTTCTTTCATGTGTTTGCTTTTCTTCTAGGTCTTCATGTTGGGTGTTTATCAGGCCTCCCAGTTCATAATATGACCATCCAATGTGTCTAATATCTTGCTTATGTGTCTAGTGTATTTCTTATTTCAGACTGTGTTTTTATCCTGACATTAATTTCATTATTTCTTCCCTTTTCACATCTTGTGATATGATACATGTTTTCCTTTGCTTTCTTTGGTTTGCTTTAATTCTCATTCATGTCTCCTGGCTCATGGCACCCATAGTCCTTGTGACTAGCAGGATGTGTGGATGCTTCTGACCTCAGAAGGAGGTCTCCGAAAGTAAATTAAACCCTCTCACCAACCTCTGTGTGTGGTTCTCTCTCTCTCTCTCTCTCTCTCTCTCTCTCTCTCTCTCTCTCTCTCTCTCTCTCTCTCTCCCCCCCCTTTTTTCTCCTTATTTCTGTTCCTTCTCCCCTTTCCCCCCTTTATCTTCCTCTTTCTCCCCACTTCTTCCTTCTGTTCATTTTACTTCCCCAGGCAGGTCATGGAAACCTCAAAGTGAGTCAGAGAAACTAAAAACCCACTCTAATCACCCCTACTTTTCTAGCTTAGACCTGGATACAAAGATATTCTCTGATTATAAGAATCCTATTTCAGAAATGCTCCTGTTCCTTGTCCCAGAGGGAAGAGCATTGCACAGAGAGGCTGTGAATGTTAGTGTTAACTGTCAACCCGACACAAGAATTAAATTGAGAGGGGGTCTTGATTGAGAGATTGACTAAATCAGTCTGGCCCATAGGTATGTCTATGAGAGGCTGTCTTAATTGCTAATTGACCCAGCCCACTGTGGGTAGCACCATTCCCTAAGCATGGGGTCTTGGCTGTGCAAGAGTGGAAGCAACTGGCTGAGACTAAGCAAGCAGGCAACATGAGTTTGTTTCTCTCTCCTCTTGACTGTGGATGTGGTGTGATCAGCTGTCTCTAGCTTCTGCCTTTGTAACTTCCTTGCAACGATGGACTGTAGTCTGTTATTGTAAATTGAACAAACCATTTCCTTCCCTACATTGCTTTTGGTCAGGATGTTTTATCACAGCAACATAAAGAAAGCTAGAACAGAGGTTGAGAAAAATCAAGCGTACCAGGTTCCTCCACTTCATCTGCTAGTAACTGTAGCTATGTAATAACATCCCCATAAAACCCCAAACTCAGGGAACTATGGGTAGCTGAACACATAGAGATTACGGAAAAGGGGTTCACATACAGAAGCTCTGTGTCCCTCTCTCATACCTCATCCTAAGCATCTATTCACCTCTATCCCTGTAACATCCTTTATCCTAAATTAGAAACATGCTTCTTAAAGCCTAAGTAGGGGTTATGAGAACCTTGGTTTGTAGGCAGCATGTTAAAATACAGGTAAGACAAATAGCTCCTATAAATTAATAATAAAATGATAACTTAATTTTTATTAGTGTCAACAAATGGCCAAGAAACACAGGAAAGAGTCTCAAACAATGTTCAGATTAAAATAATAGCATGCCATAGTTGGACATCCAAATAAAGGCTGCAATTTGAAAGTTAGGACTTACAAATGTATACAAACTGAGATTCATGTGAGTTTCTGAAACATCTCCTTTTCCAGTGTCTTGTGAAGAGTTTGGCAGTTTCCTCCAAGATTAAGTCCTATTACACACAGTAATCCTACTTCTAGGTGTTTCCTAAAGAAAACAAAGAAAGCAAGCACAACTAAGCCTTCTTTTGCTGTTGAAGGAACATATTTTCACCAAGGATCTAGAGCCATGTCTGTGTCGAAATCTATATTCATCAGGGTTTCCCAGAAAAACAGTCAATTAGATTCCTTCCCTCCCTTCCTCTCCCCATCTGTCTGTCTGTCTGTCTGTCTGTCTGTCTGTCTGTCTTCTCTTTGTCTCAATCATGTTTGTCTCTGTCTCTTTTGAAGAGGAGGCTCATGAGATTATTATTATTAATCGCTGGCTACTTGATGATGGGGAGAAGTCCCCACAACTATTAGGATTCTGGAAATCTTCAGTGTTGATTACTACGGAGTGAGGGTAGAAGGAAAACTATGTTTTTCTTAGACAATTATACATTTAAGTGTTTAGTTTTTTAAATAGTTGGACATATTTATTGTCACCGTGTTAACATGGTTGTGTACTAATTTATCATTTCTGTTGTTCAGAGTTACTTCTACTTATTTGTATTTTCCAAAATTATGAGTTAAATTTTCTTATTTCAGTGTGCGGCTAACATTTTACAGTATCGTGTGCCTGGAGCTTGTTATCTCCTTTATAGTATTGCCCCCTGGCATAGCTGGTGGTTATATTACTGATAGCTAAGATTATATGCCAAAGTACTTATTTTAATTGATTCATTAATTAGAGATAGGATCCTTCTATGTTATTCAGGCTAGCTCTGAGTTCTTGAGCTCAGATGATCTTGCCCCAACCTCCTAAACAGCTGGAACTACAGGCATCTACCAAAAGTGTCTCCGATAAGACTGGCCAGAATGCAGGTGTCTCTTTTCCCATACTATGCCTTGGAAATAGCTGGGATTATGGTTCTGTAGCAGTTGTTCATTGTTGGGGAACTACTCTACTGTTAAACCAGTTGGTATGATCAATGGGCCCCCAGGTTGTTTAATGATGACATCTGGCTCACATTCTCCCTCCTCCCATATATCCACCTGCTTCTCCACACTCTAATATCTGTCTCCTTTACACATGAGAACCCTGTGCTCTCTTTGGAATTGCCTTCCCTTTCATATAAGCCAGGGTTTCTCTAGACAGAAAAGCGGGGTCTTTCCAGTGGACTGATATCAGAAGCATAGTTGTTTCATATTTTCTCCAGATTTCCAGCTGCGTGTCAAGGAAGTCTGAGTTTAATCACAACCCCTGCATCGTAGGCACAAGGAGAAGCCCGTGCCTTTTAGAGATGCTTTCTTTTCATACAGCTTGGTGCCATGGTCTAGATGAGATATCTCCCATAGTCTCTGACATTTGAATTGGTTCCCTGTTGGTGGCACTGTTTGGGGAGGTTTGGAAGGTGTGGGCTCACTGGGAGAGGTGCGCCACTGGAGGCCAGCTCAGAGAGTCTAAGGGCTGGGGTCGTTTTCAGTTCGGTCTCTCTGCTTTCTGCTTGTGGCTCAAGACAAAAGCTTTCAGCTCCATCTCTAGCTGCAAGCTTCCCCATCATGACAGACTCTTGCCTCCAGGAACCATGAGCCCAAATAAGTCCTTTCTCCTATAAGTTGCCTTGGTCATAGTGTTTTATCACAGCGATAGAAAATAAACTAATGTACTTAGGGATCATGTTTGCCTACCTTGCTCTCTTTGTTTGATGGAAACAAAAGGTCATTCCTGGCTTTAGTAACAAAAAAATAGCCTCTCTCTCTCTCTCTCTCTCTCTCTCTCTCTCACCCCCCCCCCACACACAGAGTTTCTGCTCTCACTATATCTTCTCTGGTCTTTCCCCTCTAAGGAAGGCAAATTCACTTTTAATCTGTCTTTTAATTTTCATCAGTAATTTTGCAGAGACATTTGGATATGGTTCTGAATGGGATGGAGAATTTTCTAGCTTAAAAAAGTTGGAAATGACTTTTGGCCCAAGAAAGAAAAATTCAAATGGCAGGTTGGCATGTGCATCCAAAAGTCATTGTTGTAGCTAGAGGTCTTTGGCCAGGAGTGGTGTGAAATTAGGATAATGAAGGTCAGGGTAGTCAGACCATAGATGGCTTCCCATGTCAGTCATCTGACTTTGTCCTCAGAGCATGCAAGTTGAATGATTGGTGTGTCTATTTAAGAAAGGTCAGGCTGAAATTGGAAACATGTATTGGAAGAGCTTGAGAGCACTTGGAAACTACATGAGATTTCATGAAGTTAGAATGAGTGAAAGGGACCTGCAGTGATATAATAATCTCAGTACAGATGCATAGAACATTAGAGGTGAATTTGGGAGTTATAGTTGGTGGGTGCAGGCTGTTGGAGGAGAGCGAGATGATGCTGTACAGGGGGATTCCCAGGGGTTCATCTTGGATGATGGGTCAATGGTCACATAGTACAGCTGGGGAGTTTGGAGGAATCAGTGCAAGGAGAGAGGTAGGGAATCCAGTACCAAATGCAGAGTATGTAAGCTGGCTGTGGAGACAGATGAACATGGATTTTGGAAGATAGATGGGTTATTATAATTCAAATAATACCAGCAAGTTTCCAACAGAGGACACTGTTTTCCCAAAGTAGGTTTGTGAAAACACATGGCTCTGGGCAGCGTGCTAGAAGATTTATGTTCACTGTCAAACAAATAGCAGCTTCCTGGGCTGCCTGGAGGACCAAGAATATGTATTAATAAGGTCTGCAGTTGATTCATATATCTGTTAAAAAATAACACTTTTTGAGATATGATTTTTTTGTGTAGCAATCCTGACTGTCCTGGAACTCGCTTTATAGACTCACAGATCCACCTACCTCTGCCTCCCAAGTGCTAGGATTGAAGATGTGTGCCACCACCATGCTGCTTATAACTTTTTATATAGTTAGATGAAGCAAAAACTTTCATATCAAAGTTGGACATGGCAACCCAACTATAGGAAGAGTCTCAAGAACAGGCAAGAGCCAGAGATCCACTTGTTCTCATAGCCGGGGGACCCATAAACATACTAAGCTAATAGCTATAACATATACACAGAGGAGCTGGTGCAGACCCATGTAGGCCTGTGCTTGTTGCTTCAATCTCTGTGAGCTCAGATGTACCTTTCTTAGTTGATTCAGAGGGTCTTACTCTCCAAGTGCCCTCCATTCCCTCTAATTCTTAAAATCTTTCTGCCTCTTTCATGGGATCCCCTGAGTTCTAAGGGGAGGGATTTGATGGAGACCTCCAATTTAGATTCCCTTTCCATACAATGTTTGACTGGGGGAATGCCATTGCATCTGTTCCCTTCTGCTGCCACAGTAAGCCTCTCTGATGATGGCTGAATAAGACACTAATTTACGAGTATAGCAGAATATCATTAGGAATCATTTTATTGATTTTGTTTGTTTGTTTATTTGTTTTTGCCCAGTCATGTTCGGTTTTATCCTAGGTCTCTGGGATATCTAGTCTATGGTTCTTGGTTCCCCAAGCAGTGTTGGATATGGGTTACTTCTTGTGGAGTGGCCTTTAAGTCAAATCAAACACTAGTTGCCTACTCCCACAACTTCTGCGCCACCACTGCCCTAGCAGAATTTATAGGTAGGACAGATTGTAGACAAACGTTTTGTGGCTGGGTTGGTACCCATGTTTCCCTTGCAGTTGCCTCCAGAGTACATTTCTGCACCAAAGAGACTAGAACATAGGGGTTATTCTCCATATTCAATGAGTTGTGAGGGTGTTGTCCATGGTAATGGGGCTTTCATTATTAGTTTGTGGATTTTCCATGAGAGACCAACAACTAAATTGAATACAACCTAGTCCCACCACTGGAAGCCTTGCCTGGCTACAAGATATGGTCAGTTGAGACTCTCTGTCTCCCATTACTGGGAGTCCTCATTAGGAGCACCTTCATAGATTCCAGGGAGTTTCCAATGCACTAGATTTCCACACTCCTCCGTAAATGCTCTCCGTCAATTCCAGCCATCTCCTCGGCACTCTCTCCATCTACCCCATCCCCCAACCTCTCTTCCCATACCCACCTGCCCCCAGTGCACCATAAAATCTATTCTTTTTCCTATCCCCAGGGAGATGCATACCCCCAGACTTCTCTTTACCTAACCTCTCTGAGTCTACAGAATGTATCTTGGTTACCATTTACTTAATGACTAAGATCCACTTATAAGTGAATATATACCCATATTTGTCTTTCTGTGTCTGGGTTATCTCTCTAAGGATAAGTTAAACACACACACACACACACACACACACACACACACACACACACACACTTTAAAGTTAAGAAAAAATAGATGCAGAAGAATTATTCCCTGTTATGAATTTTCTTAAATGTGACTATATGTAAACTTCTGTGTGGTTGTTGTCCTTGGCAACGGGGCCTTCCTTATCAGTTTGTGGAGAGGACCTTTTGTCTTCGCATCAGCCTGGGTGTGGGGATTCCCATGAGATTCCCTGCCTGCATTGAGAATTTAAGTGGAAAGCTGCCTGGTTTAGAGCATCAGTTGGAGGGTCTTGAGCATGAGGTGGGTCAACAGATGTATACAACAGAATGGAGATAACTGGTCTGTACTGAAAACACATTTTTTTAAATTTTATTAAATTATAAAAGTTTCCATTTCCGCCCCTCCTCCCAACATCCTCCCATTCCCCCCACTCCCTCTCCTCCTCCCTCTCCATCCCTAAGAGCAGTCAGGGTTTCCTGCCCTGTGGGAAGTTCAAGTTCCTCCCCCCTCCCTCCAGGTCCAGGGAAGGTGAGAATCCAAACAGACTGGATCGCCAAAATCCAGTATATGCAGAGGAAGCAAGTCCCAGTGTCATTGTCAATGGCTTTTCAGAAAGGCTCCGGGCCAGCCACATTCAGAGAATCCAGTCACATTCAGAGAATCTGGTTGGATCATGTCCTCGTTCAGTCCCAGTCCAACTGGCCTTGGTGAACTCTCATTATATCAGTCCCCTTGTATCAGTGGGTGCTCGCATCCCTCGCGGTCCTGATTTCTTTTTTCATTTTCTTCATCCTTCGGCTCCTCATTTGGACCGTGGAGGGCTCAGTCCGGTGCTCCAATATGGGTCTCGGTCTGTATCGCCATACAACGTCGGATGAAGGTTTCCTCTGTTCTTGCCTTCTTTGCTCACGTTCTCTTTCCTTCTGCCTCTCGTTTGGACCTAGGGAGCTAGGTCCAGTGTTCCAACGTGGGTCTCTGCCTCCATCTCCATCCATCGCCAGATGAGGGTTCTATGGTGATATGCAAAATATTCATCAGTATGGTTGTGGGCCAAGGCCGGTTCAGAAACCCTCTCCTCTGTCCAGAGAACAATCTGGGGAATCTCTCCTTGGACCTGAGATCCCCTTTATAATCAAGTCTCTTGTAAACCCTAAAATGACTCCCTTAGTTGAGGTATATACTTCCCTGATCCGATATCCATCCTTCCTCCCTCCCCCCATCCCAGTCCCCTGATCTTTCCCCATTCCTCCCCTACTCCCTTCTCTCTAACCCTCTCCCCTTCCAACAACCCCCCCACCCCCCCATGCACCCGAGGTTACCTGGCACTCTTGTCTATTTCCAATCTCCAGAAGGATAGCTACATGATTTTCATCAGGTTCACCTTCTTATTTAGCTTCTCTAGGATCACGAATAATAGGCTCAAAGACCTTTAATTGTGGTTAGAATCCACTTATGAGTGAATACATACCATATTCCTCTTTTTGAGTCTGGCTTACCTCACTCAGTAAAGTGTTTTCTATTTCCATCCATTTGCATGCAAAATTCAAGATGTCATTGTTTTTTACCGCTGAGTAAAACTCTAATGTGTATATGTTCCACACCTTTTTTTAACCATTCTTCTATTGAGGGGTACCTAGGTTTTTTCCAGGTTCTGGCTATTACAAATAGTGCTGCTATGAAGATAGTTGAACAAATGCTTTTGTAGTATGTTAGGGCATCTCTTGGGTATATTCCCAAGAGTGGAATTGCTGGGTCCTGAGGGAGGTTGACTCCCAGTTTCCTGAGAAACCGCCACACTGATTTCCACAGTGGCTGCACAAGTTTGCATTCCCACCAACAATGGATGAGTGTTCCCCTCATTCCACATCCTCTCCAGCATAGGCTATCATTGGTGTTTTTGAGTTTGGCTATTCTGACAGGTGTAAGATGATATCTCAAAGTTGTTTTGATTTGCATTTCCCTGATCGCTAAGGAGGTTGAGCATAACCTTAAGTGCTTTTTAGCCATTTGAAGTTCATCTGTTGTGAATTCTCTGTTCAGTTCAGTACCCCATTTTTTAATTGGGCTGAAAACGCATTTTTATCCTTAAGCTTTGAGAAGAAAAGATGCTTTGGAGACAGTAATGATGATCATGGCAGAGGGTAGTATCAAATGGGTGATTTTAAATATTATTATGAATTATGAGAAAAACAGACAAGAAACATTTTCCCTATAAGACATAATCCTTGTGGCTATAAGAATGCGAAGATCACATGACTGGATTGAATCAAGTAGCATGTCATCTCTTGGGGATGGATTCTTGGGTTTCTTGAAGGTCTTGCTTGAAGTTGACCTACAAACTTAGGATTTTACTTCAAGCTTTCATCATCCCAATACAGTGACTCTACCAGCTAATAGATTTATACCCATGGTTATGTGAAACTTTATACATAAATACAAGCAAGAAATGCTAATGAACAGAAGCCCTCTGACTTGAAAGCCATTGGTGAACACAATCTTCTTTTCAGTTCCGCTAATGTCAATGACTGATTTTTCCCCTTGAGTTGCTTTAGGGAGTTTAAGAAAAATAGAGATCATATCTTACTACAAAATAATTTAAAGGCAGATAAGTATACATTATGGTTAGATTTCAACACAGATTGAACTTATAAAAGATATAGAAAATAAGGGGTTAAAAGATGGCACAGTGTTTAAGAACGCTTGTTGCTCTTGAGGAAGACATGGATTCAGTTTCTATCACTCACATGGTGGTTCATGGTTACCTGTACCTCCCATTCCAGGGCTTCTAATGCCTTTTTGAGCTGACTTACACACACATGCACTCACACATACATACACACACATGTGTGCAAAGCAAAAACACTCATGCACATAGTTAAATAAATCTAAAAACAGCTGTAAAATATAGAAAATAATAATAGCTAATATGATTAAACAAATCCAATGTCTATATTAAGTGTTTTGATAGATAAATTGATTGCATCTTCCCCAGAGTTCTGCCTAAGGTAGAGATAATCATCACCCCAATTCGTAGACAGGGAATTGAAATTCAGCAGTCCTGAGGTCGTCACCTGGTAAAAGTAAGAGCAGAGAACACATGAATGTAGCCACAGGAACCCTGACACTATAGTGAAAAAGAGCAGAAGCAAAGAGACTATCAAGGCAAGAATGAAATTAAGCTACAGAGAAAATGATTCACATAAACTATTTTTGGCTAACAGGAGATCGCATAAGTTTCAGAGAATCTGAATAATTATGATGACACCATAAATGATATTGTGATCCAAATCTTCTGTCTTGTGGGGGCTGTGGGTCACTCACCATCACTCATTCAAGATTTACCTGAAGGCAACACATGCACATACACACACACAGCACACACACACACACACACACACACACACACACACACACACACACACACCTTATTTACAAGCACACATCAGGAAGCAGAGGGCACAAGATACAATTAAAGAGTTAAGTAAAAACATGGATGCCAAGTAAAGATAAGAAATAAAGACCATAAAATGGAAAACAAAATGGCACAAGGAAAATTGTGAGGTTCCTTAAAATGTTCTGGTGAGAAAACAATTTGAGGACTCATTGGTACCAAGAACCATCTGGGGGGTTGGGAGCTACTGCAAAAGGCTTATTCCTAGATCTTATGGGCTCATTGCCAGCTGCTGCAAAGGTTCCCTGGAGGGGAAACCAGCTGTTGGTAAAGACTTTTGATGAAATTTGGAGAGCAGGGGATAACAGCACAGACTGTAGTAAAATGAATATTGCCTAGGTTATTTAAATAAAACCCCCTATAGGCCTTTTCACCATGTTGGTCTTAAAATGTAAAAATTTTGCAAGCACTTATTGTTCTCAAACCAAGCTGGCTAAATGAGACACGGGCTCAGTGGAGCAATAAATGAATGGGGGAGACCCAGCTGCTTGGAGACCTGTCCAGAGAATTGGGAAAGAGCTGCCCAGGCACGGGGTTACCTACAGCTTTCATTCAGTTGGATGAAGGAGTCCACCCCCAGGGATGGCAGGAACCATGGTGAAGGTGATGAGTAGGTCTGTGCTTAGAGTTTTAAGAGAGGAAATTGGGGTCGGCCAGGCTGAAGGCTAAATCTCCAGTATGGTTGCAATCACTTGGCAGAGGCGATTGTTAGGTGTCCAGTGATGTGGGTGGTCACACAGAGAGGCTAAGAAAAGTAAACTGCAGCTCTGCCTCCAAGAGCAACAGAGTCTCATTCAATCCAGTTGCACTCAGAGCAGCCCGGGAGGAATGCATTTTTATAGTTCGCAGCCATGAAGATGTGGGGAAGGCCCATAGAAAGATTAACGCCAAACTCAAATAATTAATAAGATAAAGGCAAGAAGGGAGGATCTGGAGGTTTGCAAAGACTGAGGAGAGCAGAGAGTTCTCCATCCATGTACCTGGTGATGGCAGGATATGTGGCTCCTTTGCTGGAATGTGTAGGCCAGAAGATAAGAGTGCGGTCATGATCTCAGAACAGCTGTAGCTGCCTGCTCTGGGCATACACTGTGACTTTCAACTGTTGAACATGGATCAGGGAAGGACACATAGGTTCCCATTCCTCCTTGCTAAACTCTTGGTTACTGATGAATTCTGTGGGAGGGCAGCCATTGTCTAGAGTCGAGGACCTACTGATGGGTCCGCCAGCCTTCACTGGGAGGTTCGGTGTCAATGGTCACGTAGATGGTCCTGTTCAAACTCACACAGGTGTGGATATGAGAAAGAACTGTAGGGGAAGATGGGTGTTGATGGTGTGTGTGTGGGGGGGAGGTAATGGTGTGGAGCAAGGTGAGAGTAGCCAGAATGCAATATATACATTTCTGAAATTATTAAAAAAATGTTTTTACAATGGAAGGGAAGATCTGGCTCCAAGGCAGCTGGTATCCACATTCTCCCAAGGATTGAAGATATTTTTGTTTGGAATAATGCCTTAAAATACATTCTAATAAACTCCTAGCTAAAGGATGATAGATAGAGAATGTTTAATCTGCTAGAAAATGATATTTGTAATTTCATATCTGCCACTCTCTATACTTGATGTGGTGTTATGAACCAATAAGTAGGTAGGTCATCAATGTCTGCACAAATAAATACATATTTGGATGTAAGTTACCTCACATGTTCGTGCAGAGAAACACATTACAATTCAACAGATGTTACTTTTGTTAAAAAAAATCCATGGGAGGAAGTAAATGAAATTTCAAGTATGTTTATGTTTTTAAAGATGAAAACGACCCAGCTTGGATATGTAGGATGATCAGTATAATGATTTAGTAAAGAGAAGGGGAGTTTAGACAAAACCAAAAGTTGAATCATGTACCTTTCTTTTTTATCACTTTGAATTTGAAGATACTCCTCAAAACAAAGTCTTAAAGTTTTTCTGGTTCTGTGTAAGTTAAAGTGCTACACTAAGCATGTAAGACCAGAGACTCCCTCAGCTCCTGCCTTGCTGCACTCGGCATCAGTCCACGCTAATGGAGAGATGCAGGCTTGACAGCCAGAATGATTGAAAATTTGGCTCAGAGTATAATAGCTTTTTTCCTCAAGAGTGAGTTAGCGGCACAGAGTTTGGGGACAGTGTCTGGAATTTCATAAAAGCTCTGCTGGTGGCTCATGATGGTTATATTAGCTCTAAGCTCCCTGCCTCCTTTTGGTCCATTGCTGTTGAGGCCAGTATGTCTAAGGTTGCTCCTCCCATCTCTCTGGGGATTGGGTTCCATTCTCCACTAGCTTTGACCATATCCTTGTATTGTCTTCTCTAATCATTCCTGGGAATCATTTCTTTATTTCACCTTAGTTTTTAGGTGTGTGTGTGTGTGTGTGTGTGTGTGTGTGTGTGTGTGTGTGTATCTACCTGTGGTGGGATTGCAAGCAGAATCTGGATCTAGGAAACTGTTTCTTATTTTATCATAAGACAAAGTTCATCAAGTCTGTGTGACACGTGAATCACAATTATGTTCATGCTCTTCCCATGTGGTATTTCATCTGGATGCTTCCTTTCTCGCTGGCATGCAGAGACCATGGCCAAGGTTTGTCACCAGCCGGCATTACAGTTTCCTGCATCTGTGCATTATATTTACAGATGCAATGAATATACACGTATCTCTGCTTAAATATAGGCTAAAAGTTAAATATGTAGGGCACAATTGTCAAAGTTGATTTTGCTCAACAATTTGTTAAGTTATTGTGTGTGTATGTGTGCAGGCAAGTGTGTGTGTTTATGTTGTATGTAGGACGTGTAGTTCTAAGCCTCATCCTCTTCAATTGGATGGAACCTCTCTTTACCTTGGAGCTTTACAAATAGGCCCTCCAGAGTCACCAGTGCTGTGCTTGGAAGCACACACACCACATCTTGGCGCTTTTGTTTTTATGTAGATTCTGGAAGACTGACTTTAGGTTTTCATACTTGCAACCCAAGCGCTTTATTAACTAAGATATAACCCTAGATTTCTACAAATTTTTAAAGTAGGTGCTTTGGGATTGTTGTTCTATTTCTGGTAATTTCTATTGCCTTCTTTTTTCCTTAACATTTATGTAGGGCAAGTGAATTATAGTCCTATTTTGACAGTTGCTCTCCCTGCCTTTGTGTTAGTCCTTTTCCAACTCTGTTTCCATCTATTACAGAAGCATCTCTGATTATCTCTGGGTAGTAGTAGACTGTTTATTTTCTACTTCTTATTAGGGTCACACTATTTGCTTATATGATTTTTTTCTTAGCAGAGATCTTTAGGCAATGTACTAAGCCTGATGTAGAAGACAAAGTTGAGGATTCATTGGCAGAGAGTGATTTATAACAGTAACGACAAATATATGTTTTATAGCATCATTAATAAAAAGCCATTACAAAGAGTCACTGATGACATTAACATATGGTTATTATTATTTTTTCTTAAAATAACAGAATAAATTTCATCCAAATGAGAACTAATTCAAACACATATTTTTTGCCAGAGTATTTAAAATAGGGGATGGAAATCTAAATACCTCATATGTGTTTATAAAGGGTATGTCTTAATATGTACTGTATAAGACAGCATTCTAGGATCATTGATAAAAACTCAAGTGCATTTAATTTGATTTCTATAATGGCTGAAGATTCTCCAGACCTGGCAGAAGGCAATAGGTTGTCAGTGATCAATGACAAAAATTCACAGAATATCTCAGATGAACCAAATACTGTATAGCACATATAATAAAAACCCATAGACTGAAATTGGGGATCAACCTGAAAACCAGAAAAACAAAGCAACCAAGCCACTAGCTGCTATGGAAGTCTTACCTCTACCAAGAATGACTACAAGTGACTACAAGTGACTACAAGTGACTACAGACTAAGCAGACTAAACAGACTGAGCCTTTCTCTCCTCCAATTTTATATTCTCTCTCGTGCTGGGATTAAAGATGTATGACTCCCTAGTACTGGGATTAAAGGTGTGAGACACTACCACCTGAGTTTGTTTCTACATTGATCTTGTGTATTCCAGGGTGGCCTGGAACTCACAGAGATCCATCTGCCTCTGTCTCCCAAATCCTGAGATTAAAAAAGGTGTGTACCATCATTGCCTGACTTCTAGTGTCTTAGCTTTGTCCTTCTGGTCTTTAGGCAAGCTTTATTTAATAAAACATAAATAAAATGTCACCGTAGTTCCTCTTTTTATCTAAAATAAAAAGGAAGGCTATAATTAGTATAAGAAAATCTATATATAGCAAGTGCAATAACTATAAATAATATATACAGGTAATAAGTTCATCAACAATGTGTCTAGCCCATTTGCATTTGAAATTTTAGAGAAAATACTCCATATCTATCCTATATTGGTGAGTCCAAAGTCTTGTACCTGATATACTTTCTTTCATAACTTATTTTATGCATCTGGTATTCAAGAAAAAAATATAACTACAACTATCTAGTCTTCAACTCCCTCAGAGACCCAAGAAGGAAATAATATTAACTGAATAAACAGGAAGTGCAAGTAAGCGACTTCTAAAAATTTTGAGAAATGACAGAAACAGTTGGCTCCCTGAACAGTCCTCCAAAGTTCCTCTGCAACATTGGGGCATCCATCTTCAGCCTACAGGCCTAGTATATCTGACAGACTTTTCTGTGAAGCAGGATATTATGAAGGACTGCCCCATCTTGTGTTGACAATATTTGTCAGTCACTCTCTTTTATGTCCTGCTTGCCCAATTAGGACAGCATATTATCAGACATCAAGGCAAGGGCATTTTATTGCCCACTGACTCACTTTTGCCACAAAGAAAGTAAACTCCATATGAAGTTTCTTCAGTGCCCATTATCTTTTTAAAAGTATATTGGTGCTTCTAGAAGCAGAATGTTTCACTGTCATAAAAAAAATGAGCCTATATTATTAAAATATTTTAAATGCCATATTCTGTAGATCTCTGAAGTGTTTGAAGATGACCTATCTAGAATATATCTTTATTTTCTTAAAAAACATACCTAATATGACTACAGGTTTGATTATACTAGGTGATTAACTACTAACCTGCATTTCCTTAATATCATAAGCAATTGGTAATAATAATTTTCAAGGACTTAAAATTTACATTACATTTTAAAATAAGTTTTGTAGGTACAATACCTTTAACAAGATTAGAAACATATGTACAGTATGTTTTAACAAAATTAATCTCAAAATACAAAATTTATAAACAATATACAAGAGTCCAATCCAATGTAAAACATTTAAAACTAGAGGTTGATTTCAAAAAGTAGATTCATTAATCTATCTTTTTATCTTATATTTATATGCAATACTGTTCATTGCAGTAAATGAATGCAGCAGGAGAGAAGATTTTCACCATTTACTGGAGATTCTTTAGCTATGCTATCATTTGAACTGCAAATGTGGAGAAATTTTGGCTAAGGGCTTTGGACTTTCTTTGGGTGATAAATTCAATTTTCTTTGTTTTTGTTTTTGGTGTTACTGGGTAATGAACAGGTGAACTTCTGCTTAAATTGGAGTTTCTTTGGTTATAGTCTATCACAATCAGTTACCTCAGATGGAGGTAAGAGTTGAACTATGCTATTTCTAGTATGCATATAATGAATTTGTAGTGTCTAGTACTTCAGAAAGTGACCTTATTTAAAAGTTGGGTTATGGAAAATATAATTATTGATGATTAGGTCACATTGGATACAGACTGCAGTCGGAACAGGGATGTGTGTGTGAAAAAACCTTGTAAAAGACATAAGAGGCAGGAAGTCAACCTGAAGCCTAGAAATGCCTGGGACAGTCCTTGACTAATGGCCCCTAGAACCAGTATATACTGTTATTTGCTGCTATTTTAACCTGCCTAGTTGGAAGTATTTTGTTAGGCCAGCCACGGTGAGTAAGTGTGAAAGATAGCACACTTAACAGAAGGACTTGTACTGAGGATGCAGCTAACTTCTTAGAAAATACAACATGGATTCATTTTATATGTTTTTCATATTACCTGATATGTACCGAATTGTATCCTCTGAAACTCATATTTCAGCAGTTGAAAGAGTTTTCAATATGTAATATTATGTCATCTATAATCAGAGATTATTCTACTCCTGTCTTTCTGATTTGGATACCCTTTTCTTGCCTAGTTGTCTTTGGAAGTCCTGATTGGCTAGCACTCCCTTTCAGTGCTATGTTGAACTGAGGTGGCAGATGGGAGACACAAAAGATGTATTGTATGTCTTAAAGTGAAAACTTTCACTACTGAGTGTGATGTTAGCTAGCACTCAGCTGGGACCAATCCAAGGACATCATGAGCCCTAGGCAAACTCTCAGCCACTGAGCTAAACCTCCAGTCTGTTGTGCTAAGGAATGTTCCTTCTCTGTCTAAGTTATTATACATACTTTTCCACAAAAGATTATTGAGTTCTTTCAAATGTTTCTCCCTATCCATTGAGATAATGCAATTCCATTATCCTGCTATTTGGTACATCTTGTCAATTTATTTGCTTGTGGCAGAGTTTCACTTGATCATGGTGTTGGATCATTTAAATGTGCTGAGAATGTGGGTTGCTAAAATTTTGTTGAGGATTTTTTTGTATCTATGTTCATGCAGCTTACTAGACTGCAATCTTATTTTTCTTATAATATGTTTGATTGCTATTAGGATAATGCTGTCCTCATGAAAATACTAGAAATGTTTTAGCTTCTACTTTAAAAAAGAATTTAGGATATATTGGTACAATTATCATTTAGTGGGAATACACCCTTGTGCATGCATCCACACATATATAGATATAATTAAAAATAGACAAGAAAACTCCTGAAAACAGAAATTACTGTCTGATGCATCCATCTGTGGGTATATTCTGGTATATATCCACAGGTTTTAAAATCAGATCTCAAAGAAACATTGGTCACCACAGAGTATATCATAAAACTGACACATGGAAGCAATATTAATATTCATGAGTGGATGAATGAATGTTTAAAAAGTTATACCTGTAAAGGAATATTCTGCAGTCTTCCAAAATAAGGAAATCCCATCATTCGAGACAGCATGGCTTAATCTAGGCACTATTAAGCTAAATGAATGAAATGAAACAAAAAAATGCTAAATGGTGATGAATCTCAAATAGTTAACAGAAGGGAGTTGGGAGAGATTAATCAAAGGGCATGTAGCTTTGTTCTCACCAGATTAAAAAGTCCAGGAGAGCTGTCATAGAAAACTGCCTACACATGAAAATCCTGCACTACAAACTTAAACCTTTACCAAGAGTAGATTTATGTTAACCGTTCTTATCACAAAAGCTAACGATGATCATGGCAGATAAGAGAGTGAAGAGCAGTCTTTGCTTCTGTGTGTGTGTGATTTTTTTTGTAGTGTCCTTAACCCTGCTGGTTCTTATAATCCTTCCTCTTCCAATTCCTCAGGATCCCACAAGCTCTACCTAATGTTTGGCTGTGAGTCTCTAAAGTTGGATATTTGATTTCTTCTAAGAAATCAACACAAAAGTTTATCCATTCATGGAAGCAGTTAAGATGTTTATTTCCAATGAAATAAACTTTTCATTCCATTACTAACTTCCTCTCAAGAAGGAACAGCATTCCTCGTTTGAAACCTCAATAGCTTGTCTTGGGTTGTGGGAAGTTAACTGTGGAGATAGATGGAATTGGTCAGTTTTCTATTGTATTCATTTTTTTTTATCACAGTGGTCTGTAGTTGGGATTACCTGGTCCATGATGGATGACAACGGCAGGCACATGCAGTCAATGAAGGGACACTTGGTGTCATGTGAGCATGATTAGGACATGAGGGAGCCTTCAACATTCAAGGACCTCAGGGCATCCCAACTCTACTTCAGCCCTCTGTCTCTGCAGTCCCAAGCCAGAGTAATGTAGTACTGGGTCACAGTGTACATATACTCCAAGTAAACCTCAAAATTGATCAGTCTGCTGTTTCCTCTTGGTTCATTGTGTGTCTTAAAGGAGACAGTATTCTAAGGAAAGGTTTTCATCATCTGCTAGTTAAAAGTCACTCACCATGTCTAGCCATCAAGGCTGGTGGGACTTTTTGATACTACACTGGCTCTGCTTGTGCCCTCTGTAAGCCCTGTAGTCACCCCAAATTCTACCAAAATGCTGGATTGTATGTATGTATGTATGAAATATATAATATATGTATATTTCAAACCATAGAAGACTAAACTATTTCCCAAATGTATTTCATAAGACACTGGGACCCGCTTATAGCAGAGATTTTTTTTTTTGATGCAAGTTGGCAAAACAAAGCAAGAATGTCTGTGTGTGTTCATGTATACACACGTGTGCTATTACAGGAAACAACAAGCTTAAACAACAACCACAACAAAAGCACCAAGGCAGAGACACAACAAGAATCACTAAGGAACGACTCAATGGAAGGGCAGAGAAACGGGCAGCTCCTGGCAGGTGCGGGAATTGCTTGAGGAATGAGAGCTCTACTGCAGAAGAAATCTCTCTCCTCCAGCTCCACATCCCCAAAATTCTTGTGTGCACTAGGAAGGGGTTGGCTAGCCCCTTTCCCTGGGTCACTGCCAAGCTCGTGACTAGGAGTAGAAGGTACTTCCAGTAGAGAAATCATTTTACTCAGTTGAGTCCATTTCCCCAAAGAAATGAAGAATGTGATTTTTCAGAAGGGGGGAGAGGGGAAGTGGTGTCCAAAAAGCAACAGATGGGGACTTCCAGTTTCTTTAGTATAGGAGAGTTGTATTTGAGTAGTTTTGGTTTTGTTGGTTTGAGCCAGTGCACATTCCTTACAGGGCTCCCTTCCAACTGGCAGTCGGTATGCTAACAATTCCCGTTGGGCAAGAAGTGTCCCCTTTGCTATGCTCTGTCAGCCAGGTATCAGCTGGTTGCTCTTTAAAGACCATCCTGGGTCCTCCCGGAGCTGGCCTTGAGTTTGTGTCACAGGCGGCTGCTGAAGCACACGGAGATCTTTTGGCACACTGAAGCCTTGTTCATGTAAATATTATTATTAATAGTCATTATCGGAAACAAGGAACATCTTGATATTGTAAAGAGAGAGCCAGCTTAGCTTGGGTGCCAAGGGAAGCAGCTGCATGAAGCAGGAATGGAATTCGGAGACTCTAGACGAGCTGGAGGAATGTTCTTCGCTGTTGAGTTTTAGGAGACTTTCCCAGCAGGTGGGATGGAGCTGCTGGGAGGTTCTAGGTGGATGGATATGTGGATTCCCTTACTTTCTAACAAGGTAGCGTTAAGTCTGCAAAGACCTCTGTAATGATGCATTTGATTTTCAGATTGATTGGGTCAAGAAGGGTAAGGATTAACAAGGCCATATCCGTGGAAGAGGAACTAGATGAAAAGACCCGCCATGCATATGGGTAGAAGCATCACAGGGGCCAGAGAACCAAGCAGAATAAAAAGGGAAGAAGCAAAAGGTGGAGAGAGCCTGTACTCTGGCTTCCCAGCTTCCTGGTCTACCACACCTCCTCTCCTTGGCGTTCTGAACCTCTGGACTCCTCCCTGGAGTAGTTTTGCTCAGACATTTGCCACAACAACGGGAAACTGACTCACACAATACCCGAGGAAAATGTTGATTGCATGCCATCTTCCCGTTGAGTCTTCCACATGAGACTGTGATTCTGGCAGAATGTTTAAGCTTTCCTAGGTCTGGGGGGAAGCGTTCACTTGAACTTTCTTCTGGTACCCTAAATGTCTAGAGAATTGAGACCCGAGTAGAAAAAGGCTCATCAGTGTCTTAGTTAGGCTAACTATTACTGTGATAAAATGCCATGACCAACTTGGGTGGGGGGAGGATTTATTTGGCTTCCGTATTCTGAATGACAGTTTGTCATCAAAGGCAGTCAGGGCAGGAACTCAAACAGGGCAGCAACCGGGAGACAGGAGTGGATGCGGAGACCATGAAGAGTGCTGCTTACTGACTTGTTCCTTATTACTTCTTCGGTTGGCTTTCCTAGAACCCCCAGGACCACCCACATTGACCTGAACCCTCCCATACCAATCGATTACTAATTAGGAAGACACTCTCCAGGCTTTCCTCTAATCCAGTCTTATGGAGGCATTTTCTCAAATGAGTTCCCTACTCTCAGATGATCACAGCTTTTGTCAAACTGTCAGAAAACAAGACAGGACAGCAGGTGACAAGACTCTTCTCAGGTCACAGCCACGGTATTTGTCCTCTGATGAACATACCGATCACAAAATCCCACCAAATTTAATATGATGTCTCATTGTTTAATGTTTTTTCTGCATGGTGTCTAGAGGTGCTAACATGCAAAGAAAACACCGTTAGTTGTATAAAAAAGATGCAGAATGCAGCCCCAGCACTCATGAAGCTGGGAAGAAGGAGATGCTTCTAGGAGTTTAATGCAGCACTGGCATAGGTCATGCCGTGGCTCCATGAGATAGAATAGGAAAGTATAAAGAGCAAGTAGCAAGAATTAACAGAGTATCCTTATACAGACTATGCCCTTTTCAGCTTCTGGAACCATGATTCGATGCTGTCAAGCCACAGGGAGTTGGGTAAAGCCTGAGGTCTATAGATGCACCATTGAGTACCCGAGGTACACACAGCACAGAGAGATGGGCAGACTAGAAAGGCTGAGCCCTTGAGCTAAAAGCAATCTTCCAGGACAAGTTCAGGAGCAAACTCCATGAGAGGAAATTCCCCCTTTCTCTAATCCTGAGCTTGGCTGACATTCAATGACAGAGGTCATCTGGTGACATTTTGAAGTCCAAACAAGCTTGATCAGTAATTCTTTCTAAGTCTCAAATCATGCAGAACATATTATTTTCTTGGGAGAATCATATCAATCCCTATTTAATACAGTGAGTCTAATTTTCATCAGATAAAAGTCTGAGTGGATAAAAGCCCTTTACCTGACCTTTCTACTGCCCCAGAACAATAGCCAGCAATACATATACAAAATATAAATGCCGAGGTAATTTCTATGGGGCCAGTCTTTAAATTAGGACACCCCCCTACACAGAAGGGTTAGACAAAGGTAATTAATTTTGTCTAGTGTGAAGGTGGGAAGAGGTAGTGAGGAGAGAGATGAAGGACAGAACCTGAAATGTTCTGGAAAACGCCCGGAAATGCTTACTGAAGAAATTTTATTACATTTTCCTTCTAAATGTCTCTCCCTATTTCTTTGCAAAATTTTTTTATAGGATCTAAATGACTTGCAAATATACTCTGTGACTTTGTGGTTGGATCTCTTTGAGACTTGGAGCAATAAGCCACTGGTCTCATAGTAGCATGAGAAAGGATAAGGAAGACAAAATAACTCAGAGTAGATGTATCATGTCTGGCCATGCCATTTTAGCCAGATCTCACTCTATGTCTGCCCCCATGTAGATTGACTCATGTATATATTATTTCACTTAATCCTTACAAGGGTCCAGCAAGGCAGGGATTGGTATTCCTTCTGTTGAATATGTGTCATGATATCCTTCCTTAGATAAGAGGCTGAACGCATCTTCTAGGTTAGTGTTTTTTAAATTTAAAGCTTATTCCTTTACAGTGTATGTATAAAATGTATTTCAATCATTTCACCCTTCCATTATCCTCTTTTATTCCCTCTGCCTGTTGAACTCTTCCTCTATCCAACAATACCCCCCCCTTGCTTTAATATCGTCTTTCTTTGTGTGTGACCCACGAGTCCAATTAGGGTTGCCCATGTGCACATACATGGTTGACTATTTCCTGGAGCATGGGCAACTCAACAGTGGTTACACCACGGGAGAAAATAATTCTCACTCCCCAGTAGCCATTAATGCCTTTGGCTCCTCGGGGAGGAGTGGGGCCTCAAAAACTTCTCCCTATCCGTGATGGAATGATGATGGGTCCCATCTCACGCAGGTCTTCTATAAACAACCTCCCCTGCTGTGCATATGTCTCACATCCATAGGGGACTTCCTTAGATTGTTTCAGACCGCAGATTTGCCGTACAGAAAGCACCTGTGGGTATTTGTTTAATTGAACTGAAGCTGGGAAGGAATGTGATTGACGTTATAGGTCTAAGCTAGATTCTACAGCTTTGGTTGACAACTCAAGTTGGAATCTCATTTTTCATCGTTGAGGTGGCTGACATCTCATATGGTGTCTTGCAGGAATATGTGCCTGTCACATTATTTTGAGGAGCTGGCTATGATACCAAGGATCAGGCTAGCGTGAGAACCCAAAAGCTAAAGTTGCTCTTGGAACCATCCTCCATTGAAGAAACTGCTTGCAGCCAGGCACAAGCATTGACCTCTGAGGCACATAGCTGTTTCTAACATTTAAGCTTACAAACACAATTTGTTATGATTTTATGCATTTGAGTCAGGCCTTGCATAGTTCTCGAAGCCTTTCTCCACTGTGAGACTTAATGCTAGTCTCTGTTTATTTATCTTATCTAAGTTGGCAGGGATAGCATTGTAGCGCCTCAAAATCATCAGCTAAAGAGAGATGTGATAACCAACTCTCAAAACCCTCCCTCACTTTCAGAGTAATAAGAGTTCAGAACTGTCTTCAGTTTTTCTGAAAACTTAACAGAAACCACACATTTTCCTGTGTTAAGATCATCAGAGCAGACCAAAGTAGTTTTTTTGCCTTTGGCAAGTACTTTATTAGCTTAATGTGTTAATTATGTTGATCTCTTATTGATTGACAGTTCTGAAGAATATATGTCTCAGAAAAGGAAATAAAATAACTAAATTATTATTATTATTATTATTATTATTATTATTATTATTATTATTAAAATGTCTCCCAGGCTTTTTTATTTAAGAACAAAATGACCAGTGATGGGCTCAAGATCAACAGAAACACCGAACTTCATCTCCCCTGCCTCAACCCTTTTTGGGCTTCCGATCCCTCCTCAGTAAATGAACTTAACCCTGAAGCTACGATGGCTCCAGGTTCTCTTCTTCTACCTCCTTTCCTTTGCCTCACCTTACATCATCGCCAGGCAGGGCTGGCGCCTCAGTTTGAATGCATGGGAGACTTCTTCCTTCTCCTTGGGAATAGTCAAAGCTTGATCGTTTGTCCTTCTGGCACCGGCTACAGAAATATACTCAGACCACATCCTTCTCCAAGCTGCTTAGTGAGGATGCTGATCTGCCCAACCGCAGGTTGGGCTTCAGCACTGCAGAAACATGTTCTCTAGGTTCCCCCTCACACAGTTCTCAGTGCTCCCCCATTTTCTCTTGCTGACCTGCACAAGGTCTCTGCTTCGTAAACCTCCTAAAGATTCTCTCTCGTTGTCGCTGGCTTCCTCCACCCATCTCTCCAGCTAGGGCTACAGTTTGCACATCTTTTGAAGACCAGATGCAGGGCCTCAAAGTGGCAGGTGGTTGTCTATCTGTATACCTTTCCAAAGAGAACGCCCAGGGTGAGCCCCATGCCGAGCTGGGTGTACCCAACGGTGTCTTCTTCTACGTCAACAGCTTGGTGAACTGGTCTAATTCCTTCTGTAGGGCTTTCATGTCCTGGGACTTCTTGGGACTTGGTTCCACCTTCTCCAACTTCATGTCACAGTGGCAGACAGCACAGGGCCCAGGCAAGGCCCCCTCTGAGTTGCTCTCCACTCCTGCTCCCGCCTGGCCCTCAGGTTGCAAAGTCTCCAGGCCATCTTGGGGCATTAGGCCCGGTCCAACATGAGGTTCACAGTATGCCATCCCTCTACAGAACTCATATGGCAGGCAATCCCCAACACCTCCGAGCCTGGCCCAAGCTCTGGCCCAATTCCAGGCCCACCTGGAGACCCTTGGAAGCTTAGCCAGTTCCAAAAGTTCCCCCAGCCTGGCTCCAGCCCTCCTGACCCATCACCCCCAGAAGGCAAAATCTGCAGCCAGATGTCCAGCTATCTGGAAGGTAGGTACTCTAAGCAGGGATCCTGACAGAAGCCTGAATTGCTATTGTGTTGGCAGTTCTTTCAGTAGTAAATATATTTTCAATCGAATACTCTTTGGGAAATATTTGTTGCAACATGATGTTGGGGAAGAACTTTATCTATTTATTTATTAAAAATTTCCACCTCCTCCCCACCTCCATTTTCCCTCCCCCTTCCTCTCTAGTCCTAAGAGCAGTCAGGGTTCCCTGCCCCGTGGGAAGTCCAAGGTTCTCCCCCCTCCATCCAGGTCTATAAAGGTGAGCATCCAAACAAACCAGGCTCCCACAAAGTCAGTCCATGCAATAGAATCAAAACCCAGTGCCATTGTCCTTGGCTTCTCAGTCAGCCTTCATTGCCAGCCACATTCAGAGAGTCCGGTTTGATCACATGCTCCATCACTCCCAGTCCAGCTGGCCTTGGTGAGCTCCCATTAGATCAGTCCCACTGTCTCAGTGGGTGGACGCACCCCTCATGGTCCTGACTTCCTTGCTCATGTTCTCCCTCCTTCTGCTCCTCATTTGGACCTTGGGAGCTACTTTTGAGAAGTTGCATGCATTCCCCTAACTTTCACTGCAGGGAACATTTGAGTCTGTAAGTTAAGAGGATCCCAAGTTCAGTCTTGGGCCTCTCTCAGCGGCGTCTAACCCTTCTCCCTGCAGGGGGAGGTCTGTTACACTGAGAACATATGTCCTGCAACTTCTCTTTGATGCAGAGAATGAGTGCAGGTAAATAAAGAACAATGAAGCACCTCTGTGATTGACACATTAGGGCAGGTGATAAAAGGATTCTTGATTGCAAGGAACCCTGATTGAGGTAGTTGCAGGGACAACATCTGTAACTTGAGAGCTGGCTTGTTGGGGTTTCTGTCCTGCCTGGTATCCCACAGCCGGCAAGTCCCAAAGAAAATCACACACAGGACTCCATAAGATTATAAACTGATTGGCCCATTAGGTCAGGCTTCTTATTAGTCCTTGTAACTTATATTAATACATTATCATTATCTATGTTAGCTACACGGCTCAGTACCTTTCTCAGTGTGACAGCTCTTCGGTGGTCTGGGCAGGAATGGCAAGGGAGCATCCTGCTTCCCAGAATTCTCCTGTTCTCATCGCCCCGCCTCTACTTACTGTCTGGTTGACCCACCTATACTTCCTGCCTGGCCAATCAGCATTTCATTAAAAAATATGATTGACAGAATACAGATAATTCTCCCACACCAAACATCAGGAGGCCCATGTGTTTGCCAGGAGCCTGCCAGCATGTCCTTTCTGGACTCGTCAACACGGCTTCATTAGAACACCATCACCTGCATTTCCTGCCTCGTTTCTGTTTCTGACATGCCATCATCATGGTCTTGATGGTACTGTTGCATCTGAACCCCACTCTTCCTCCTGAGAATGAAAGACCCTCAAACACGGAGGAGACCTCAGTAGAGAAAGCACAGCCAGTTTGCTGGGCAGAGTCGCCGCAGCTCACTTTTGAATGTACTTCTATCCAGTATTTTCTCCAGTGTAATGAAAGAAAACATTGAGAATGAAAAACAATATCCTTAGGAAGGGAAAGAAATTGCTGTTATTGGAACCGGAGCAAAGAACACAAAGAGACTGCCCGCCCTTCAGCGAGGCCAGTCTCCTGTCAATGACAGCTCATTCTTTAAGACGGGAATGTGGAGGACACATGACTGTGTCTAGAGCAAGAGAAAAACACGCAAAGAACACGAACCCTCTGCGTGATGAAACAGAGGAGGTAAAAAAAATATTGGAAGTATGTTTTCCTAGTCTCTTGCTTCTGTTTTTGCAGAAACAAGCTCAAAGTCTGTAGCGTGAAATGAGAATTTGGGGAAAGCTAGGGGAAATAATGAAAACTCGCAGCAGAACAAGTGTCCTGTTTTCAAAGAGCATGTGCGTGATGGTGTCGCCTCAGGACTACCTGGTGGAGTTTGGTAAGGTCAGATTTTAAGAGGAGCATGTCTTGTTGTTAGTCTCTCTTCTTGGCTGCTGCTCATGTGTAAGGAACCACTCCTCTCTAATTGGTCCGTAAGCTTCCTTATACAGTCCTCTATGGCTGATGCTAGCCCTCTCTGCTGTGGTCAGTGAGAGATGTGCTTCCTTCAACTTCCTGCTTGGCTTGTTGCCATTGTTCTTCACATGGAAAAAGAAATGAGCACTGTAAAATTTAGGAAAGTTGAGTTCAGCCAATCCCAATGGCTTGTCTGCTTTCTGGTCTACCAAACTGTGAACAAGCTGTGACACAAATTCCCTCCTCTGCAGACCTAGCACAGTCATTCACCCTGCTTCCCCACATTGGTGGGCTCTACCCTATACAGTGGAAGCAAACATCTCTTAAGCAATTTTGTTATCAGGATGCGTTATTATCTAATGAATGATAGGATGGAACACTAAGCACAAAGTTCTAGTTCTCTGAGAATGAAAGAAAAAATAATAGGCTGTCTTCTAAAGTCATACGACACAGGGTGAAAATATTTTTATGAAAGAGTAGTTTATGAAATTTCAAGTGGAATTTCAAAGCAACAACTCTATACTTTTAGAAACCAAGCAGATAAAAATGAAGTAGATAAATATCTGTAACAAGTTATTGAAAGAAAGATTAATAGTGAGAAAAGGTAAAATCCAAGAGTAAAGAAATCTAGAAAGGCAACTACCGTAGTGAGAATTAATTTAGGAATGAGTGTATGGTAAAAATGGACACTACATTTAAGAAAATACAGAAATATTACTGATAAAGTGTGTAGTGTGTCAGGATGCTGACAACGAAACAAGGCCAAGACATTAATGTTGTTAAATAGCAATGAACAAAAAGGCTGAATTCAGGAGAGAATTATTCTATGCAGATAACATTAAGAGAACTAGTAAGTAATTGGAAGAGGAGCTGTGTCATCCCAATAATATGGCTACAAGTCATATATGATGTATTATTAGAAATACAAAAAGCAAAATCGTGTGTGTGTGTGTGTGTGTGTGTGTGTGTGTGTGTGTGTGATCCTAAAATTAAATTTTGGAAAATAAAGACACAGAAAATGTAAATAACTACAAAGATTAGAAGATTTATTAAGCTTGTATTCTCAAAAATTAAATAAATTTTACTTCATGTATATTTAATGCATTTTTAAAGTAGGCCCTTTCACATATAAACAAAATAATAAATTATAATTATTTGTAACAGAGTATTAGAAAATTCTAATGTAGTACAAACAGAAATATATAATATGAAGCTGACAACCAGATATCAAAATGCTTTATAAATAAATATGTATTTATAGATAATTCTAAGAAAAATGAATAGTATCTCCAAAAATGCAGTCAGAAAATATGGCCTTAAAGGTTTTTGACATTCAACAATAAAATTTAATTTTGCCTATAACTACAAATGCAAAGCTTTTGAGAAAAGATTTCTAAGAAAATCTAGCAAGTCTGTGATTCTGATGACGTTGTGATATTCCCTACTTCATTTTTAATTCTGTTCTTTTCACAATCCTTGCAGACCACTTGTCAGTGAGTCACAAATGCTTTCACAATCCTTGCAGAATATTTTTTGAGAACGAGACACATTGGGACAGTTGAGAAATTTAACTCGACACTGTTGCGGTTGTGTCAGGAAAGTCTGTGGACCTCCTTGTGTGTGAGCACTCTGAACATCCTCAGGAAGCTCTGTGGGCAGTGCAAAGCCACAGATGCGGGGAGCTCACAGTAACAAAGGAAGAGCAGTGGAAGGACTCAGGCCTGGGATGTGGTGTGCAGGTCCCAGAGTGGAAGAACCCCAGAACTACACTGCTGGGTCAGTACCCTTGCCTCATCCTTTACCTATCCTGCATGTACACTTTGGGGACCGCAGAGCGATGTTTAAAGCCTGGGTCGTTGGCTGTGCGTCTGTAGACTCCTCTGTTTCTACTTTACCTTCCATAGAGGTAAAAATAGTGCCTGGAGGGTTTGGGGTGATTCCCCCACAGGCATGAGGGCCTGAGTTCAAATCCTCAGCACCTGTAAATCTGGGTATGGTCAAAAATTTCTGGAACTTAAGGGTGTGTGATGTGGGGGTTAGAGAAGGAAAGATGCCTAGGGCTCATTGGCCAGCAAGTCTTGCCAAAGAGGTGAGCTCCAGGGTTAGTGAAGGACTCTATCTCAAATAATAAGGTGAAGAGCAACTGATAAAAATACCTCTGTCCTCTGCACATATGAACATCCCCACACACATGTTCACACACACACACGTGCTCATATACATTCCACATACACATACACCATATACCTGGGGTTATTGATGGGACTGATAAGATAGTATATATACCCACTGTGTGTAGCTCAGTGTCTGGAAAATTCTGCTATGAAACCTTGACTTTTATTTGCTGTGATGCATCTGCTGGTGACTCTAGGAGTCTATCCCTAGCAAACCATAAGCCTCCCATCTCTGTCCCCACATCACGCACCTGTAGTATGAGGGCTGGCTTGTTGGGGTTTCTGTCCCTCCCAGTACCCCAACAGCCGGCAAGCAACAAAGAAAAATCACACACAGGACTCCGTAAGATTATAAACTGATTGGCTCATTAGGTCAGGCTACTTATTAGCTCTTATGACACATATTACCCCATTATTCTCATCTATGTTAGCCATAATGGCTCCGTACCTTTTCCAGCGGGGGCAGCTTACATGTTGCTTCTTCAGTGATCTGCGCAGGAGTGGCTGAGGGCTTCCTGTGTCCCAGAATACTCCCAGTCTCTTTACTCCACTTCTACTTCCTGTCTGGCTTTCCCGCCTATACTGCCTGCCTGGCCAATCAGCGTTTTATTAAAATATGATTGACAGAATACAGACAATTCTCCCGCACCACGCACCCTCGAGTTCCAGAGTTTGGACACAACTGTTAATCTCTCAGATAATTGGCATGGATTAGGTGAGTTCTTCCCACAGGCTTAGAAATGTACCGAGACAACAGTCTAATGCCAAGAAGCAAAAGGATTCGAGTCAGACACACCTACCTGTAAATCCCATATCAATTTATAGCATTTCTTCACTGACAGCATGGTGCCGATGAAGATCTGTTGCAAAGGTTCCGGGAGAGGGTGGCTGTGTAATATACCGGCAGAGTGATGCAGGGGCAAGAATTCAGTAGAGGGCAGCCATTGTTATTTTATTCCCAACATAAGAAGTACACTGCTGTGGAGTTTTCTTTCTTTTCAGTATTGCTCACACATACTATCTTTAATTTGTGTTGGGAATTTAAATATTTTTGTAAGACGATTTTTTTTCTTTTGCTACTAGGTAGGTTTGGAATTTTGAAGAATCCTAGCGGGATTTTTATTTCGTCATAAAATTTGTAGAGCCTATTCCTTATCCACTGAAGTTATGTTTGGAGGAGGAGTAAGTTGGTATTTGGCAGCAGTGAGGGTCAAAGATGAGAGAATCACTTGGGAAATGCCCTAGAATAGAAAGAAACTGAGTCACTAATGGAAGGACAGATAGAACTCTGTCAAAATGTCATGTGTCTGGAATCGGACAGTTCCAGAAAAACATCTTAAAATGGTTGGCACCCACTAACCATAAGACAGCTAGGCTTTCAAGCAACTGAAGATTCGGTGTTTCTTGGGATGGAATGGCAATTTCTTTTTCAAATCTTTTATCTGTCTTACACCAATGTATCAGATGTCTGTCTGTTTTTCTATCTATCTATCTATCTATCTATCTATCTATCTATCATCTATCTATGCTAGTGATATGTACAAATGTTAGTGATATGTGTATATATTTATACTAATAGGTTATGATCTAAAATAAGACAACTTCCACTCCCACACTTTTTCCCATCTTCACCCTTCCTTCACACATTGTACTTGGAGAGCCTCAAGGGGAAAATCCTGCATTAGCTTCTCCAAGTATAAAAATAGATTCAAATGATGGTGAAAACCTGAAAGTGTCACAAGACTTAAGGAATTAATTCCGTTAGCATTATCGATGTGCCACATTATATTCTTTTAATAGGATCATTAGCCAAAGGATAGAATAATAAAAAATTAAAGCTAGAACACAGCTTGGAGGTAAAGGAACCCAGATCATTTATTTCAAAGATGATAAAAATAAGCCCGAGAGGGGCTAAGTGACTTTGTCAAAGTCACTTGGCAACTGAGTAGTAGGCGGGGGCTGGTCCCCAATCCTGGACTCTGAACACATTGACAAATTATCATCGCAGGCTAAAGTTCTTAATCTTCCTCAGTTTCATGATTACATCACAGGACACTGATTGTCCTGGGGACAAAAAAAAAAAAACACTTAGAAAGCTTATAAGCTCATGTAAAATATGTTGGAGGGAAGAAAGCAAGGTTATGTGCTCTTGTCCTTAATCATGAGTATTTGTGGTGTGAAGTTGGAACTTCACAATTGTGACATGAAGCTTAGTTCTTAAGGTCAATAACTCACCAGAGAGTAAAACCATAGAAGCATCATCACTATAAGCTTTAATTCAGCATAGCGTTCTAAAATTTGATTTTCCGATACGCTGAAAAATCACATAGCAAGAAGAGAAGACACCTAGCTGCGTATAAAGTCCCTCTGGGAAAAGCCAGAGGGACTCTCAGCTGTAACTGCAGCTGTCTCGTTGGGAACACGGAGAGCCCATTGCCTAATCTTATAATGTGTTGTTAGGAGAAGAGAATGAAACCTTACACAGAAATATTTTTAAAGATTTAAAAAGCACAGAACATTTTGTTTATTTCCAGATACAGTGGGACTGTTTGGGAGGATCTGGTTTCTGGAGAGTTTTGGGGGGAATCATGTCTGTCTGATTTTGGAGTCTGAACTCCTAGCTACTAGAAAGTGGCAGATTATAGACAACTGAAGTCCAAATAAAAATCACCTATGGGCTACCATCCCCCATGGCATCTCTGACCATGGGAGCCCATGGGGAAGCTTGGCCCTGGTTGCCCTGGAGTAGTGAGTGTCTGGGTTCACAGCTCTCTAGACCCTGCTCTCTAGACCCTAGCTCCCCAGGTACATTCCATACCCTACTCCCACCCAGCCAAGCCCCAGAGATCTGGGAGCAGCCTCCTCACACCCACAACCATTCTCTACTGCATTTGTGACCACTGGAGCCTTGGTCCTGACTGTACCTGGAAAGGAGCCTCCAGAGCTGCATCATTGACTACCAGAGGCAGGGCCCCACCTGCACTAGAAGGAAGAGTGAGCACCTAAGCCACAAGCCCCACCTGCATCAATTGGAGGAAGAGAGAAGCCTTGAAGCACAGGCCCCATCTGCACTCCTTGGAGGAAGAGATGGGTAGGCACCAATGCAAGAATACATTCAACAACCTAAATAGTAATGTGGCAACACCTGAACCCAGTGGTCCTACAAAAGGAAGATCTGAACATCCTAATACAGAAGAAGCAGAAAAAAACACCTTTAAATATAACTTTATGAAGATGATAGAGTATAACCAGAGACTGCACTTCCATTTCTCAACTGTCCAGACCTAAATAATCACACAGAAACTATATTAATTCCAACACTGTTTGGCCAATACCTTAGGTGTATTCCTAGCTAGCTCATTCATCTTAAATTAACCCATTTCTGTATATATATATATATATATATATATATATATATATATATATATATATATATATATCAACATGAAGCTGTGGCCCAAGGTAAGGTTTTGGCATCTTTCTCCTTCGACAGCTACATGGCGTCTCTCTGACTCTGCCTTCTTTCTCCCTGCATTCAGTTTAGTTTTTCTGTCTAGCTCTTTCTATCCTGCCTAGCCACAGGCCAAAGCAGTTTCTTTATTAACCAATGGTAATAAAACATATTCACAGCATACAGAGGGGAATCCCACATCATCAAGAGGAAATGAAAAACTCCCTTAAAGAAATGGAGGAAAAAATAAACAAAATATTTGAAAAAAAATCAATGACCTTCTTAAAGAAAACCAAGAAGACTAAGAAAAAGCAATCAAGAAGGTAAAGCAAGCAGTTCAAACAATGTAAGATTTGAAAATTGAAATAGATACAATAGAGAAAATACTGAGGGAATTCTGGAAATGGAAAATCTGAACAAATGAACAGGAACTACAGATACAAGCATAGCCAACAGATTACAAGAGATGAAAGAGAGAATCTTAGGAGTTGAAGATACGGTAGAGGAAATAGATATATCAGTCAAAGAAAATGTTAAGTCCAACAAATCCTTAATTCAAAGCATCCAGGAAATTTGGGACATCACACAAAGACCAAACCTTAGAATAATAGGAATAGAAGAAGGAGGAGAACTCCAGCTCAAAGGCACAGAAAATATATTCAACAAAATCACAGAAGAAAACTTTCCCAACCTAAAGAAAGATCTGCCTATGAAGGTACAAGATGCATACAGAACACCACATAGACTGGATCAAAAAAAAAATCCCCTCACAACATAATAATCAAAACACTAATCATAGAGAATGAAGACAGCATATTAAGAACCACAAAGGAAAAAAGCCAAGTAACATATAAAGGCAGAGCTTTTTTTCAGTGGAAACTGAAAGTCAGAAGGTCCTAGAAAGATGTGTTGCAGACACTAAGAGACCATGGATGCAATCCCAGACTACTATACCCAGAAAAACTTTCATTCACCATCGATGGAGAAAACAAGATATTCTATGACAAAAACAGATTTAAACAATACCTATCCACAAATTCAGCCTGGCAGAAAGAGCTAGAAGATAAACTCCAACCCAAGTAACTTAGCTGTAGCCATGAAAACACAGGCAACATAACCTCATACCTCACACCAGCAAACCCTAAAGAGAAAAAATATAAACACTATCAATACTTGGGAAATAACAGGAATTAACAATCACTGGTCATTAATATCTCTTAATATCAATGGACTCAATTCACCTATAAAACACACAGGTTTACAGAGTGTATATAAAAACAGGATCCATCCTTCTGTTATATACAGGAGACACACCTCAACCTCAAAGACAGTCAGTGTCTACTGCCTCAAAGTAAAGGGTTGGGAAAAGATTTTCCAATCAAATGGCTGTAAGAAACAAGTAGGTATACCTACCCTAATATCTAAGAAATAGACTTCAAACTAAACCAATCAAAAAAGATGGAGAAGGACACTTCATACTCATCACAGGAAGAATTCATCAAGATGAAGTCTCATTTCTGAACATCTATTCCCCAAATACAAGAGCACCCATTTATATAAAAGAAACATTACTAAAGCTAAAATATCACATCAAAACCCACACACCAAGAGTGGGAAACTTCAACACTCCACTGTCATCACTGGACTGGTCTCTTAGACAGAAACTTAACAGAGAAATAAGGGAACTAACATGTCATGACTCAAATGGACTTAACAGACATCCACAGAACATTTCACCAAAGCACAAAAGAATATACCTTCTTCTCAGCAACTCAAGGAACCTTCTATAAAATTGAACACATACTCGGTAACAAAACAAACTTCCACAGATATGAAAAAACAAAACAAAACAAAACAAAACTTGGAGTAACCCTCTGTATTTTATCTGATCAACATGGCTTAAAGTAAGAATTCAGCAATAGCACTAATTGAAGAAAGCCTACAAACTCATGAAATGGAACAACACTTGAATGTATCACCTCTAGGTTAAGGAAGAAATAAAGAAAGAAATAAAAAATTTCCTAGAGTTCAACGAAAATAAATTTACAACATACCCAAACCTATGAAATCAATGCTAAGAAGAAAGTTCATAGTACTAAGTGCCTACATAAAGAAAATGGAGAAATCTCACACTAGTGACTTAACAGCACACTTGAAGGTTCTAGAACAAAAAGAAACAGACTCACCCAGGAGGAGTAGATGATAGGAAATAATCAAATTGAGAGGTTGGAATCAATAAAATGGAAATAAAAACAATTCAAAGAATCAATGAAACAAAGAGCTGGTTCTTTGAGAAAACCAGCAAGAAAGACAAACCCTTATCCAAACTAACCAAAAAGCAGAGTGAGAATATCCAAATTAACAAAATCAGAAATGAAAAAGGGATATAACAACTGACACTAGGAAAATCCAGAGTCTCATTAGGTCATACTTAGAAAACCTGTATCCCCAAATTGGAAAATCTAAAAGAAATTGACAATTTTCTGGGTAGGTACCACATACCAAAATTAAATCAAGACCAGATAAAAAATTTAAATAGACCTATAACCTCCAAGGAAATAGTAGTCATCTTCCAGGAAAAAAAAGAAAGAAAGAAAGAAAGAAAAAGCCCAGGGTCGTATGGTTTCAGTGCAGAATTCTACTAGGACTTCAAATTAGAGCGAATCCCTATACTCCTCAATTTTTTCCACACAATAGAAACAGAAGGAGTGCTGCCAAACTCCTTTTGTGAGGCTATAATTACCCTGACACCCACACCACTCAAAGACTGATTTAAGAAGGGGAATTACAGACCAATATCTCTCATGAACATTAACACAAAATCACTAAGTAAAATACTGGCAAACCAAATACAAAAACACATTTAAAAAAATCATCATTATCCACCATGATCAAGTTGTTTCCGTCCCAGAGAGGCAGTGATGGTTCTACATATAAAAATCTGTCATTGTAATCCATCACGTAAATAAACTGAAAGAAAAATATGATCATCTCATTAGATTTGACAAAATCTAATACCCCATCATGATAAAGGTCTTAGAGAGACCAGAGATACAAGGAACATACCTAAGCATAATAAAAGCAATATACAGAAAGCTGACAGCCAGCATCAAAGTAAATGGAGAGAAACTCAAAGTGATCCCACTAAAATTAAGAACAAGGCAAGGCTGTCCTCTTTCTCTACATCTATTCAATATAGTACTTGAAGTTCTAACTGGAACAGCAAGACAACAAAGATCAAGGGATACAAATTGGAAATGAAGTAGCCAAACTTTTGCTATTTGCAGATGATATGATAGTATATATAAGTGATTTCAAAAATTCTACCACAGATCTTCTACAGCTTATAAACACCTTCAGTAATGTGGCAGGATACAAACAGGATCAACTAAAAAAAAATCAGTAGCCCTCTTATATACAAATGATAAATTTATGAAGAAAGAAGTAAGAGAAACATCACCCTTTACAATAGCCACAAATAACATAAAATATCTTGGTGTAACCCTAACCAAAGAAGTGAAAGACCTGTGCAAAAAGAACTTTAAGTCTTTGAAGAAAGAAATTGAAGAAGACATCAGAAAATGGAAAGATCCCCCAAACTCTTGGATAGGTAGGATTAACATAATAAAAATGGTAATCTTATCAAAAACAATCTACAGATTCAATGCACTCCCTATTAAAATTTCAACATGATTCCTCACAGACCTCAAAAGAATACTACTCAACTTCATTTGAAGAAATAGAAAACCCAGGATAGCCAAAATAATCCTGTGCAAGAAGGAACTTCCAGAGGCATCACCATCCCTGACATCAAGCTCTACTATAGAGCTATCGTAATGAAAATAGCCTGGTATTAGAACAAAAACAGACAGGTGGAGGATTGGAATCAAACTAAACATAACCCAAGTACAGACACTGAGAGCAACATTTAATAAATGGGACCTCCTGAAACTGAGAAGCTTCTGGAAGGCAAAGAACTTAGTCAGTAAGACAAATCTGCAGCTTACAGAATGGAAAAAAATCTTCACCAACCCCACATTGGACAGAGGACTGATTTCCAAAATATATAAAGAACTCAAGAAACTAGACATTAAAATACCAAATAATCCAATTAAAAATGGAGATACAGATATAAACAGGGAATTCTTAACAGAAGAATCTCATCAGGATCAGAAGGAATCTTCATCCGACGATAGATGGAGATTGAGACAGAGACCCACATTGGAGCACTGGACTGAGCCCCCAAGGTCCAAATGAGGAGCAGAAGGAGGGAGAACATGAACAATGAAGTCAGGACCGCGAGAGGTGAATTCACCCACTGATACAAGGGGACTGATCTAATGAGAGCTCACCAAGGCCAACTGGACTGGGACTGAACTAGCATGTGATCAAACCGGATTCTCTGAATGTGGCTGACATGGGGGCTGTCTGAGAAGCCATTGATAATGGCACTGGGACTTGTTTACTCTGCATATACTGGAGTTTTGGGATCCTAGTCTGTTTGGATGCTCACCTTCCTAGACCTGGAGGGAGGGGGGAGAAACTTGGACTTCCCACAGGGCAGGAAACCCTGGCTGCTCTTAGGACTGGAGATGAAGGAGGAGAGGAAGTGGGGGGAGTGGGAGGGTATTGAGAGGAGGGGAGAAAGTGGAAATTTTTATAAATTAATAAAAAAAATTAAAAATGCTGAAAGACACTTAAGGAATTCCTCAACATCCTTAGCTATCAGAAAAATGCAAATTAAAACAACTCCGAGATTCCATCTTACACCTGTAAGAACATCCAAGACCAAAAACACTGATGATAACTTACGCTGGAGAGGATGTGGGGTAAAAGGACTATTCCTGCATTGCTGGTGGGAGTGCCAACTTGTACAGCCACTTTGGAAATCAGTATGGTGGTTTCTCAGAAAATTGGGAGTCACTCTACCTCAGGACCCAGCAACACCACTTTTGGGTATATACCCAAAGGATGCACACTCATATCACATACCACAAGAACATTTGCTCAACCATGTTCATAGCAACATTATTAGTTATAGCTAGAACCTAGGAACAACCTACATGCCCCTTAACTGAACAATGAATAAAGAGAATGTGGCATATTTATACATTAGAGTACTACTCAGCGGTAAAAAAAACCAATGACATTTTGAAATTTGTATGCAAATGGATGGAACCAGAGAAAACCATCCTGAGTAAGATAACCCAGACCCCAAAAGACAAACATATTTTGTTCTCACCAATAAGTGGATATTAGACGTAAAGCAAAGAATAACCAGCCTATAATTCACGGCCCCATAGAAGATAGATAACATGGAAAACCCTAAGAGAGATATACATGGATCCCCCTCAGAAGGGGAAATAGACAAGATCTCCTAAGAAAATTGGGAGCATAGGGGATATGGGGGACAAGAGAGGGCAGAATATGAGGGGAGAGAGAAGGGAAGGGAGGAAGAGAGCATGTGGGAACCGGATGGTCAAGATGGATGAAGGACAGAGAGAGAGAGAGAGAGAGTAAGAAAAGAGATATCCTTATTGTTGGAGCCATTATGGGTCTAACATGAAACCTGACACAAGGGAAATTCTCAGGAATCCACAAAGATGACCCCAGATAAGACCTTAAGTAATAGTGGAGAGGGTACCTGAACTGGCCTTCCCCTGTAATCAAATTAATGACTATCTTAATTGTCATCGCAGAACCTTCATCCTGCAATTGATGGAAGCAGACACAGAGATGCACAGCTAAGCACTGGGCCGAGCTCCTGGAGACCAGTCGAAGAGGGAAAAACAATACTACGAACATAGGGGTCAAGACCATGATGAGGAAACCCACAGAAACAGCTAACCTGAACTAGTGGGAGCTCACTAACTCTGGACTTATAGTGGGGGAACCTGCATAGGACCAGACTAGGCCCTCTGAATGTGGGTGACAGTTGTGTGGCTTGGGCAGTTTTTGAGTTCACTGGCAGTGGGACCAATGTTTATTCCTAGTACATGAACTGGCTTTTTGGAGCCCATTCTTTTTGAGGGATACCTTGTTCAGCTCAATATAGGGAGGAGGGCTTTGGTCTTGCTTCAAAGTGATGTGTCAGACTTGGTTGACCCCCATGTGAAGCCTTACTCACTCTGAGGAGTGGATGGGGTTTGGGGTGGGGGAAATGTGGGAGACGTGGGAAGAGGGGAGGGAGTGGGAACTGGGATAGGTATATGAAATGAGAAAAGGTGATTTTAATTAATTAATTAATAAACTAATTAAAAACATCACCTATGAACCTTCTCCAGAGAGAGATAGATCCTTTCTTTTGTATTTTTTTCTTTGACTATAATATTACTTTTATTATTTCTTCCTCTGTCATTCTCTTCCTTAGACTCTTTATTCTTGTTACTGATGCTGTTCTTTTCAAAACTGTAGAAAAGATGGAAACCAAGGCGTGTGTGTGTGTGTGTGTGTGTGTGTGTGTGTGTGTGTGTGTATGTGTGTGTGTGCTTATTCCTTCCTTTCTTTCTTTCACTGGGTCTCACTACACAGCCCATGCTTGCCTGACACTCAAAAAGATCTGCCTGCCTCTGCCTTATATGTGCCCAGATGAAAAGTGTGTACCACTATATCCGGGCTTAAAAGTTATTTTTTTCAGGGTCATTTGACAATTGGAAGGAAGCAGCTTTTATGACACACAGAGATACATTTTGATTATGACATTTTACATGCCTGTGAACACTCTTACAAAACAAATACTTAAAAAAGTTTTATTTTATTGTGTGTGGAACACCTTGGTATCTTCAATTCTATTTTTTTCTACTTGAGGTAATCATTATTTTTCCAATACTGACCACTCACAATTTGCTAACCTGATTTCATAACCTTTTAAAATGGATTGGAAACTTTGAGTTCCAGGAAGCAGCAAAACCAATGGTTATGGACAGGTCTGGTTGAAGTGAAGGACTTTATTTTTTTTTCTTTTTCTTATTAGTGACCCACAGGGCCAAACCTAATCCAAACATACTTTCCACCAAGCAGAATTCGGCTGCAATTCTTACTTTAATATAGGAATATAGGACATGTCATTATTTTTAATCCATTCTTACCTAGAGTGTGAATTTGATTTTATCCGTGAGAAATAAAACCAGGATGGTGCCAGAAATACCACTTAGTTTCTGCAGCTGTGTTTCTCCAGGTATCTAGGAGATAGTGATGGGCAGAACTCAAAACTGAATGCATAGACACGCCACATGATGAAGTTTGGGTCAGTAATGGACTGATTATGTCAGAGGCCCCTTGAGAGTAAATGGAGCTTAGATATCCATTGCCACATGCTGTAATTCAACTTGTCTTTGAGGAAACATGCATGAACTTTCTTCCTGTCAGTCATAGAAAGCTCATCAACAAAATTAATAATAGTCAAGTTACTTGAAAATGATGTTACTACAATAAATGACTATCCAACTGGTGTATATATTTACTGCGATATATAGTTTCATTACTATTTTAGAGTGTAAGATTTATAAAAATGTTTACTATAAAATAAAGTACAGTGTTATGGCAGTAGCAACATACAGCACAGCCATACCAGACTGTACTGAATGCCACATTGTGCGTCTAAACTAGGCCATCTATGTTAATATAATTATATTCAGCGATGTCAGTGTGATCACAAGACCTACTAATGGTGTATTTCTCAGAACATATATATTTGTCTTTAAACCAATGCCTGGCTCTGTATAATCTAAACCACACACACACACACACACACACACACACACACACATACACACACACACACACACACCACACACACACACAGTTGTTTACTTATCTAAGTGTCTACAAAAAAGTGGATCACGATGCTTAAAATTCAGAAGTCGGCATGTATTATTTCTTATTGCTCCTTTACTGAGTATATGTGTGTGGGGACAAACTTGCCACTGCTTGCCTGTTGTGGTCAGAAGGAAATCTGTGTGAGTTCATTCTTTCCATCTACCTGTGAGTTCTGGGAATTGAGCTCAGACCATAAGGCGCAGCAAACATGTTATCTCTCTGGCCCTGAAGTTGTTTTCTTGACATAGTGACAGTGTATGGGAACAGTTCTCATTGCTTTCATCTATTTACCTTCACAGCTCTGCAGGAGATGTGTATGTGGCTCTCCAGTGTGCTACACAGGTGTCCAAGGGACTCTGCGTAGAGCCTTACATCTTCTGGGTGGTGCAGGGTGATCTCAGCAGCAGGGCAATCTTTCTCTGCAGCAAGGCAATTCAATCTCTGCAGCAGGGAGATCTCTACAGCAGGGAGATCTCTGCAACAGGGAGATCTCTGCAGAAGGTGTGTATATTGTCCTCGCTTGCTGATCTCTTGGCAGTAGGATCCAAGGAAACTGGACAGAGGTATCACGCCTTTCAAAGATTTTAGAAAATGTCTGTATTAAGGCATGATTAACACATGTAAAGAAAATGTCTCAAGTGTACATTTTAATGAGTTTTGATTCACTGCTACCATAGTCAAATGACAGGCCATTTCTGGGCTGGAGGGATGGCTCAGTGGTTAACAACACTTGATGCTTTATCATGAGGACTGGAGTTTAGATCCAGATTCCTGCATCAAGTGGCTTAAAAATCCAGTTCCAAGGGATCTGATGCCCTGTTCTGGTATCTGTGGGCAACCCCCCAAACACATACACACACACACACACACACAGAGAGAGAGAGAGAGAGAGAGAGAGAGACAGAGAGAGAGAGAGAGACAGAGAGACAGAGAGAGAGAGACAGAGAGAGAAGAGAGAGAGAGAAATACACACATACACAATGTAAGCATCTACTCATACACAATAATAATAAAAATTTAAAATAAACCTTAAAAATGTAAGCCATTCCCATCACACCAGAAGCCTCCCTCGTATCCATTTTTATTCTTTGCCCGCTGGCAACACCTGCCAGCCCCCAGAAGCTGCTAACTTCTCCCTACATGTATGTTCACAAGCTTTACCTTTAGAAGAATTTGCTATTAATGGAATGACATAATTGAAAGGATGGGTATTTGGCACAAGTTACCCAAGACTAAGTTCTCATCACAAAGAAGATTTATTTGTCCCCGAGGGATAGAGGATTGGAGATAAGAGATAAACACAGGGAGATAGGAGATGGGGAAGAGAGAGAAGGGAAAGGGAGAGGGAGAAGGGATATTTTTCCAGAGGACAAAGGATTGCCTCTGAATAGAGAGGAGACGGATGTGGCCCGTATGGCAGCATATAAAGGGAAAAGGGAAAAACATGTGTTAGGATGAGGTGTTTAATTTTGGTTGGACAGGTTACTTAGGACAGCCACCAGGGGCTCTGGATTGCTGAACTTCAATACTTTGATAGTTAGACCCTGTTAGTCAACCTCAGGGGGAGGAAGTGGCCAAATTAGGGAATGGACCTTGGTGGCTAGCTTTAAGAAAGCAGGAAAGGGGACTATGGGAGAATGTCACGGCCTGCCAGAGCCATATTTGCCATGTCTAGGCTGTCTAGAGCTCCCGCCTTCACTAATAGGACACTGCGTCTAGCTTCTCTTTGGCTCGATCTATGATTTTAAAGTCGACCTATGTTGCTGCATAGGCTAGACATGTCTCCCTTTTCACTGCCAAGAACTAGTCCACTGGAAGGACATACCACAGCATTGTAGGTCATTTGTCTCTTGGCTATTCATACTTGGGTGTCTTCCAATTTGGCCAATGATGAATATAGCTACTATAAATACTTGTGGCTTTGTGTGGACATATGTTCTCATCTTTTTTTCTTGAGTAAATACCTAGAAGAGCGTTTGCTGGGTCGTATGATCAGCATATGTTCAGTGTTATGGAAAATTGCTAAGCTATTTTCTGAAGTGGTTGTGACATTTTGTATTCTAAGTGGTGACATGAAAGAGTCCCAGACAGCCCACTCCTTTTTGCTTTTTTTCTGTCTTGGATTCTCAAGAGAGAGGCTTAGAGAACTGAATCTAGATACCTTTTTTTTTCCTTTTTGGTTTCTTGAGACAGGATTTCACTGTGTAGCCCTAACTGTCGGGGCTCTGTAGACCAGGTTGTCCTCGACCTCACAGATATCTACTTGCCTCTGCCGCTCAAGTGCTGAGCTTCTTAAAGGTGTGCACCACCACTGGGCCCATTGAATCTAGCGTCTTTTCTGGGGATGTCACACACATTCGTACTGTGATCGCTGCACACAACATTGGTGATAGTCTACTCCTTACTCCTGAAGTAAAATATGTTCACATTTTACCTTGTGATTTTTTTTTCTGTGAGTTGCTGGTTATTTAACAGTGTGTTGTTCAGTTTCTAAACATTACCAAACAGGTTAGAAGGCATTCTGTTACAGACTAGTGAGTCAATCTCTCTGGTCAGAGAGCCACTCTCTTTAAAGTCAAACATCGGATTGATTCTCAGTTTTCCATGCTGCTCCCATGCAGGAGACCAGAGACTCTGCATATTTTGGTTTGGGTTTTGCTTTTAGCATTATTTCCATTCTTTTAAATTACTGAGGAGCTGGAGAGCCTGTGTGGGTGTGTGCTTGTGAAGACTGGACACTCTGTCGCTGTACACGGTGCTCCGCAAAATACACTGGGCTTCAGGTCATTTGCTTGTCAGGGGTATGCTTCTTTTTTTTGGGCGGGAGGATTTGAGAGAATCTCAGTGCTTCTGGGAACTCAAGATCTTCAAAGGTATTGAATTGTGTTCCCAAGTCCCAGCTTGTCTCTTTTTTCCCCATTAGGGATTTAAATTTGTCAAAACATCACCTGAAGTGGTGACTTCATCCTCCCCTGGGACATCACTCTCTTTATAGTGAAGTTTTGGGTGGACCCTCAGGTTTCTACACAGATGAGAGGCTCTGAAGACTTTATTTTGTTTTGTGTATTTGATGTGTGTGGCAACGACGTGTGTGCACACGGGCACATATGCTTGTGGAGGCCAAAGGCTTCGGTGTATTCTTCGATGGTTTTTCATATTATACACTTATTAAAGCAACATCCATTGTTGAACCCAGAACCTGCCCATTTGGCTAATGTAGCCAGTTATCTCCAGAAACTGTGCATCTGCCTCTACAGCACTTTTATCCCAGGGCTGGGCGTCTAAACTCTTTCTCAGGCCTGTGTTCTGCCCATTGAGGAGGTATCTCCTAAAAGTTTGTCTGTCTGTCTGTCTGTCTATCATCTATCTATCTATCTATCTATCTATCTATCTATCTATCTATCCATCCATCTACCTATCTATCCATCCATCCATCTATGGTTTTGTTTGTTTTGAGAGATGAAAATTGAATCTAGGGCCTCACAAGTTCTAGGCAAGGTCTTTATCACCAAGCTGGGATCCTAGTCTTCCCCTGTGACTCTCAGGAGGAAGAGCAGGGACTAACAGTCTTGCCTAGTGTGCCACATTTGCCAGCCCCAGGCCTGCACAGCATGGTGGAGTCCAGGGGTTCTGAACTCAGTGAAGGTTAAGGGTCAGGAAGGATCCTTCTCATTGTAGAGATGTTTCTTCTAGACAGCCTCCTTTCTACAAGTCGTACCAACTCATTTCTTGCAGGTTTTGGAATAAGTAATTCTTGGCTGTGATGGTAGAAGTGAGAAGAAAGAGAGAAAAAAATAGAAGCGAAGAGATTTTTTTTCCTGTGTGAAATCAGCTCAGATGGAGAATGGATGAGGTAGGGGGGAAAAGTCTAACATGTGGCACGACACGATCTTCCGTGGGAACGTATTTAGGGTCAGTTGGTCTGGACGTGGTAGAGAGAGAAAAAAGTGACCTGCCAATAACGTGGGTGTTCAGAGCGTCCCCTTTCCGATTTACATGTGGTTACTGCAGACCAAAACATCGTTTCCAATTCACTCCCAACTTGTCCATCTCTGACTGCGGAAATCCTATTTATCTACCCAGTAGAAAGGTGTTGCTCCCTTTGGTACCCAGATGGTGGCGCTATTGAGAAGTAATTAGCCTATTCTTCAAAGGCGCTAACTTCCTCTCTGGATGAATCCATCCATAAAGAATTTGCTCTTAGTTGCTGGGCCCTGATTAGAGGAAAGAGGTGGCTGCATGCTTGCCTTTGGAGGGTATATCTTATTTCCTGCCATTTCTGTCTCTTACTTTGCTTGCTGGTTGCATGAGGTGAGCTGTCTCTCTGTAGGGATCAGAAGAACACAGGGGCCAGTTTTACGTTTAGATGACATGGCTCTGACAAAATATCCGAGAATGAGTCTGCTAAAACATGGCTGACCCAGGATGTCCAGGGGACCACAAAATAAACACCAGCGCAATCTGTTACATAACCTTCTGGCAGAATGCCATTTTTGTGTGACTTTAAGTAAACATAACTTTGAGGTCTGAGTCTTTACCATCACGTTTGCAGGCAGGCCTGTCCGTTGCACTTTTTCTAGGCATGTGTGTGTGGCCTGTGCACCAGTCCGTATGTTCCTGTGCCCAGCGGTGGGTAGCCTGTGTGCCTTGGAGTCTGATGGCAGCTAGCTATCTGTCTGGCAGCCTTCATCTTGAGTCAATAAAATATGTATTAGCTAAGGCTTCTTATTTTCGCTTGCTCCTCCCTGGCCTCCCATAACCCTTTGTCTTTCTTGGCATCAGAGCTTGGACCTCACAGTCTTCCACAGACTCGTATTACTGTGATGTTTTGCCTTACCCCCGGCCAAAAATTATAGAGCCAGGCAGGGACCACAGACTAAAAGTTTGGAAACCAGGAGCCAAAACAAGTCTTTGTTCCTTTAAGTGTGCAGGTATTTTTGTTACATGATGGAAGGGCTGGCTAATACAGATAGGGCATTTGTCCAGAGGCTGTGGGAAAGGCAACAGGTAAAAGAACAGACAATAACACGTGGACCACAAATCATGCCAGAAACCTAATCCTTCTTGACCATTCTCTGACCAAGGCTCATCCCACTTACCTTCTTCCTTAAGAGCAGTTTTCTAGACAGTTAAACTCATGGGACCCGGAAGCCTGACCCTCCCATTAGAGACTAAGGTAGAAGTATGGACGCAGCGTGTTTGGCAGAGCAGAAATGAGCCAAGAAAAGAAGGATCTATCTGGTGGACTTCAATTATTGACAGTTCTTTTGTTTTTATTGTTTGCTGGGAAATGGTGAGATGGGTGTGAGGATTGATGGGAAACTCTCCTGCTGGTGATGCTGTCCCCATGGTCGTTCAGCACCTGACAAACCACTCTAACACCGATGGACTGAAAGTCTCTGAGTTTTGTGCTCCCGATTCAATGCCGTGACTTGGGATGGTCACAGCTGAGCGGTCCTTATGCTGTATGCACGAGGTCACTCTTGTGAATGTTGTCTTCTCATACCTGGAGCTGTGTATTCTAAGTTGAACTTACACACGTGTTTGGCCAGCAGTGCTTTCTTTGGACCTGGCCTCCCTCTGTGGTTCTCGTCATTAAAAGGCTCGTCTTGGTTTCCTTACAGCATAGTTGTGGGTTCCAAGAAGGTGTCAAGTCTTTGGGGCCCTGTGTCTGGGCATCCCATGCATACAGCCCTGAAGCTGGTCATCTAAATCACATGTGCAGTGCAGAATGAAGGAGAGTGGGCAGATTCCACCTCACAGAAAGATATAAAGCATGACAGTCCTTCCAAACTCACGGAAAATGGAACATCGTACCCCAGGGGTATGTAATCCCAGTCGATGCCTACAAGGAGATGGGAGGTAGAGGCAGAAAAGTCCCCAGAACGTTGGGGGACCAGCTAGTGGGACTTCCACAGCAGCAAGCAAGATAGACCTTGTCTCAAAAAGAGCAAAAGATGAAGACACTCACAGTTTCCCTCTGACTCTTTTACATGTATGTTGTAGCACATACATGCCTCCACTCACATAGGCACATATCACACACACACACACACACACACACACACACACACACACACGATTCTACCTATTGATGTGAGAAATCGGTAAGTTACAATGCTCAGGGGCATGGTTCTCTGGGTAGAGAGAGACTGTGGCCATCTTTGGAAGTTACCTGTCATGTGATCAAAGTCGGCTTGAGAACAAAGGAATCGTAAGTAGTTGTGCTTCAGCATACACATGAATGAGTCCTTGATTTTTAACAACGTTTGAGAAGATAAACAGTAAATGCTTCCTCTCAAAGAAAGAAAGGACCATCTCAGCGTTCCTGTAAAAACCTGCCACTAACGTGGGCACAAAAGCCAGTGGCTTTGTCACTACGTGGAAGTTTTAATGGTTTAATACATTTTATTAAAATTTTTAAGATTTATTTTTATATGTGTGTATATGTGTGTTTTGGTGTAAGTAGATCCCATCTGTATGCAAGTACCTAAGGAGGCCAGAAGGAGGCGTCAGGCTCCCTGGAGTTGAAGTTATAGGCAGGGGCAAACCCTCAAATGCTGATTTTGGAAACTGACCTCACATCTTTCATGAGAGCAAGTATTCTTAATTGCTGAAACATCTCTCCAGCCCCTCAATTTCATGATTTTTTTAGAAATTCATATCTACAACTGTTTTAGTACCTTAGAAATGAGGTCAACAAAGCCCCAAGAAGGGCTTTCTTAGGCTCACTCTTGCTAAATATACATAGAGCCTTAGTAAATTTCCCTGACATCCGTTTAAATTAGAACTGTGAGTTAACTTTCAAAGGGCCTGGCATTTTAATTTGAGAAACTAAATGGAATGCTAACATCTACCAATATTTCAAGGGGGAATGGCTTAACCCCAGGAAGCATGGGCTACTTCCTGAGAGTCTTCTCACTCCAGAAGAAAACAGGACAGGATTCTAATAGGAACGCAAACTGATGGTTTCTGCAAAGCTCCCACGGCGGGGCAGGTTATATATTATAACCCCGAGTATCGGGCCATATTATCACTCTCTTATAGGTTAGTCATCCGAGTTTCGGCAAGTCAAATGACTCACTAGGGCTGCATAGCTAGAAAGCCAGGATTCAACTCGAGTCTTCCCCTACTCCTAGCTTATTTTTAATGTTTATTCTGATTCACATACATTTTATAGATGCGCTAACATTATCCATTTTATTTAGCCTATTTTAAAACATAATTGTTTCCTAAATCCTTCTTAGCTCCCACACGTCACAGTCAGGATGTTAGTGACTGCATGGTTTGTTAACATGCCTTTGGTATGTTGGACATGTTTGGTATGCTGTTTCCTCATTAGCCTGATGTGACCATCCAGGTTGCTTAGATTTTAGGACTTTAGGCTCTGAATTAGATCAATTTTGGTTTAGTAAAATTGCTAAATGTGCTTGCAATAATCTTGTGGATCACATCTCTCTCTCTCTCTCTCTCTCTCTCTCTCTCTCTCTCTCTCTCGTTCCCTTTGTCATTTTCCTTGAACTTGTTTTTATTAGCGTGATGAGACCTGTTTAGATAATTGGCAGTGATTAAATACATGGAATTAGACACGTACTTATGCATCTGCTGTTTTCACTCACAGCAACCGAGCACCTTTTGCATACTTCAGGAATGGTTCCTTGCCAAGAATAAGCCTGTTCGCTCCTCTGAAGAGCATTTTCTGAATGACCATATTGAACTAGCTAGGGTAGAAGAACAGGGCCTTGCTGGGAGGGACCTACATGCACATCTCAACTCTGGCCAGTAGATGGCTCTGTTTCATTCACCCTCCTTGCAGGTTCCACTTGGAAAACCTAAGAGTGGGAGTCGTCCCTTTTGTCCCGCCCCACCATCCCATACCTGGCCCCCTCCAGCCACCTAGTTTCCCGATTCACTGCTTAGTAGAAGTTGGAACAAGTGACTTGGGTATAAATACATCCTCAGCGTCACAAAGTAGGAACTGGTGGTGGCTGAAAGCATTCTCCCCGAGCCGAAGCCTCTTTTTCTTTAAATAGCTCCATGCTCACAACCAGAGGCTGCATTACTGAGTCATAACAATTAATTACATTCGAAGGTGAGAAGACGGGGATTTAACGCTCTAATGCGATTTGAATTTAGGCTGTTATCTCATCCCGCTGCTATTTAAAACAAAGTCATTTTTCCCCCCTCTGGAAGTATCTGCAACTAAGGATGGTTTCAAAGCTTGTCTGAAGACAGCCCTGGCAACAGAAGATTCCTATTTTAGCTGCCTGAGGGGTTTCATACGTACGTTTGGAGTCGCTAGATTTTTATTAAATGAAGAGTATCTCTCAATTTGGGGATGTGATTAAGGAGAAGTAGGAGATCAGAAGGATGTGTTTTATCAGGGATTTTCTAGGTGTTAAGAGTATGCTGGGGAAGTAGTTATTAGAAAAAGGGGGAAAATTCTCATCTGTAAATGACAGGGACCAACCATATTAGCAAAACTGGGAAGTACATGTCCACGTAGGACTGAGGCACCTACCTACACAGAGTGAGCAGCTTTGGATTATTTTATTTTATTTATTTTTTTCAAAGAGTGATCCAGATTAAGGATCTGGGAGTCAGGAAGGGCTGAGAAGGTCCAAGTTAGCAGGAGAGCCATGTGGAGGTCTGGTGAGATAAAACAAACAAACAAACAAACAAAAAACAAAAACAAAAACAAAAAACAGCTTGTGACAATCCTGTGGCTTTGCCATTGGCTCAGTGGGACACCTGAGGCCCTGGGTTTACCTGAGACATACGTTGTATAATGACTTCAAGATCCAAAAGCCTGGAGCCTTGGGTCTGAATAGTAGATGCGCCCCTTACGTGGCTCTGTGCACCTTGAGAAATGGGACATCTATCCAATCGAGAAGTAGACTCTGGAATACTTTGTTCTGTGGGAAGCACTCTGCCCATGCAGGATAAGGGAGAGGCCCAGCTCTTCTCAGGTTCAGGAGCTGATGTTGACTTCACATGGGTGATTAGGCTGTGTGAGGTCTCATAATGGTTTTACACCAGCTCTGCTGACCTCTGGACCTTCCATTGCAGTAGTTTGGGGCCAGGTTCTTCATTCTTCTCTCTCTATTTATTCTTCCTCAGAAGCTCTCTTCCACACATGTTTTGGTCCCATATTCTTCCTCAGCGCGCAGACCCAGGTACTCATCCTAACCAGGACCAACTTCCCCAGCGTCCCTCTCTCAGGTGAATTTGCGTCCCAAGGCATATCCATGGCCAGGAACTCCCCCTCCATGCCGTTTGAATGCATTGTTCAAGCCACTCTCTGGCCTTTGTGACCTGGATAGGTGACCCAAACTCCACATGCCACACCAGTTCCGCTGAAACTCTGGGGTTAGCCACACTTATATTGCAGAAGTGCCCAGAGGATGGGGAGAGCAGACCTGCCATGGGTGCTATGTGGACAGTAGCCAAGCCTGGGGACCTCTAGACCTGGGAGGCCAGCACGGTGTCCCTATGGGTTCTCAGAGCTCCTTCGGCACCTGGCAGATTTGGGGATAGATGCTTGTTGGTGAACTAGAATGTCGTTTCTTTTCTCTTAAGGTTCCCAGGTCCTTTATCCAGCAGAAAGCCCTACATCATGCCAATGGCCCTTGATTCAAGGCTTTCTGCAGACATTTCCAAAGGCCCCATTAAGGACACCCTTCCTCTGCGTTTCTCCACACACAAGACCTGATGCTTTTTTCCCCCTAGTACTTACTTCCAACAGGTCTGTCCTCCTTCACTACCATCTCCCTCACGTAATGTAAGCCCACGAGAGGGATATGCTCTTGTCCTCTCCTGAGTACCACCGTATCTTAGGAACTTAGAGAAGCAGGTGGAACATGAAAGGCGCTCAGTTAACCTAAGGAATGGAAGTGTCTCCCTAGCAACATGCCATGCATGTTCCAAGTGATTTAGAGACTCCCACAGAATGGAACCCCGTGGGGCATCACTCTCATTCCACCAGGCCCTTTTTCCCCCAGCCACTTTGTTTCTTCTCCCAGATCCCAAACGCCGGGGCTTGAACAGCTTCTTTCCTCTGTGCTGGTCCAGACTCTCCAGGGCTAGTTGGCTGCTGGAGGGTCTGCGGGGTGTAGACCCCCACAGCCCAGGGCTCCTGTTCCCCCCCACCTCCTGCAGAAGCCCGCCCGGGCATGCTCAGAGCGCGCAGGTCCGGATGGTGGAGGGGGGAGGAGGGAGCGGCCGTGGCGCTGGGGCCCGGGCGGAGCTGCGCAATCGTCTGAGCTGCGCACCCACTGGCGGCCGGAGCGGAGCCCACAAGTTGCCAGCAGCGGAGCGCCTCTTCGTCCCGCTAGCAGCCCCTGTGCCCACCGGCTGCGGCCGGCGCCAGGACGCTCCACCCGCAGACGTGGACCCCAGATGTGACAGCGGGACCGCGGCCCCTTCTCCTTCCCGGCGCGATTCACAGAGTCTCCCTGCGTCTCCGCTGCCAAAACCCCAAGGCTGGAAGATGTGGCAGCCGGCTACTGAGCGCCTTCAGGTAAGGGGCACCCGAGAGACCGGGGGCCAGCCTGGAAGAGGAGGTGCTGGGCTGAAGAAGCCAAGGTAATGCTTTGGCCCATTTTCAGAGATGTACACCCCTACCTACTCCGACCCCCCAATCCCATAAGATGTATTTATGGGAACTGGATGCTGTGGGCTCAACCCAGAGCCCTGTACCCATCCAGGGTCAGGGGATGATGACACTGATTAAGGGGCTACCTTAAGCCTTAAAACTTTTGGCTCGGAGGTGTTGGTGCGCATGTTGTTATAAATAGCGTTAGACTTTCTGAACAAGATTTAAGATAGCATCTCACTGACACAATTTACTAGTCTGGGATTAGAATATTTGAATCCAGATCTCTCTCTCTCTCTCTCTCTCTCTCTCTCTCTCTCTCTCTCTTTCTCTCTCTCTCCTTTCTCTCTCTCTTTCTCTTTTTTCTAGGAGAAGACAGAACAAATGATTTGTGAAAGCATGCACTTGCCAATATAATTTGGACATGTCAAGCTTGGTTTGGCTTGGTCGTGGTATGCGACATATTTTCTTTTTCCCCTTATTCATTGGCACCCTCTTCCCTTCACGTCCCCTGAACCCAAGCTCCTGCAGATATGTGAAAGGCAAAAGTTAATTTCAAAAGCCAGGAATGCTGATGTTTCAGCTCATCCCACCCAAAGTTTTTCATTGCTGCCCCCTGAAATGTCACAGGGTCTTTGATTTAGGTTCCTAAGGTAGAGAGCTGGGAGAGGGAGGTAACACGGGAGAGGAGGGAGTTTTCCCAGATCAGATTCATCCCGTGACACTCTGGTCCTCGGGATGGCCCTGTCTGGAAGGTTTGATGACTGCCATTTGCTCACAGATGCTCTCCAGGGGAAACAGCAGCAGCTAGTCTCTAAATCCTGCAGCTAGACTTTTTGGCAGACTCGGGGCCACACTGCTGCGTAGTAAACTTTGAAGAAGTGTTTAAGTGGTAAAAGTACAGTACGGCTGGAGGCTGAGCGTCACCAGGAGACTTATGTTGGAGAGGCCAGGATCCCGGCTGACTTTGGGACGTTTCTCAAACAGCATTCCAAGCTCCAAAACAGACAGTCAGATGCTCAGCAAAGCCAACTCTGCCTCTCGGCCCTTATACCCAGCCTTAGCCTCCAGGGGGCATTGCATTGCGCCGAACCAGATTGCCCTCACCCCACAAAAAAGCCCTTTCCAGTGTTCCCCGGGTCTGTGAGTTGGGGAGAGCAGGTTCCCACCTATAGATTCCCCCAAATTCCAGGCCAATTCTTTCGGGTCTTAAAGAGATAAAATCAAAACCTTTGGCTAACTTTGGCGATGAAGAGGTGGTGCCCAGTCTCCTGACCCTCCCTCTCTGGTTTATTAAGAGAATAGCAGAGTGCCCCCCTCCCCCGGGCAACTGGCACAAGGTAACCTAAGTATATTTTATAAGTGGTATCAGATGTCAGTGGTGCATTCAAATTCCTCCTCTGGTTCAAGGCCTGAATTCAATTCCAGAGAATCGGCAGGAGTGAGTGAAGGTGGTGGTTGCCATCCAGGTGCTGAGAATAGGGCGTGGAAGTCCCTTCAGAGATGTGGTCACAGGTCCTCGAGGTAGTGTGTATCGCCTGGCACTCTGTGCTTCTGAACTATTTGTAGATTTTCATCTATTGAGGTTACCCTTACCAGCCTATTCCATTCTTCCTCAGTTCTGCAGCACATGGCCCTTGGCAGGCAAGTGGTCTGGCTTTAATCCCCTGTGGATATTGCTTCTTGACTGACATATTTCCTGCTACTTACGGAAAACATGCACATGTATTTTCCTGTGAGCATCTTATAGTTTGGATATGCTATGAGGGTGCTTTATTTCAAGGTGCCACATTGAAAGGGCCTGGGTTTTAGGGTTCTGGAAAGCTGTAGCAAGGAGGGTTTATCATTGTGAAGCACCCAGTCATTGCTGGAGGGACTCACCTATAGCCAGCACCACTACATGGCTCCAGGTTTAGAAATCGATCTCAAATCTTGAGATCTGTAAAAGCGACCAAAAATGGGGGGCATGTTCTTCATACTCACGACTTCTTCCCAAATTACTCCTGGATTCTTCTTAAAGACATACAGTTTATAGGGTTTTGGTTTTTGCTTCTTTGAGAGGGAGCCCTTGAGGCTGAGTTTGTGAGACAGCTGCTTGTAATAAGTTACTGAGACTGCTTGCCTGGGTATCTCTGTTAAATGGTTGCCTCTCTTATGTCTCTGTGCTCTGAGATGGTTTTCAGCCTCTTTTGGTCCTCAAGACACCATCAGATAGACACAATGGTTTCTGGCTCTGGTATGTTTCCATTCCCAGATACAAAAGGCATGGACATGGCCGTAGGGATGGTATTGGGTGGGGAAATTGCCAGTGAGCCCCTCTTTCCAGCATATTTTAAGCCCTGGGTTCTGCTTACAGATATCTTCAGCTTTACCCTAAAGACTCACTTATTTTTTCCTTTGCTGATTTTCAATACAAACATTTTGAGAGGAGCCAGAGCACAGGAAATACTTCAAGGAAGCATTCCATGAACTTCCCAACAGGGCCAGGCCATCCATCAGTTGTATAAACACCTAGACGCAGAAGAGGTCCAGGAGCAAAGAACAGCGTCCTTTCTTAATTGATTTTTATCAGTTCCCATTGGAAAGCTCCGAGGGTCTGGGAATGCGGCCCAACTTTCCTGAGCCCAGACATTCACCCTCTGACTGACGGTCTTTTCAGAGAATACAGTGAGGGTTCAGGAGCTTGGGGAATCTTTTATCAGACTCAATTATTATTGTCACCATTATCTACTTGCTAGCAAAGAAATATGCTGCTTTTCTTTCCTGATTTGAAGTTTAGTTCTTTGACCCAAATCCAGTTCAGGCAAATGAACCTGTTGCCCTGGGCAGGGCTGAGCTGGGTAATTTCTCATTCAGTCCCAAGAATTGTGGCCACTTCATCTGCTCCCTTGAATTTTAACACTGCTGTGTTGCACTAAAGTTCTTTCCTGGATGCTTCTGCCATTAAACGCATAATAAGAGCAAAGGGGAAATGAAGACTTATTTCGCCATCCTGTGTTTTTAAAAATGTAAATATGAATTCTTCCCTTTTCACCTTCCCCTATGCAAAGTTGACTTCTTTTTTTCTTTCCTTGCAGAGAATCACGGGAGTTACAGATTTTTAAAGAGGCCATTTGAGGCAGGATCTTTTCAGACAAGTGGAGGGAACTTTCTTTCAGTAGAAAAGACTAAGACTTGTTTGTTTTTGTTTTGTTTTGTTTTTCAAATAGAGTTATTGCTTTAGCTTTGATACTTCAGAATCTGCCTGGGTTTTCCAATGGATTTAAATAATTGCTTCTAATGGTCTTTAGAAAGACGAAACCTAAGGTGTTATAGTTAAGTGTTACAATAAACACACAAGTCCCCAGAGAGGGGGAAGGATGGTGATTAAAACAAAACTATCAAAACAAAGGAGGCTAAGACATCGTTAGAGATGGGGACATTGCAGGGATAGAGGCCAACACATCCTTAGGGGTGGACACATTGCAGGGATAGAGGCCAACACATCCTTAGGGGAGGGGACTTGTCAGGGATAGAGTGAAGGAGTTCCAGTCTAGCAAAGCCTGTTAGGTAAGTTCTAGCAAATTCCATGACTGTCTATAAACTACTCCTTCATAAGATGCTCCGTAAAGGTCCAATCGAGTCATTTCTGGGAGATCACACCTTTTCTGTTTTTTGTCCCTGCATCTGGGTTTTGTTTTCTCAATACCAGGACCCCTCTTTGCCTCTTCACTCTCATTCAATCAATGCCTGTGCCTTGGACAAAATGAGGAAGCGTATAAAGAAGACAGTGGTCATTCAGAAAACCATTGCTGCCCAGCCTTACTTTTTGGTTTCCTGTTCAACTTCTGGCTGATAAAGAGACTGAAACTTGTCTTAGCAACCTTTGTTGGGGCTGTGACAACACAGCGGACAGCGTCAACTTTAAAGCAGGGCTTCTCTTGGTTCATGGTTTGAGGAAATGCAGTGCACTGTGTTTGAGAAGACATGTGGGCGTAGCTGGCTCCATGGTAGGGGAACATATTTCAGGCTTCTCCACTTTTCATAGCTCAGAGAGAGGACGAGAGATGGGGTCAGGCTCACTGTTCAATGACCTGCTTCTTCCAGCTAGGCCCCACCTCTCACAATGGATCCACTAGCTGGGGGACCAAGCACCCAAGCACACAAGCCTGTGGGGGGCATTTCACATAGTCACCATGAGCAAAGTTTTCCAATAAAATATTGCTTGAGCGATTTAGGAGGGGGAAGAGTGTATTGTTCCCCAGAATTGCCTTGTGCTTACCCTGCTGTGTTATACCTGGTGTGTCTTTCCCTGATGCTGAGTGGATTGTTCCAGATTGATGTCTCTGCTGTTATGGCAGTTTCCCTGCTCCCCCGAGGAGCGGTACTGACAAGCCAGCGATCGCAGCAGCTGGAGACCATTAGACCTGGCTCATCAAGCAGACTGAAAACGTGGTCAGTCGGACACTCTGCCAGGCAGTCCAAATTGACAACAGGAACACAGACCAGGGTGGGGAGGGGAGAACAGCCTACTTGTCCAACACCTGTTCTCTCTGTATCCTACTACATTGAGTTTGATATAAATTACCCAGATCATTTATTTCCCATGGCCGGTTTTATTCCCATTTTTATAGACAAAGAGATGGTAGGCCAGAGAGTTGAAATGATTTGGCCAGAGTCAGGTAGCAAGAAATGGTCTGAGCCAGAGTTCGACCTGGGAGATTTGATGCAAGACTCACTTCCTACCCTCTTCACTGATCTGGGGAACTCTGATACAAGGAAGGGTGTGATGGACATATTGGTGCTGGTGCTGCAAATACATACACACGATGAGAACACTGCTTGCCTTTTGCTCAGAGAGCTACCAACCCTTTCTCTGGTATGAAGGATTGAATTTAGGGCCTCACACATATATTGGGTAAGTGTTCTACTGCTAAGCTGCATTCTCGCTTTTATTTGTTTGTTTGGTCCGAGACTTATGTATTCCAGGCTCATGTCCAACACACTGTAGCCTTGAACTCCTGGTCCCACTGCTGTGCGTCCTCAGTTCTGGGATTACAGGCTTATGCCACTACGTCCATTTTGTTACGGTGCTGGGGATCAAGCCCAGGGGTTTAAAGCATGCTACACAAGTTCTTTACCAACTGGGCTACATCCCCAGCCATTGCGTATGGTTTTTTATTTTGTGCCATGGTCTCATCCAGTTGCTGAAGTTGACTCTGAACTCACTCTGTAGCCCAGGCTAGCCTGAGGTTTGTGCTCCTCCTGCTTCAGCTTTCTGAGAACCTAGGGTGTCAGTCTGTACTTCCATCCCGGGCATGTTCTGACATTCCCTATAGCAGCGATATAGCTAGCCGTGCTGACCCAGAGTTCCTCAAGATTTGGTGAGTCAGGACTTTAAGAGCAATCAACAACTCGATCACATGATGCCTGGAATTCCCAAGTGTCCTTTGAGATGCTTTTCCAATGGGGCATGTGGTATTTTTCTGAACTGGAGGCTTTAAGTCAAGCCCAGTTGCCTGAGATTAGGGTAAGACATGGGTGAGGGCCGGGAAGAAAGGCAGGGAAGATCTAGAACTTGTCCTTCGAAGGACCAACCCCTTCTCCTCAGAGGCCCTACCTCCCCAACAAGTCCACTCTAAAGCTTACATTCCTGCATTTTCTTTTAGAAAAGCACACAGCACTATGCCTTCTCCTCCAGTAAGAGAACTTGGAGTGGTTGTTAATCAGACATGAGTTCCCCTCTCCCAGACATGCATTGCTGTTTTATGTCACTGACTTTCTCGAAGCCAGTCAGCCAAATCCCCGCTAAATGATTTGCGAAACACTGGCACTGGAAGACTCCCAGGCCTCTGGCTCCCGTTGCTTAATGACTGTGTCTTGTTGACTGTCCTGGTTTACCTTCCAGCGTTGGGCAATCTCTGCATGTTGTTTGATGTTCTAGATTACCTCTGCCCGGACCTTCCCTGCACACTGACTCCATTCTGTCCTGTCCCTTATCCCTGGAGGAGACGCTGGTGGGGTCCGCCTACGGCCCTGAAGTCCCTAGAAGTCGGGCTATCTTCCACAGGACTGCCGTGTGACACCCTGAATAGCAGCAGACCACCTCATCGGCCAGCAACCAAACAAGTTCAGAGGTGCTCAATGGCTACAGTGTGCCTCTGGGTCCCCAGGGGCCTCAGGTCTAAACAGAGGCTCTGTAGAAGGAGAAGGGGAAAAATAGTTGAGGTGTTTGTCCACAGCCTCCCTCAAAGCCCAGTGTGATTAGTTCACCATCATCTCACGTGAACTAAAAAGCAAGTTCTGGTCCCAATTTAGCAGCTCCCTAGTGTGTGTGTTCACCAGATCTGAGCACTGGGTGGGCCTGAGGAGTCACAAAGGAAGGTGTCATAAAAGAGGAACAGAGTTGCTTCCCAACTGGCACTTTTCAGTACTTCTGGTGTTTGGGCAAGGTCTCCCTTTCCACGTTTCATCACCCGAACCTCCTCTGTAGGCTTCTGTTTACCTCACGATCACATTGATAAGGGGCCTCCTTGTAATAACGCTATTGAACAGGCTGTCCCAGAAATAAGGCACCATCTGGCTAAAAAGTAACCAAAGAAGGAAACTTGTCTCTTCATAAATATATTTGATTAAGTTGTTTGCCAACAAGTCTATATAGTTTAGACTTTGTATGTGTTTGTACATGCGTGTGCTAGTTCATGTGTGGATAGGTATATGTGTGCGCCCTTCAACATGGAGGCCAGAGGACAAACTTGGGAGCTGTGCCTCAGGAACCGTCATCCTAAGTTCTTTTTGGAGACAGTCTGTCATTGGGTCTGTAAAGCTGGCTGACCAGTGAACCCCAAGGCTCCCCTGTCTCTGTCTTCCCAGTACTGTGGTTAAAAGCACAGGCCACTTTGGAGAGCAAACTTGAATCCTGCTTAAGAGGCAGGAACTTTCCTGCCTGAACTATCTTTCCAGCTTCCCTAGTTTGGCTTTCTCCATCTCTACCACAGAAGAAGCATCTTTGCCAAGGTTTGGGAACACCAGACCCCCTCGCTGTACAGGAGCGTGTGTTTTAAGGCTGGTCACATTAATACTGTCACCTATCCGTGTCTGAGGTCTATGCTTTTGAATATTCAGTGCCCAACAGGGATGCTGTCTGAGAGGGTATACCCTTTCTGGAAAGCCTCACCCCACTTCCAGGTCTCTTTCTGCTTCCTGTTTGCAGTTAAAGATGTGATCTCTCCGTTTCTTGCCAGCCTGCTGCCATGTCATCATTATCACACATAGTCCAGGTCCCAATGCCCGCATAGGGTAAAGGGCAAGTGGAGGGAGCTTCTGTAAAGGAAAGATATCATTGTATACTTTGGAGGACTTGTTTTTATTTTTTATCTCCAAGTTGGACTTACTACCGTTTTGTCCCCTGATGTGTGTGTTGCAGCTTTCACCATTTCTGATGATTCTCAGTGGTCGAGTCTCACTTTTAGTTTTGTCTGATGGGAAAGTGTGAGTCCTTGCATGGAGTTATTCTCAGAGTTGGGTCTAGTGTGCAGCTCTGCCACCCTGGTTCTCGTGCACTTCTAACGGTGAGGGTAAAGCTGGGAACTGGGTTGTGTCTTGGAAAGGGGTCGGGTGTCACACACCCCCTGGCCACTGGGATCCCTGTTTGGAAGGGGCCTGGCTGTGAGTGTCCTGGAGATGAGCTTGTGCTGAGATGCTGCCACATCCTTGGTTTCTGAAATGTCGCAAACCTCTCCAGGGATGTCATATAAGAGATGATTCTTAGAAAGTCCTGTGTAAATTAGGGTTGGGAGCCATGTCTCCAGAGGAAAGTTTTAGCTACTTAGAAATTCTACAAGTTTCCAAGTCCATACTTGCTCTCAGTTATCTACAGTGGCTCTCAGGTATTCATAGCTGGAAGAATAAAGCCTTTAGGGTCCCTCAGGGATGTTACTGCCCAAAAGAACAGTAAAGAAACGGCACTGTGGTCAGGAGATCTGGACCATGCTTTCTTACACCTCAGTGAGGCTCACTCCTGAACTGTCATTTACCAGGGGCTTTATCAGGGGCTTTTACATTTCCTGCCAGTTTCAGTGAATGGAGGGAGACAACAAAAATATTAGCAACCCTTTGTTGAAAGCTTACATTTATAGACAATGGTTATTATTAATAATGACAGTGGCAGCAGCAGCCAGTTTTTTACGTAATACTTACTAAATGTATCGGTTCCTTTGTGGTGATGGTGGGATAAAATGTCACGACCAGGAGCAACTTAGAGAAGAAAGAGTTTATTTTGGGTTATGGTTCTAGAAAGAGAGGGGGAGGAAGAGAAGGGGGAGAGAATAATAGATGGGGAGACATGGCAGCAGGCTGCTAGAGCAAGAAACGGAGAGACCACCACATCTTCAACTGCAAACAGGAAGCAGAAAGAGACCTGAAAGTGGGGGTGAGGCTCTTCAGAAAGGGTATACTCTCTCAGACAGCATCCCTGTTGGGTCCCGAATATTCAAATATCTGAGCCAATGGAGGACATTCTCATTCAAACCAAAGCACTGTGTTTTCGGAGCTTCTTTATTTTCCCAGCATTCCTTGGAGGGAGAGGAGAGTGTGTGCATGGCTTTCTGGCTTCAAGGCCCACAGCCTGCATTTGTGCTTCTGTGTCCTGTACAGAGTGTTTCCCTGTGCATGGAAAGTGTGGTGAATCCCTAGGAAAATCACAAGTACAGAGAATTTTTCTCCTTTAATGGTGATGGAATGGACGCCCACAGATGGTGGTTACTTCTTTAGCTATCCTCAGTCCTACAGTGTTGCCTTCTGTTAACTGAACCCTGGTTGGGTCAGGAAAGATGATCTAGACCCATCTCATTACACATGGTCTAAGGGTTTTCAGAGATCAATGTGCATCCGCTACACTATAGAAGAAAATCCACTACGTATGACTTATCTTTAGGAATAACAAATGAAGCTTCTTGAGGGAATAGCCTTCCCCCTGTTCTGTCTTCCTCCTGTCCTGAGCATAAATGGTGATGGATGACATCTCAGTAGCCATGGTGTGACTCACAACACAGAGTGTAAAGCTAAAACCCAATCTGTAAGGAGCTGGGCAGCAGGAAGGAAGGAATCTGGGTGGCTAAGCAGCTGGGGAACTTACCTCTCAATGAAAAGCTATATCATTATTTAAGCTTGTGTGTTGTAGGACTTGGGACTTTTGTATTGTTTATGTCTTTGACACAGTGAATCAGGGACCAAAATTCAGTATCAAACTAATGTCTCTACATCTTACTGTTAGGGGCCGAACTGTGTCTTCCCCACAGTTATGTTGAAACTTTAACCTCTGGTACCTGCAAATGTAACCTTATTTGGAAAAAAAGTCTTTGTGTAGATGTTGAGGCCAAACTGCCATGTCAGGAGCCTTGGACCAATGACTGCTGTCTTTGTAAGGGCAGATTTGTAGGCATGAACCACACACACAGGAAGGCTACTTGAAGATGGGGGAAGAAGAAGGTACTCTGTGGCTTCATGCTAAGGAATGCCAAGGATCGGTGGGAAATACCAGAAACCAGGTGAGTCCAGGAAGCATTCTTCCCTGAAGCCATGGATGAAGTACAACTGGCTAACATCTCTGGTTTTGACTTTTAGCTTTCTAACTTGTGGGTGGCTAAATTCCCATGGTTTTCGCCTGCCTAGTTGGTGTAACCTGTTTCTCAAGGGCTAGGAAGCGCACACGAATTGAAGCCTGTCACCCTCTCTGTGTGTCCATGCATACCTTCTGGGTTGCCTGTCTCCAGATGTCATGTGCTGGGTCACAGTGAATTTCCTCCTTATGTTAGCTACTTTAACTTTGGAAACAGTAGGAGCGGAGAGAAAACCTAAGCAACCCGTGCTTTCTCTTTGTTCCTCTTTTGGTCAGCCTTCTAGGATGAGGCTTGGATGTGACATGTGCTTCGTCCCTGAAGGTAGGGACTTTGGGAAATTACAGGCAATGTGCTTTATTATGAAGCCAGTGAACTTTGGTACCAGATAAGATTTCGTGCCTGTTGTGATGTCACCATCAGGTGGAGCTGACTGGAATTTCCCCAGTTCTCTGGGTCCAAGGGGTCAGTAGGATCTTGTTTTCAAATGTGCTTGATAGACCATGGGGCTGAACCCTGCGCTTCATCTCTTCCCAGCCGGGAAAGCATGCCAGTGGCACAGAGCGGGTGTGTTTTCCCTCAACCTTCAGGATAGCACCAATGTGTTCAGTCAGACTAACTGCATCTGGTTCTGTTTTTTTTTTTTTTTTTCATTGTCTTCTTTGCCCCCTGCATCAGTTATTCTGGAGAAGAATTAATTTTTGTCTTGGAAGTCACTTTAGGACAAAAAGAAATGTTACCAGAAATCAGAAGACCTTCTGTCCCAACAAGGTTATCTTTTTGGCTTAACAGCTGTGAGAGACACAGACAGTTTTCACTCTTACACCGTGAAGACAGGGTGTCTATGTTGCTGTCCAGTTGCTTTTAGGCTTGCGTTTTTCCAAGGAGTACCATCGCTAACAGCATTTAGCTTTAAACGCGGTCTGGCTTTTCGTTCTTTTCTTCAGAGACGGACATTGCCTGTGTGCCTCAGGGTTGGGGAAGCGGACGGTAATAGGAGCAAAGGATGCCAAACTGCCTGTCACCCTGTGTTAGTCATGTTTCTTATACTCTAACCGAATAACCGGCAAGAAGCAGCTGAAGGAAAGGAGGTTTATTTAGGCTCATGGTTTGAATGGATGTTGTCCCTCATGGTGGGAGGACATGGTGGTTAGAGCCTTTGGAACAGCCACCAGCTGTGGCAGCAGAGATTTCTTGCATCTGGGTGGATCAAGAAGACAGATGTAAATACAGACGCTCAGATGGCTTCCTTCTTTCTTCCTTCTCATTCAGCCCTGGGTCCCAGCCCACAGGATGGTGCTCTTCATATTCAGCAATGGGTCTCTCCCCCTACTCAATCCTCCCTGGGGACCCTGTCACAGACATGCTCAGGGGTGTGTCTCCTGGGTGATTTCAAACCATCATACTCCCCCAGGACGGAATCTGTTTTATTCCTCTAGCACCGAGTCCTTCTCCGTGCTGCTCTGTTACTGTTGTCTAAGACTAAAGCTGGAGTTTTCAGCCTGGCACATCTGGCCGCCAGGGCACTGGGAGTGGCCCACTCTCTCTATGTAAGTGGCAGGCATCTGGAAAGCCACCCTTATTGTGGGGCAGCGGATGCTGACACTCACGTCTTGAGCTCTCTCGGCTGTTCCCTGAAGACTGAGCTGCAGGCTGTGGGATGCGGCCTTAATGGGTACTCCACATTGCGGTTAGCGCTGAGCTCTTGGCCTCTGAATTATACGTTTTACAGACTTTCCCTAACATACTACCCTGTTCTGAGGGGCTTAAGCCTCAGGGAAAGAGTGGGTCCCACTTCTAGAGGCTGGAGTACACAGGTCAGGCGTGACTTCTTCTGAGGCAGTGACGAGAATCTGCTGCAGGCCTCCTTCTGGCTCTGACAGTTGCTGGCAGTCCTTGGCATTCCTTGGCCTATGGCAACATAATTGCCATCTTCACATGGCACTGCTCCAATGTCTAAATTTTCTTTTACATACGTCCATCAGTCTTATTAGACCAGAGAAGCAACTTCACTCTAGGACTGCTTGCTGTTAGCTAATTGCAGGCAAGACATCCCAATATCCAAACGCAGTCACTTTCTGAGATACTGGGGTCACAGTTACAATGTAGGATTGCTTTTCCCCTGTGTTCCCCTTTCCTCAGTCCACAGCACTTACCAGGATGCTTCCTTTTGGCTTCTCCAGTCCACGGATGTATTTCTTCTTCATTGATCAAGCATTAAAACAAATAAGAGCAAACATTGTTTCCAAGTGTAAGTGTAGGTAGGAGATACAGGTAACATCTGCTGCAGGCTAAGGCTACTGTTTCATTCTTGGTTGGATTTACAATTGTGTAAGATATCTGTTTAAGGTAGCAGACAGTTTAAAGGTATGGAAAGAAGCTAAGAATCTTATACTGTACACCATTCCCAATTCTACTCATGAAGGAAGCCCTTTGTGGTCTCTCCGTGTTCTGGCTTAGTGGTTGTCTCCTGGCTTACTTTTTTTCAGGCATACTTAAGTTTTTAAAATGAATTTTATCCCCAGTCTCTCCTTTTTTGATGGGGGAGGGGTCTTTACTTTTCTGGTCAGTACAAATAGGTTCCGGTTCACTTCGTTTAGACTATATAGAAGTCTGTGGTGGGACTACGGTTTGCCTGGTCATCTCTTTGTGAGGAGGGCTGTGGTATGTCCACATTATTTCGTGCCTTCCATATAAATCTCTGTTTCAAGAGTTTCTCCATATTGGGCTGTGGAGGTAACTCGGGGGAGAAGGCTTGACTAGAATAGATGGAACGCCATGGTCAGGCTCCAGTACTGTAAGGGCCATTGCAAAGTTGTGGAAATCGAACCGTTGCTGCAGTCAAGATGATGGGCATTGCATCACGTCCAAAAGCTTTGAGTTACAGAGGGATTTTACAGAGTTACGATAAAAACTCAATCAATAGCAAATTGGACTACATCCAAAGTTTAAAAACCTGTGCTTTTGGCAAGAGACTAATGAGAGAATGGAAAAGATAAGAGAGAAAACATTCACAAGTCGTATGTACAATAAAGGACTCGGAATCTGGATACATAAGAAAATAAATTGCCAGAACTTAATAATAGGGTAAATAACTGCATTAAAACGGGCATATTGTTTGTACAAAAAGCCATATGGTTTACAAAAAAACACATAAAGATGTCCAATCACATTAATCACTGGGGAAATGAAAATTAAAGTCACAGAAAGTATCAGTACATGGCATTGGAAAAGCTAAAATTATGAAGGCTTTACCAGGGCCAGAGAGAAGGCCTGGCCAGGAAGAGATCATTCTTCCAAGTCTGACAGCGGGAGTTACATCTCCAGAACCCACATGGTAGAAGGCGAAGACAGGCACCTGCAAATTTTCTTCTGTCCTTCCACTTGTATCTTGTGGCATGCACTTCTCCCCTTCCCACAAAGAAGTAAAGAAAATGTAAAACAAACACACAAGGCTGACACCAGGCCAAGTGTGGGTGAGGGTGTGGAGGAATCAGAACTCCCAGGCACGGCGGTGGGAAGGTCCAGAGAGCAACGCTGTCTGAGAATGGACTGAGAAAAGATCAGGAAAGGGCTTGGGGATGTTTAGGGGAAACAATGGGCCCATGTCTTGATTATAGCAGAGACTTTCCTGGGTTTATGCATGACTCAAGCGGTATCTACTAGTGTGGTTTATTTTATGGTAACTGAACCTATAAAACACTTTAAAATGGTGTATGTATGTCTAAGTACATGAGAGTGTGTGTAAGTGTGCTTGCTTGTGTGTAAGATTGTATATGAGGTCTTGTACTAGCTATTGAAGGAGCTAACAATGCATTCTCTAATTTTTTTCTCAATCCTGAATCCTGAGAATTCTATGTGGCTTCCTCCCCCCCCCCAGTTAAAATCCAGACTCTATCCTAGAATCTAAATAATAAACTCTTTTTTTCTCCCTTTTTTTTCATGTAGTTCTCTACAGTGAAAATGTCTCTTCACTTAGTTATTGGAATGACGTTTTTCATCTCCCCCTCTTCTTTCTCTTTTGTCAAAGTCATTCCCTGTAGCCCAAGATGGTCAACATTTGGTGCTATAGTGTCTCGCCCTCACCCTCCCTTTTCACCTCAAGTGCTGGGATTACAGGCATATGTTACCACACTGGGATGAAATGACAGTTTCAGATTCGCTCTTGTTTATCTAAAGTTCTTACGGTAAAACCTGTGGCTTGACCAGATCTCCAGATCGAAGGTGGACAGTTAGCTTTGGAACCTTACTGATAGTCGTTCTGCATGGCCCTGTTTCTCGTCCAAGCTCCATGCCCATGTGTTTGGCACTTCTACCTTACGTACTGGATTTTCCAAGCTGGCACGGTTCTCAGGGGAATTTGAAAGCCCTATATCCCAGTGCCCGGCTCCAGTTCTGTTGTCTTTAGATGCCAAGAGTATGCTGGTGAAAGGGCACACTGCTTTTGCCTCTGTGACCCTTCGGGTCATCACCACCTGTTTCTTTCTCTCAGGATAGAAAGCACATAGGGAATGCATCAACCAAATCATTAGTGGCTTTGGGTTTTAGCTTGTGACTCAAAGTAATATGCCCAGCAGATGGAAGGGCTGGATGCCTTGAGAAACAACTCAGGCGCATGACGGCTGAAGCACGTAGACAGGATGGCGCAACTGCATCACCCAACACTGACCCACAGTGAAAAGCAGTCACACAAACAGCTTTAAGCTAAATGTTTAAAAATGTTCCTCCCGAGGAGGATGAGTCAAGGCATTGCGCTCAATCTCTCTTACACCCAAGGCAAGAAGACTCCGAGGCGTGTGTAAAGAGGCCTTGTGGCAAGTTGTCCAATCTGGGGTGATAGTGACATGCCACAGACACTGCTTTTAATTAACTGGCAGAGGAATAAAGCCAGGCGTCCCGTGCAGAGCTGCGCACAGAATGGTAGGTGTTTGCTCTTAGCTGTGTTCGCTCTGGAATTCAGGAAGAGTCGCTCCTCTGCTTCCACCACGTGGGCTGCGTGCAGCTAACTCAGGTGGTCAGGCTTGGGCGCAATCCCCCATCCCTGTTTTCTTATCTGCTGAGCCGTGTCTCTCGCCCAGGTCAAAGCCTTTTTAATGAGCCAGACTGAGAAGAAAGATGAAAGATAGGTTAGGAAATCAGGAAGAGGGAAGAGAATGAAGTCGAGGAGCTAACGGTTGCGCATCTGCTGACAGGAAGAAACAGAAGGGTGATGGAGACCGCCCACTTACCTGGCATTGAATCGCGAACATGTATGACTCAGAGTGAGAAGTCATGTGCTAAGTGTAATTCTTGTCTATTCATATGTCGAGCACAGACATTCCAACCTCACCTGCTAAAAAGCTGTAAGTTTGCAGATCACCTGGTTGTTTTAGACTGGCATTGCCCTGCACATAATAACTCCAGAGAATGACCTGTGTGTGTGTGTGTGTGTGTGTGTGTGTGTGTGCGTGTGTGTATGTATGTATGTATGTATGCATGTATGTATGTATGTATTCCCAAAGCCACACAGTTTAAGACAAATGTGAAATGGTGAGAATTGTTTGTGTGACAGGCTATTGACTGCGGGGGATGACAGGGTTCTGAATAGGGCATCATGTAGGCACACCTTGCCTGCTTACTCACTGGGGATTGCCACAGGGACTCTGCTTTGTGTTTGTGTGTATATCTTCTTTGCCTGGAGATGGGGGATAACATTTAGTTCTTTGATGTTATGAATGTTAACTAGAGCTATGGTCTATAAAGGGCTTTGCCTGGTCTCTACTATACCACGGGGGGCAGTAAATATTAATTTATCTCCAAGGGTAAACACAGAAGAGAAATACACAACTTTAGATCTTAGTAGAGAGTAGAGATTTGACATTTCCCGGAGGGCACAAGTTCAACAAGTTGCTCACATGGCTCTTGCTACAAGGAGTCCAGAATTGGAACAAGTATAGGAAGCTGTGAGTGAAATGAACCGAGTCTGGTCATGTATGGCAGGACTTCTCATGGTCTTAGAGGCGATAGCTCCATGGGTTTCCAAGGGAGAGGTGACAGTGGGATCCTTTACAGTGGGAATTTCCACAGCCCAAGGAACCTCCGTGCCGAACATGAACTCCGTAAGTTGGCACCACATGGGTCTGAGGTTTGGCTCCCACTTGCAGAAATGCTGCCTTTGGCTCTTTCAGTACATATAAAATTTTACAAATTAGTATCTGGTGTTGAAAAATTATAGGAATTTTGAAGGCAAGTTGGACTTTCTGATTCTCTTGAAAATAGGAGGGTCAGAGGCTGGGCTTGTGTTTTCCTTTGGGCAGATGTCATGGAGCATCGAGCTTGTCCCAGTCTGCATGGGTGTGTTTCATTAGGTCACATAGCCCGGTGATCCTTGTAGGGTCCTGAGCTGGGAATCCTGGCCTAGTTCAACTCCTTCACCTGACAACATAAAACAACAACAACAACAACAACAACAACAACAACAAAAACTTTAGATTCTCTTAATACTGAGATCAGGACCAGACGGCTTGGTCTCCCAAGGTTCGGAAGTGTGAATTAAGACGCCCTGTTTTCGCCTTCCGTTGTTCTGTATGTGCTCTCCTGGTAGTCCCCTCTTCTCTGGAGATGTATGTCCTGGAGTCTGTGTGACTGAAATGGGGACACCCCAGCCCTCTTTCCTGGGTAAGCACTGGCACTGAGCCAGAAGTGTGACTACTCATCAGATTTCCTAAGCCAAAGCCTGGGGAGGGCTTTGCAGGCAGAAGCAAATGGTTTCTTTTAAGTAGTTGGAAACCACTTTTCTTCTCCCTACCATTCCAGGCAACTGAACTCCTTACAGTCATGGTATCGGCTCATTCTGAGGGATGCCAAACAATGGAACAGAGGTATTCTCAGAGAGGAGAAATCTGAAGGCAAGTGGGTAGATTTTAACATGTATATTATCAGCCTGTGTAGAACCATTCAGAAAACCCATGTGGAAGACATCCTCAAGGTGACCACCCCTTCATGCTTAGGGAATGCAAATTATCACTTTGCCGATGTTGTCTGGTCATCCCGGGAGCCTCCTGGTTCTATTTTGATTTACCCTCACCGCCACCCATGGCTGTGGCTGTCTAGATTCTATTTTCGGCGAGCAAAGCCCCTGGAATTAACTCACACAACAACTCGAGCTCTGGAGCAATGAGTTAGATCTCTTGTCCTCCACCCATCTTCTTGCTTTATAGATATGTGTTTCTTAGTTCTGGAGGTTTCCATCAGATGTCCTGATGGGTGAAGCCAGCTAGCTGTAGCTTCAGAAGAGTTGTCTGTCCCTCCTTTCCATTAAAATTCAAACTTCGTTAACTTTTCTTAAATCATTCTACATTCTAATCATACTCAAATCCGTCTATTATATTTTTATGCATCTGCAACTTATACTTTTGATTTAGATGGCTTTTGTTGTTGCTGCTGTGATAAAATACCATGAAGGAAGACAGCTTAAGAACTTATTTTGACTTGCAGTTCCAGAGTCTTAGGTGCCCACAATGGTGGGAGAGACACGGTGGCAAAGCGGGAAGCCAAGAGATCACATCTCAGCTACACGCGGGAAGCAGAGAGAGAGAGCAGGAAGTTGGGTAAGGCTATATAAGCTGTCAGATTCCATCTCTAGTGGCATACTTCCTCTAGCAAGGGTCCACACCCTAAAGATTTCTTATTCTCACAGACAGAGCCACCAGCTGGGGACCAAGTGTTCAAATACATGAGCCCGTGGGCGGCGTTTTTCATTTAAACCACAACTCCATCTATCTATGTTATTGGATCTATTTTCCCATAGGGGCTTTGAAAAATGGAAAATCTTCTGAAATATCTTCTGCACAAGCTTCTTCTTACAAGAACAAAAATGAAAGGGTGAGCTTATTTAGAGAATACGAAGTCATAGCCAAGGTACAAATCCACAGCGCAAATGTGCATTATATCCCTATGTGCTTCTGCGAAGGTTAGCTTTGGATTCATACAGGGAAAAATTATATTTCGGAATAATTTTTAGTAAAAGATAAAGTGCCATTAAAATAAGACCAGGTTTAAATTCCTCAAACACCAGTCGAAACAAAAGTAGGGATTTAGTCACATTTAAAAACTTAAAGTTATAATTAAAATTATGGAGGGGGGCAAAAGCTTCCATCTCTGAATATCCCAATAGCTCAAGTATCGCAAACATTAAGAGTTACTTAGTCTTACCACATGGTGTCTGAGCACGGATTGGCTAACCCAGAGCACCGCCTCAAATGTATCATGAAATTCTTTCCGTCATTTTGTCTCTGTGTAGCTTGCATAGGTCTCTTAAAGAGATTGAATTTCGAGCCTCTCACATGTGACTCTATATCCCCAGTATGCCGTTTGTGTCTCTGTAGGAGATGCTGTCCCTCAGACTTGGATGCTGGTGTTGGTTGTCGTTTTTACCGAAGTTGTCCCTAGGAACTGAAAAATAATTCAGTAGAAACACTGAGATGCTTCAGTGGAAGAAGAAGCCACATCTGTTGCTGTTGTTTCTGCCCAGGTTCAGTCCCATCTTCCTCTTCCGTTACCAGCATTCCAACTGAAAAGCTTTCTAGTTTTTCCTATTCCAGTCTAGTGTGTGTGTGTGTGTGTGTGTGTGTGCATGTCAAGGGGGTGAAGGTTGTCAGCCCATTAACATGTGGTCCCTTGGCTGTGGGTCCGTGGGAGCCCCAAACCAAATTAATCCCTGAAGTTGGAATTCTGAGTGCAATGATACAGATGTTGAAAGGAACCCTTTGCTGACCCTGAGGTCGGGGACCTTGGCGAGTGAGCTACAGCCAGTGTCGTGACTTACAACCACAGAGTTCTGATGAGCTCACAGGTGGAACTCCCCTCCCCCCCCAAGACCAGTGTTTAGTTTTTCTTTCCTTTCCTAGAAAGTTGTACATGGAGCTGCATGTTCCTGTGGGGAAGAGAAAAGGGGTGACACATTCTTCCTATGTACATGCCCTTACTTTATTAAGTAACTAAGGAAAGATAATCCTAAGCCTGCCATATTCCTGGCCCATGGCTTCCCTCATCTGGCAGGTCCCTGGAAGAAGATTTCCATCCGTGTTTATCAGGGTGTGGGCCTGCTCTTGGCATCTGCTATAAATCTTAAGGTTTTTATAACTTGGCTGCTGCTCCCACCTTCTTGCCAAAACTCTAAGTTGAAAAGGCAGAGTGTCACCACTGTAAGTAATGATGCTTTTACTGCATCCAAAACAAATCAGGTAGCCTTCGTGCGCATCACACCGAGAGCCCCCTCTCGGTTCTGAGTCTGGAGCGGGAACCGTATTAAGCTTGCAACCAGCTGCTCGGGCCAAAGCTGTCAAAAAGTCAGGGTCTCAGGCTGTTTGGGTTCCATTTCTTGAGGAACATTTGTGGTCACTGGTTAACAATGTGAGTGGTTCTGTAAGTTCATCTGAGGACAATGTAGACGATTCTTTAGGCCAGAAAGTTAAATACCTCCGTCTTTGGCAGTCCTGGCCTTCTGGAGAGAGACTGTGATATTCCCTAGTCTTCAAGATCCACTTTTCTGCCTTGATTTAATGCAAGGCGGAAATCTTCAAAACAAAGCTCCCTGGATCCAGGAAAGTTCATCTGGCATAAGTTAGCTTGGCGGGTCCCCCCTCCCTCCTTCCCACTCACCCTCTGTCTACTGTCTAGGAGTGTGACGCTTTATAGAAAATGAATGGTGTTGCAGATAGTATGAATTTGGGGAAGTATACAACCAAAGCAGATTTAGATTAGGCTTCCTTTAGAGGGGTGGCCCTGGAGGAATTACACTTAAATATTCGGGTGTCGAATCTTGCCTGGATCTCTTTTAGGAAGCTGATTTGAATGTTACAATGCTGTCAGTTTTCGGGAAAAAATGCAGCCCGGAGAACAAAGAGTCCGAAGGTTGAAGACGCCTCCTGATTCATGTTTCTGTGCCTCTGCCATGTTCACGGGAAGCAGCGTAAACAGCATCATGCAGATCTATCTGCTGCTTGGCCCCAGGAATTGGCATTTTTCTTCATCACAGAGTTTAATGTCTCTGCTGAGCAGAGGCTGACCCTTGAGCTCTATGTTTGCTCTGAGCAGAGGGCATGCCCACTGGCAGGCTGCTCAGGAGTAGGGACAGCGTCCAATAAAAACTTGGAAGGAGTCCTTTGGAAACAAAAGTTGATCTGCATTTACAAGGGTCCCAATTATATATGTAAGGTGGAACGGCTCTGAAATGTGGATCCACTTTTGTCCTCACTCTCCTTTCTTGCTTCTCTCCCCCCTCCCCAAATTTAGCTAGTGAAGTTCAGTCTGTCCCTAAGTTTCTTTGCATACTCTAGAGAGTGCTGCTGAACCTTTTGGATATTTTTTTTTTTTAAATAGCTTTTCCAAGGGGGTGATTGCCACCTCTTCTTTCTCCCTCTTGCTCTTCCAGCAGCTGTAGGCTCTTGATGGGCTGGAAGTCACAACCACATTGAGCGAAACCAAATTTGGCTGCTGCTTCAAAGCTTATTGCTTTGTTGTTTTTCTTTCTTTTACTCCATTTTTCCCTTTGGCTTTTAGTTAGGAGGGTATTATGTTTGTATTAGATGGCCATCAAAACTCATTTCTTGGGCTATAACAGAAGAGAAAATGCTAGAATGTGACTTAGTGGTAGAGTGTTTGATGATCGTGTCTGAGACTTTGGAGTTCCATCTCCCAGTCTTGCACTAACAGGAAGAACCAAAGGTGGTGTGTGGAGCAGAAAGGGACAGAACTGAGAGGTATTGTTACATTGTGGATTTATTGTGACATGCACCCAAATCTCTCTGGTAATTTAGCAGGTGCCTGTATTCCTTATAGAGCTGATACCTTTTAAGGAAAGGGGGGGGGATGAGGAATAAACAAAAAGAAAAAAAATCTCATCATGGAAGCTGTGATGTCGCACTGTAAACCTTTCCCTTTTACCCATATATCTTTACTCATAAGTGTTCATCACGAAAAGTCATTGGTCTGGTTTGAGGTCTCTGGTTATGGCTACTCCATCGATGCTGGGCCCTCACTGGGACTCCTCTTGCATATCCTGCTGTTGCCCAGAGTTGTGGAGATGCTGCCGTTTTGGGTCTACAGGAATGGCCTCTTCAAATGCTCCAGCAGATCACAGATGGGGTAGACGTTGGGGTGGAACAACTCATAAGTCTGGTTCTGGGCCTGGATAGTTGCAGGGTTGGTTGGCCTGCCAGGTCTCCCCTGTCTTCACCGTCAGGGTGAGCTCTCCAGCATGCCCTGGCTATCCAATGGTGAGCAAGGGGCGGGGCCGGTTCCCCTGCTTTCACATCCTCAGGGATGGCTCTCCCACACCTACCTTCAGGGCCAGCTCCACTGTGGTGCCCAGGCAAGGCACAGGAGCCACTCTGCCAAGTGCTGCAGCCTGTGAGGGGGCAGGGTCAGCTCTCCCGCTCTTACATCTCAGGGCCAGCTATCCCTGAGATAGCCACAGGCTGGGTGGAGGAGGGGCATCTCTCCTGCATCCACACCACCATGTGGCAAATGAGGAGTGAGGCCACATCTCCCATTCTGGGGGTGATTCACCCACAACCCTATCAATAGGGTCAATTCTACCAGGCTGCCTAGGCAGGGTGCATGGCCCATTTTCCTGAGTGCTGCAGGTGATAACGGGGAGGGTCAGCTCCCTTGCCCTCTACATGTGGCAAGCATGGGGAGGGCATCTTTCCCCCACCTTCACTACACGGCCAGCCCACGAGCAGTGTGTGGCCAGCTAACCCCCCTCACACCCTCAGGGCCAACTCACCTGTGTCTCTGCCACCAGGGTCAGCTCTACTGTGCTACCCAGGCGAGGGCCTGCTTTCTTTCCTGAGTGCTGCCACTGGTGGGGGGAGGGTCAGTTCCCTTGTCTGCTGTTGCAGCTGGTGGTGAGGGGTGAGGGACAAGGGGCGAGGGGTAAGGGGAGCTGATCTAAACTCTTAATTCTTCCTGGTCAATAAGAGAAGGCACGATAGATTGTAAGTTTTTATTACTTTTGTTTCTTTGTGCATCTTAAACTGGGAGGGACTTTTATGTGCCATAACAATTTCGTAATTGTTAGCATTGGCAAAATATCACATTATGAATATGAGCAGAATCCAGATTAGGACATTAAAACAGGATTGAGTTTGGCTACAGTAGAAAGCAGACTCACGGCTATAGGAGAACTCATATCCTGGGGGCTCAAGAGACTCTGGCAGTAAAATCGACTCCATCAAAGCACTCTTATTGTTCATGAGTAATTCTCCACCAATGGGTCTTGGAACTCTAAGGCTCATGGGTTTACGTTAAGATCTTCATTAACCTTCTCTTATAGCTAGTCAGGAGTGAGGCTGTGTATTTCCATGTTCTTGGCCTCTTATTTGAGAGTGAAATAAAAGCCCTCAGTGTTTGCAAAGTAGTGAGGAAATTTTATTTAAAGCAAGGTGATAGAACAAAGTGACAAGAAGGAGACACACTATCAAGACTGACAGTGGCCATATGAATGAGGGCACTTAAGGACCTAGATTATTTGCTTTATAGGGTTCAGGAGAGGGATGAGTGTGCTTACTAGGGGAATAGTTTGGGTGATCCTCTATTTTGATTGACAGGTATAGATTACATAGGTCTTTATTCACCATGACTCGACCACTTCCCACAATGCATCCGCTTTTAATCATATACATGCTCAATTATGCAAAGACATAGACGAGGCTCTCCCTAGAAGTTCACATTGAGAACATGGTATGCCTTACTGTGCATGCATCCCCAAACCATTATACACTAGGTCAGTCATTGCTTATGGTTCCTGGATCGTGTACCGAATGTGCCTGAGAAGAAACGGGGCATTATATTTCTAACAACTTGTTTTCATTGTTTAAAGCAGGTATAGGTGCAGCTTGCTGCAGGCGTGAGGACCCAGGTGGCTAGCAGGTTGTGAGGCACATTGTTTAGAGAAGGATATATGCATAGTCCAAGCCGAGTAGAGTCCCAAGTTGCTAAAGCATTCCCTATTTGTCTTCCACACTTGACTGCATTATGCATTTCCCATGGGCTGAGAAAACACACCTTATGCCGTATCAGTTGGTTTTCACATCATCTAGCTTTAGTAAAAGGATGAATTTCTGGATATCTTTACCTATTCATCATGACGCCTACGTTTCCGGCGCACTTTCATTCAGTGAGCACCGAAATTCCAAGTGTGGTTCAGCAACATTTTGATTTTGAAAACTCAAACTACAAATCTAAACTTCTTTCTATATTGCATCGAAGCACTCAGATGCCATTCTTATTGAATCTTGAAATTTTATTGACTATCTGTCTCTCCACGGTTACAAGTGCCAATTGTAAAGAAATGATTTGCTCCGTCCAAGTCCTGTAAGAAAATAGTTATGGACGGCGAGTATAAGCAGAGGGATATCAAGGGAGCCTGCCTCTCTATACCTTTTCCTCTGTTCTGTGATGAATATGAATATGAATATGATGGCTGATGCCTGAGTGGCCCTTTTAGACCAAGGGTGTGGGAGAGTGTGTGCTAGACATAACGGAACATTCATACCCTGTATCTGTTGCCTGGTCACAACCTGTATTGGATTAAGTTAGTCAGCCTTCTAACACGGCATGGGAAGGAGTTAATGAGCTCCATCCCTAATAAGGAGCCATGGACAATTGACTACTTCAGTGGGACGGAGAGAAAATCGAGTTTTTTTAAGGATGTGGCTCCTTAGAGGTCTGTCACATGCCATGCATGACCCCACACCCAGAAGTCTATGGGCAATGGGTTACTAAGTAAACAAAGACAAAAAAGAGGACATGAAACCGAGGAGGCAAAGGAAGGTGGGACTCTATCTGGGAGGAGTTAAGGGGAGCAGTGTGTATGTGGGTGAATATAATTAAAATGCATTGTGTGAAATTGTCCAAGAATTAATCAAAGTATCGAAAATACATTTTGTAAAGATACAAAATTCTTAAGCAATAGATTAAAAGAAAACAACAAAAGAGAAACAGATTAAAAAATAAAAAGAATACAGTAGCCCTGCAGGTCCCTGCTGTCACAGCACACTAACCTTAAACTTCATTTATGTGATTGGGACAACAGTATCTACCTTTTTAAACTGTTATTTCCTTCTTCGTTTGCATCTGGAACTACCCCAGAGATCCACTATACCTGTCACAGGCCATCCCTGAATTCCTGTTCTCCTTTGGCGTCTCTGTTCCATCTGTGCTGTAGGCATGATGACGGTAAAACCTATCCAGTCTCTCCGCTCTTTTGTCTGTTTTCTCTGAGGAAAACTTCCCTGTTGTGACACAGACGCCCTCTTCATCCCTGAGCTGGTGGTTCAGTACCTGTGGTTTGGGGTTTCTTCGTGTTGAGGACACCCAGCACATCTATTTTCCCCCTTAATTTCAGCAAAACTTCTCCATGTATAATTTGCTAAATTCCCCCTGAAGAAAATTTGAGAACTGGCTTTCTTAGGAGATTTCTTGTCCCGTTTGACCCAGCAGGAGACTGGATGTAAAGTGGTAGCCCTTGGAAGAATCAGAAAACGGGAAGGATTTAGACTATTTTAAAGAATCCTTTAGCTGAAGGGTTTAGGGCAGATTTGAAAGTGCTCCCCCTGCCTGCTACATATGTTTGTTTGTGTGTGTGTGTGTGTGTGTGTGTGTGTGTGTGTATGTGTGTACATGAGTGTCTGCGTGCGCGCATGTGTGTATCTTTGTACTTGTTGGAATCCACTCCTGTTTGGACTTGTTTGATGGACAGTCCCTCCTTTGAAACTATTTATTGCTCCTAAGGTTTGCGGCACAGTCAGTCCTACAGATAATAAATGGGTGTGTGTGCCCACAGTACAGCATAAATAGAGGAACTGACTTCAGCTTGTTTATTGTTAGTTTGGTTTGTAAGCAATGGGGCTCCACTCTTCAATTACATGTATATGTGTTTCCTGGGAGTGAAATATAGAATATGGGAACTTGAATGTGGACCTGGTGTTCCCTCATTTTCCTGTAAGCATTTTTTTTCTTCAGATGTTACATGAATGAAGATTGCATTAATTTGCATAATTTTCATTGTGATGCCATTTCATGGCCTAAGTGCTGACAGCTATGGAGTTTAAAACATGATTTCTTTGGATGGGCTGGGTGCATTGGCTCCCTGACTAATAGGAATTTGAAAGATAGCTGGTAATTACTTAAATGAAAAGGATTTATTTGGAGCTGCCCTGGGTGAAGCCGTCCCACTCCTTAAAGTCCAAACTGCCCAGACAGGAATTGTGGTTGACTATTGTGTACAGATTTTATTTTTACCCTTAAAGAAAAGGAGAGCCAACAACCTTATTTATTTTTTTTTATTTTAATGTTTTTCAGTCCAGTCACAATAGAAGCCCCTATCACAATTTGTTCAGAAGCCAAACAAAACAAACAAACGATATAACAAAGATAGCTTACTACCATCTACGCCAAAACCAAAATTTGGAGGGATGTATTTTAAAGCATGGAAGTATCCCCCTTAGCCAACATGGGCCTCGCTGATAGGAAAAGGAGAGAAATGGTGCATCAGTAAATTGTCATGAATCTTCAGTCCCATGAGGTGTCCCCTTTATGACAACTGAGCAACTTATAGGAACACAGGAGCCCTGGTTTCCCCCATCATTAAAATAAGTAGAATAATAACGACCTCAGCAGTTCTGAGTATGAGATGAGATCACACAAATACAAATATTTTGTAAAATACACTTAAGTGTTTATTAGCAGTAAAGCAATTAAAGGAGTGCCACGCGCACTCGCAGACTTCCAGTCTGGGGTTCCTTATAAGTAGCTCCTACAAATTTGCATTCTAAATAGCAGGGATGTTTACACGGACGTGTCAGATGCTCTGGCACACTGTGCAAAGATCTATGTTGATAAAAATGAGAGCCTTTCTTGTACAGTCAGGGTTTTTGTTGTGGTTGCTAGAAACTTGTGAGAAGGAAGGAAGGCAAGAAAGAAAAAGGAGAAATACAGTGCCCCTTTCCTTTGACCCATGAACAAGAGAGGGAAGAAGTGTTTGAAAAGTCCATAACAACTCCATCTTTTCCCAGAGGCTTGGGATATTAAAAAAAAAAAAAATTTCCATCTCAACCCTGACTGGAATAGATTTTATTTTAAATTTATGTGTATGTATGTATGAATGTCTCTGGGTATGTCTGTCACATGTGTACAGTGTCCAGAGGGACCAGAAGGGACATTAGATCCCCTGGAGTTCAGAGTGTGTGAGCTCCCTGATATGTGTGCTAGAAGATGAACTCAGGTCCCCTGGAAGAGGAGTAAGCACTCCTACCCACCACCTCCCCAGCCCTGGGGCCCATGTTTAAGGAATAAACCTGACAAAGCCCTCTGCTGGGAACCTACCCATAGAGAGCAAGTGCAAGAGACTTAGTCGTGGGGAGAATTTTGCACAGGTAGGCTTTGTAGAACATTGTTCAAGAGACTATGCAAACATCTTAATTAATTTAGATAGCTGTTAAGCGTAAATGAAAATTTGCTCCCTGGTTGAGATGAGCAGATCTATGTGTCAGGTTTTGACATGAGGAAACTAAGAAGCAAATTGGAGTCTCCCCATGTGATTTTGGTTTTTTTTTCAGCATGGTTCCTATTGTTTTGAGTTCCAAAGTCACTAATGCCACAGCAGGCTTCTCAGCTAACACAGTCAGAAGTAAACAGGCACTGGGAGAGTTGTAGGGACTTCCTGATAGTGATTCAGAGGTCAAAGCTTAGGATGTGTAGCTCTCGTGAGAAAGTGAGAAGCGGGTAGTATATGCCTGGTGCCCTCCTAAGGATTGTTCACAGTCATGTGCACCCATGGGTACATGTGCACGCAGACTCTCGCAGAATATACCTCCTCACAAATTAAAAAAACAAAACAAAACAAAACAGGCCATGACTTTGGTAAGTTAGATATCATTTCTTGATTGTGGAGATAAAAGAGGAATTTTGCATCTTGCAGCAACTACATGACTTAGGGAATGTAAAATGCAATCTACATAATCAAACGTGCACGGTCGGTCTGCTTATAAAAGATTGCCTAATTTAGCTGAGGCAAGATGGAGAAATATTAAAACATTCCGAAGGGTTGATCCTCCTTTGTCTCACAATATTGTCTATAGTGTAGGAATTTTGGGAAAGAAGATCACGAGTGATTGTGGATAAATTCAGTTGCCCTTGGTGGCTTCAAGGGACTCTCTGCAGCCTCCACCCTACTCTTAAGCTGGCTTTGCTTAAGTGATGATAAGAATCAGGGATCCCTTATTTTTTGTTGTTGTTGTGGTTGTCATTGTTGTTATTTGAAAAAGCAAAACAAAACAATGCTAGGTTACTTAACAAAAGAGCCAAGGAGGATGGGGGTCCTCTTGCTCTGTGCTGCTTCTAGGAAAGGACCCCGATTCTGTGCTTGGTGTGGGGACTCCAAATGTCCCTAAAACTGTGATTATGTCAGATTTCACTCCTGCTCTGTTGAGAACTGAAAAGTAACATATTTTGTTTACCCAGTGCTGCTTTCTCTTCATTCCCATGTTTGTATTATAAATGGGTAATTTAGTTCTAGAAAAAGTACATGCGAGGCTCTGTGCCAAGGCCTAGCGCCAAACATGAATTTTGCGATTAAAGTATGCAATATTAATCTTTGCTTGACAAAAACCCAGTGAGGATGGTTTTGTTGTTCTTATTAACATTAGACAGTCGAAAGGAAAGGCCTTGGAACCAAAATGCATGCGCTAGGAAGGGCAGAGGGTTGCTAGGTTGGGCTCTGACCAGTGTAGACGTGACCTTGATCTTGTGAAAAGAGATTTTTATTCTTTTTGGTATGGAAGGAATGCAACTAAAGGTGATTGAGATTGATGCCATGTCTCCCTGCTTCTCATTCCCTTTGATAGTTTCTCTTGTGTGGTGAGATTATCCGTTTTCCATTACTTCTTTTTCATCCCAGAGTTTAATATTTAAATGATATGTATCTGTAATATGTAAGGTACCAAAGTGCAGAAAAGGCAATGTTTATTTATTAGATCAGTGTGACTATTTTTTCCTGAGCTTGATTTCTGAGCCACACTCTATATGGGCATTGTCTTTGTTCGCTGGGAGCTCACAGCCTTGGTGTGCACTGAACCTGCAAGTGATTGACCATAGTACAATGACATTGGTGCTACCATAAAGCAGAAAAGGAGAGGTATGGGCCCCACCCTTGCAGAAACCCCCCACAGAGCAAGAAAACTCTCCACAGAACAGGGGACCCTTCACAAAACACAGGGACCCTTCACAAAGCACGCGGACCCTTCACAGAACGTGGGGGTCCTCAACAGATGAGGGAACTCTCCACTGAGTAGGTGAACCTTATACAGAGGATAGACCACCACACAGTAGGGGAAATCTCCACAGATAACACAGACTCTTCAAAGAGTAGACTAACCATCCACTGAAGAGGGAGCCCTCCACAGAGGAAGGGGCATGAGATATTTCCTAGTCACATGAAAGAGCCTGGGCTCCTCTCTGAACTCAGGCCTGTCCAGATTGTAGTACACATAATTTGGTGGGTGGGTAGCATAAGGATGATAGAGTAGAAAGATGTGCGAACTCAGATAGAATGGAGAGACAATGAATGATTGTTCTGTGGGATGCTTCTGACCGTGGTCTTTATCGTATAAGCATAAGAGAAAGCAGTGGGCTTAAAGGAGACAAAAAAATTTATAGACGTTAATTTTAGGGAGATCATTCTTATAGTAGTATAGAAGATGTGTTGAAAAGCAGAAAAGGTACTTAGGAGTCTTTCAAATGTGGCAGGCTGGAAGAGATGAAACCGGCGTGATGAGTCGTGACCTGAGCCAGGTGGCAGATATGGAAGAAGCTAGAGGACCAGGCGGCAATGGCAGCTTATGAGAAGGCAAAAGCATACTACAGAGGGTGGGCGAGATTGCGAGCTGGGCAAAAGAATGCTGTATGAGGCCCTGAGCAAAAGCAGTCAGGTTCTGGAGGCGAGGAAGAAGGCTGTGGTGACAATGAGATAGTTTGGGTGGGGGGAATCATGCCTATTTATGTGGGGGCATGCAGAACATGTTAAATGATTTAACCCAACTCATGGACACATGTGAGTCCTCATCTAGGGCAGTTTCTCATCAGAAAAGGAAAACCGTATTTCAATCGCTGTTAAGTACCCCCTTGCACCTAACAACCTAAGGGCCATGGTCTTTCTCCTCAGTGATAACTCTTCACTTCGTTTGCGCTTGAGTTGCTTGCTGTTACAAGTATCTTATAGGGAGGTAAACTGACACCAGAGAAGGTTAGTGAGTGCTATAGGTGCTGAATACTGACTGAGATCAGATCTATATTCTACTGTTATTTTTGATTCTTGTAAGAAGACAACTTTGATGGGTTAACAGCTGAAAAATTAAAAACACATTCTAACATAATCAGATAAGTTGTGAAGTATTTTGGTCTTTATATGGCCTTTAAGACTTTATTGTCTGAATGAAAATGATTTAAACTTGATTTACACACAGTGCTGTGTGTGTGCATGTGTATATGTGTGTTCATGTGTGTGTGTGTGTATGTGTGTGTGTATTGCTTAAAACCATTACTGAATTTTTAGGGAAAACATAGCTTGAGTCTCTTCCAGAGTTGTAAAAATGGACATATTGAAAATTTATGCTTATGCAAAGAATACTTTTCCACATTATTGTTTGTAAGTTGCATGCAATATTCGTACTTGCTATGGCTAGGTAAACAGAATTTTATGGCCTTTCTGAGTAAGAGGAATTTTTCATTTTGACTGAGGATGAACGTGAGAGTCATCCTATAAAACAATAAAATGCAAGCTCCACAAGTCAAGTCCGAGGTGATTGCTGAGCAATGGTAGCTGCTTCTTTGGCTATAAAGCCACAGTCTTGTTACTACAGGACAAAAGCAGAGCCCCCTATGATCTAAAATATGCCATCCTGTACAGTTATCATACATTAAAAATATGGCCAGAAAATGAAACACAAAGACAAGAGAAAAAGGAGTCAATAGAAGCAGACCCTAAGATGACACAGAGTTGGAATAGCGATGACAAATTAGCTGCTATGAACGTTCCCAAGGAACTGGAGTTACATTCTGTTGCTGTTGTTGTAATAAAATAGGTTGGCAAAAGCAGCTTACAGAAGGAAGGGCTTATTATGAGCAAGCCAACATCAGGGGCTTAAAGCAGCTGGTCATATTGCATCTGCAGCCAGGAAGTAGCGAGGAGAGAATGCTTTAGCTTTTTCCTTTCTAGCCAAGGAAATGGTGCCATCCACCTTTTGGATGAGTTATTTCCATCTGGGTTAAACCAATCAAAATATTCTTTCACCTCATAGCCAGAGGCTTGCTTCCTAATTCATTCTCGATCTTGTCAAGTTGAAAATCAAGTTAAAACTATCACAGACACGGAGAACAATATCTTAATGAATAATATATAAAAGTTTACCAGATTTGTTGGAAAATATTAATTTTCGGTTCTAAGACATTCCCCAAAAAGCCCCAAAAGGAAACTCAAACAAAAGCATATGTAGACAAAGTAGAATTAAAATGCCAAGACTCAAAATGAAGACAAAATCTGGAAAGCAGTTATTGTAAACAGTGTGCTCTACAGTAGAGAGCAGCGACAGAAATGACCATGTACAGAGTCTGCGGCAGTACCTTGTTGCACGTGTTGAAGGAGAACAATATTCTATGAGTTCACACCTCTCCATCTGGGGAGACACGGTGCATATATGAAAACAGGGTTTTCTGTCTCTTTACTGGGTGTATTAGTCAGCTTGGTGTCACTGTAGCACAACATTTGACACAGCTAAAGGAGAAAAAACAAAGGTTTATTTCACTCACACTGTTGGGGTCTCAAAATCCAACATCGGGTCGGTTCTTGACTTGGATCCTGGTTAGGGCAGGCATAGAAGCCTGTTCTTTTGGTAGCTCATGGAGGGGCACCAGCTACATCTCAAACAGTGAGAGAAGTTGGGGAGCTGTCCCACAATTCCTATGTCTTATGGACCTTTCATTATGCTCCACCTTCTAAAAGCTCATAAGATTTCATTAAGATTGACATTCTCTCAGGGCTGGACATGCATCTTTGGCGGCCTTCTATGCCCAAAACATTTGGGAACCAGTGAGTTAAAGAAAATAATATTCAACATTGCTTGATTTCTCAGTCATTGAGAATTTCTAAAAAGTACGATCTCTCATCTATCAAGTGCCAAGTGATTTTGTTGTTGACATAGACCACAAAGTACTTATTCACCAGACTGTCTCAGGGGATTCCGCTTGTGAAATACTTCTGGGAACACTCAACTTCAGGAATTGAATTTGATTACTTTTATCTCTTATGTTTATTTTTATGATATTCCAGGTTGAAGTGATTTGGGGAAATAATTAGCAATATAGCCTTTTGAGTCTTTAATCTTGAAAATGCGTAGTTTTATCTATATTGCCTTTTCTTTCCTCTAATAACACACTTGCAGAGCTGAATGGCTTTGGGTTTTTGCCAGGTGAAATATTTTCCAGCAGGGCTCAACTGCTCAGTGTTGCTTTGTTAGACCATTTAGATATACATGAAAATAGAATTCCCACCTAGAGCTTTCAATGCATATTTTATGAGTGCAACAGTGCCAGGAATATAGATTGAATTGCATTACAATAAAATCGTTACCTTTTGGGTCTCTATTTCATCAGGATTATATGGACTCTTACGTGTAGCAATAGACAAGGTATTGCAAAGTAAATGCAACAAAGAGCGAGTAGCGAAAGCAGTTTGGAACTAATTGCAAATGACTTGAGCATCTAATTAAAGAAGAACTTCAGTGTCTTGACTTTAATTCAGTGAGGGATTAAGTGGCTTAGCCCTTCTGTGTGACTGAATGATATCATCTTGTCTTGTATTGTACCAGGGACACAGAGCTTAACTTCTTTTGCTTGGAATTTGTTTACTGTTCCCATCTCTTATTGCTAAATCCTGAAAGTCTGATGCGTTTCCTCCCATGGTTGAGTTTGAGTTCCTTCCAGACTCCTAGTACTTCAGCACTGATTGACCTGGGCGGTGACAAGGATAATTAAAAAATATAGTGGGGGACCCGAGCATGTAGCTCAGCTGGTGGAATTCTTGCCTAGCATTCCTGCAGCCCTGGGTTCAATCCCTAGCAATACATAACCTGAGAATAATGTCACATGCCTGTAACCCTTGCACTTGCAGGACGAATGTAGAAGGATCAGAAATTCAAGGCTTTCTGTGCTTTCATGGCAAGTTGAAGATCAGATGAGGATACACAAACCTCAAAAAAAAAATCTATCCTTCCAGAAAAAAAATCATAATGGACATTGATGTATTTGCATGCCTCTCTTTCTTATTTCCTCAGAGCTGAAGTCTCTTGAGATATATTCAACAGTGACATGGTGGTTCTTGGAGCAATCCTCAGCATCTATTCTTTGAAATCATCTGAGGAATGCATATTCCAGATCCTTCTGTTAGAGTATTAAATCTGAGACTTGCCTGTGGGATTTCAAATCAGTCCTAGAGAAGCTCCCTATCCTGGAGAGTCTACAGCTCCAAGGAGTTGAGAATCACTATCCAGGGGGCGGGGAAATCATTAGAATTACCGTTTCCATTCTGTTGATCATGCAGCAATGGGAGCGAAGTGGAGTCCAGGGGTTCTAACTGGGGTGGGAATGAATTAGGATGAGAAACATGTTTCAGATTAGTGATGAATATTAGGTAATTTAACAAGAGTTGGGTGCGACTCACATTTATGGAATAGTTTTCTGTAGATTAAGCCTTATGGAGTCTTTAGCTCCTTTTATGCTTGATAGCATCCATCAAGTCTGGACCATCGTCACTCAGGTCTGGACAATCAACCCTCAGGTCTGGACCATCATCACTTAGGTCTGGACAATCAACCCTCAGGTCTGGACTGTCATCATTCAGGTCTAGACAATCATCCCTCAGGTTTGGACCATCATCCCTCAGGTCTGGACTGTCATCCCTCAGGTCTGTACCATCATCAGTATTGTTTTACAAAGAGGAAGATGTTGGTCACTGACAACTTTAGTAATGGCTCTAGGATTTTAATGCTGGTCAGTTAGTGCTAACTTTGAGGCCATCGTCTCCAGCTGGTACTACCTAAGACTTCAGACTGGCCTGTCATCTTCTATCCCTGCATATGTAGCCAGTTGGTTTCTTCTTAAGTTATTCAAGAAGTAGAACCAAAGCTCATGTGCTTGTAGATAAACTTCTATCTTACTCATTTATCTGTGGCTCATTCCACCTCCCCTTTAGATGAATATCTAAAGCTACCTTGATCAAGGAGCATGAACATGAAATTTTATTGCTTTTGTAAACAAATGTTTGCAGCTTCTTTTCTTTGGAAGCTTTCTTTTCTTATCTTATTGTGGAAGTAGTAAATTCAACTGATCTTTGGGCTCTGGTTTGTGGTTTTGAAGCTTTTCCAAAATCAACTGAGTGGCAATGCGGTTTGGCATTTTAAGTAGCAGAGGCAGTATCTATGCAGTTGGATGATTTCAAAAGCAGTTACTGCTTGAATGGAGACCCCTTCCTATGGATTGAAGCTCTCCCTCCTTACTTTAAAAGCTTTAGTGGTTGATGAAAGATAGCTTTTAAGGTTTCATTCATGAGAATGGAGGACTCTACCTCTAAGGCATTTTGTTTTCTTAACCACCGCCAATTAAAAAGAAAGACATGATGTTTTAAACAAGACACAGCATAGTAAGCAAGAGGAAGAGGTTCCCTAAATTGCATTTTAATGTGACCATATGGCAATAGAAAAACAAAACATTGAAAGTAACCTTTAAAGTTACCAGTTACTTTTATGTTAGCCCCATCATTCCCATCAAGCAGATTCAATTTAGCAGAGGAGAATAAAAGAAGGACATTGATTTAAAAGGGAACAATTGATTTCACTCTGTGTACGTCAGTATAAATGAATTATAGAGTCAATACTAATTAATTGCAGTATTAGTAATCCCACAGACTTCCTTCCCACGATCCACTTCAATAACTGAATGTTTGTCAGGCATTCCTAAAATTAAGAAAAGTGTATGTGTGTAGGTGTGCACATATGCATGCGTGCAGTTGAGGAGAAAGGATAGGTAAGTATATAATTACTTCAAAAATGTTGATCACATTCCCCTTCTGCTAGGGTAGCTTTCAATTTTAAGGAGACTCACTGTAGAATGGGCATAGTTTCTCTTTCTCTCCTTTCCCTTGAGTCTATGTCCTCCGCCCTCGTTTCTCATACCACATGTGGTCACAAACACAGGAATAGCTTTGTCCCTGACCTTTTCCTGATTGTTTTTCTATTGCATGAAAAGTGTTGCTGCTCTCTCTGTCTCTCTTTCTCTGTCTGATTTTAGTACCATTTTCTCGGGAAGGAAGTCACTCCTGAGAGCTCCCCCACTCCCTGTGTCTAGCTGTGTACTGAGGTTTGAGTGGGAGCGATTTAGGGAAAAACTACACTTGTAGGCAAGGAGGGGTAGAGGGGAAGAACAATTTTTCCGAGAAAGTGTAGGGTTAAGACTGGCAAGGGTCTAGAGGAGCCAACGACAGTTGAAAATCAGAGGGAGAGATGGCATTTGTCCCCCTGACATCATGGGCTTAATAAGCTGAACGTCCAGGATGCAGGAAATTGGACTTATGGTCATCAGTGATGTAGGAGTAGTGGTTAATATTTGTTGAGGGGTTGATATGTCACACCCATGCTAGGTGCCCCAAATACTTCACTTGCTACATTAGCAATAGTCTTTCAGACTAGACCCCTTGATGTGGCCTTCTCACCAGAACCTCCAGGCCTGCTGATGTGATCCTCTGGGCATTTTATTCAATCAACTCTTGTCTGTAATCATCCAAATTTCCTCATTGTCTTCTCATCTCCCCAATCCCTGAAACCCGAGAATGCTATGTATATCTGTTGGTACTGATGTAGTAAATTATTGAAAATACAGTGGCTTAAAATAATACAAAGGCATTATGTAAATGGGTCAGGTTGTCAGAAATCTAAAATGGGCCTCACTAGACTCAAATGTCTGTAGCTTGGAGTTTCTTCTGGAGGTTCATGAGGAGTCTTCAAGCCTCTGACTACCTTGACCTCTGTGCAGATTACTCCTGTAGCATCTGCAATCTAGACATTTGTCAGCACTTTGTGACCATTTCCTCGTAATAACCTGTAACTCATTGCCTTTCAAGGGAGGCGCCTCTTAGGGCATTTTAGTAGATCATACAACAAAGTTCACTGTAATCATCAATAAACGTAACTAATTGACTCACAACAAGTGTTCTCATGAGAAAGCAAGTTTTATAGTTATTTTCTATGGTGTAATTTGCTCCCCAGATTCAGTGCACTGCTTTCTTCTAGGCACTTGAACTTGAAAATTGTCTACTTCTCTAATTCCTCGTTTCAACTCGATTTTCATCTCTATTGACCCTGCCTCGCCTCTGAAACCATGTTCATACACAGATATCTTGAGTTACTCAGGGCTTCCAAGACCTTGTCACATGCCTTGAGTCCCTGAAAGTTCCATACTAGAACACTTCATACAACCCTCATCCTTGCCATCTCCCTGTCCTCGTAAAATTTCCCATTCTGCTTTGAATAACTAACAACTCGTCTGTTGAGAATAATTCTAATTATATTATGAAAGAAGATGTTATTAAATAGATTGGTTAACAGATAATCCCATTTCAATAATTTGTGTAATTATACAGACAAATTAACCATTCTGTTTTATTTTTTTTTTAAATTTTGTAACAAAAATCAAGCTAAGGGCTGGTGGTTTACAAAGACTCCCACTGCCTTCCCCTGGTGTCCTCTCTGATAGTAAGGGCTTTGGCACTTCTTAGATGAATTGAACCAATTCAACTTTGTGAAGAAATGGAACACTGGGTTGTTTCTGTGGCTGCAAGATGAGAGGCTGACTTGAGAACCACATCCTTCGATTTCAGTTCAGAATTATTTTCTGTGGCCTCAGTTTGCAATGAAGCCGTTCCCACACACCTTTCACGAAACTCATATTTTTTAACAGTTTCCCTCCGGTGCGAGTCTCAGAGGAACACATGTGTTTGTGGAGAGGACACGTGCACATTTACGTGCTTTTGTGGGATGGGGGAAGATGAAGCTGGATGAGAGAGGGGAACATTGGGAGATGTCCTCTTTCTGATGACAATCTCTGCTCAGGCTTGAACTGAGCAGGCTTGAACTGAACAGTAAACAGGAAACTATGTTTACATGTGTCTGCTCCAGGTTTGATTGTTAAACTTAACATGGGATGGCGTTAGGTTGTGACTCTATTGTAAGTGCTTTCCTCGTGAATGGGGTTAATGGCCTTCCACAGTGTTCCGCTCACCTGACCTACCTCCTGCTATAAAAGGATATTTCTCACTTCCAGAGGATGTAGCCCTCAGCAGGAAGCTGAACTGCTGCTTCCTTGATCTTGAACTTCCCAGCCTCCACAACTGGAAAAGAAGACATTCCTGCGATTTTTTTCTTTCTACTTAAAAATTTACTTATGAATTTATGTATATAAATGTTTTGTCTGCGTAGATGTCTGTGTACTGTGTGCATGCCCAGTTGCCTGCAGAAGCCAGAAGAGAGCATTGTATCTCCTGGTACTGGAGTTACAGACAGTTGTGAGCCATTGTATGGAACCCAGGGCCTCTAGAAGAATAACCAGTACTCTCAAGCACTGAGCCATTTGTCCAGCCCCTGCTGTTCTTCTTGAATTAACCAGACTGTGGCATTTTTTATAGAAACCTTAATGCACTAAGATGGAAAGGGAAGAGAGACGTAGGAGGTGAGTTCTGGAAATGACATTCTGTGTCTAGACTATAAGATGCAGTGGTGGAAGCATACATTAAGACATATTACGGGGGACCCCCATGAAAGTCTGGGAGTGCCAGTGTAGTTGCAAGAGTTCTCCTTTACCATTAAAATCCAAGTGTCCCCAAAGCCACACAACTTTTTTTCTGGCTCTACTTCTCAACCAGGGAAGTAGCCATAGACAGGTGTCCCAGAATGCCTGATCTCCACTGTGTTTATTTCCTGACAGGGCTGGAAAGTGTATAAGTTAAATGTGGGTTGCCTGTCAGATGCTAAGCAAGTGGTTTCTTTGCGACATAATCAATGCGATGGGGATGAGACATGCTCATATGATAACTTACTCCCCGGGTGAGTATGTCCAACAATGGAATGAAATTACAACATAAGGCCAATTTGGGAGTTGAGTGACTCCCCTATAAACCAAAGTGAGGGCTTGGGTCTCAGATCACTGAATCGGAAGTCTGCGCCTTCCTTAAACAGACCTTGCCTGTTCATGGTTGGCCTCATTGGTTATACTGGCTGCCTGTGGAAGTTCACTGTGGGGCCTTCTGATACAGTTTCTATGTGCAAAGTGGTGGAGAGAGATGAATGCATTTGTTCCTTGTTCCTGTTTTGGTTTTTTTGCCTGGATAAGACTACCTGACATGACTGATTTTCTCTATGCGAGGCTTCCATGATTGTTAAGAAGGTTAAATGCTTCTGAGTAGATGTGTCAGTCAGTAAAATGCTTACCATGTAAGCACTGTCTTGAGTTGAAGTTCAAGAACCTAAGTAAGAAAGCCAGGCATGGTGGCAGATGTTGGCGACTCCCCAACCCAGGACTGTGGTGGTGGAAACAGATAGAATCTTAGGGCTCCCTGACCACCCAGCCTTGCTACTCAACCAGATCCAAGCCAGTGAAAGACTCAGTCTCACAGTCAAAGATAGAAGAATTCCGAGGCTTCCTTCTGGCTTTCTTGTGTGTGTGCGCGCATGTGTGAGAATGTGTGCTTGTGTGTGTGTGTCTGCATATGTATGTATGTGAGTGTGCATGTGTGTGTGTGTGTGTGTGTGTGTGTGTGTGTGTGTGTGTATAGCTAAAGGAAGAATGGATTTACTTTGACTCTCAGTTTAAGAGTATATCTAGTTCATCATGGTGGCAGAAGTTTGAGGCAGGGAGTGATGAGGGTGGTGTTCAACCTATTTACAGTCTGGAACCTCAGCCCACTGCATGGTCTGCTCTCAGCCCATGGCAAGGTCTGTCCTCAACCCACGGCCCAGTCTCTTCATACTTCAGCGGGGTCTTCCCACCTAAATTAACTACATAACCCCTCAACTGCATGCCCAGGGTCTTTTATGCCAGGTGATCCTAGATCTTGTCTAATTGACAATATTGACAATGACAGAGGCTAAGAAAAGTCCGGTGACTTCGATGATTGTATTATGAGGAGGTTCTGGGACCCTTTTCAGTATAATAAATCTATAGTTCCATGAAAGAAATAGAAATAAATCAAAAGAAAAAAGTTATATATTTTACATAACAATATACAATATTTGATATTGCTTAAATATATGTATGTTTCCACCTACACTCAGTACACAAATATACATACTCCATAAAAATTATGTGTATATAAAAAGTATGTTTCTTTATAAATTCAGTTGTGCTGGTTTTGAAAATCGGGTTCTGATCTGATATAAAAAATAAAAAATATACTTTTTAAATCCAATTGACTCAGGAAAAAAAAATCACAAGCAAATATTACAAAATCCCCAAAAGCAGTAATAAATTCCTCTTGTTGATTTAGATTCCATTAGGTCCTGGGCTCTTGAAACAATTGGTGGATTCATAGCGCTGACTAACGGGATCACATAAGGGTTCTTCATACAAATGGGGTCCATAGATGTTATCCACAGGAAAACTTTCAATTGTCAAAAGAGATAAACAGGTTTTGAATCTGAGTAGTGTTTAGTCAGGACGTACAGTGAAGGCCAGGAAGGGTTCATACTGCAAAACACAGGACTTACTGAGGAGTTCCTGTACCTAAAAATCTGCTGCTGTCTAGATCACTTGCTGAAGAGCATCTCTCTAGCTCTCCCGCTCCGTCCTCCTTCTTTCGTCTCTCTTCCTCTTTCCCCTCCTCTCTCCCTTATTTTCTCTCCCTCTCCATCTTTTCCTTCTTTTATCCATTCCTTTCTACCTCTTCCTTCCCTTCCTTCATCTTCTTCTCCCTCCCTAACCCTAACAATAGCATAGTACACTATGGGGCATGCTTTGGGCACCAACTCACGGTCACTGTTCCAAATACCTTTAGTTTATCCGTGGATACATCTAAACTCTTTCTGGCAGTTCATTAGAAACGACTATTTTGTTTTAGATTCTCATTCATTCCCAGGTTAAGGTAAAACATCACAGTTAAGTAACACAAAGAACTCAAGACATCAGAAAAATATCACCTGGGACAGTTGTTTTACAAAGTTTAAGGCAGTGCTTTCTCCCAGCATGCTTTGTGTTTTCACAAAAGTCCTACTATGTACTGCACGTGTAAGTAAAAGAGCTAAATAAAACTTAATGGATCACCTGAGTCAAGTTATTGACAAAAACTTCTGCTTTATGCCAAGTTCAAATTGCAGAATCTGAAGGCCACATCATAGGTTGCAGGGTGTTGAGTTGGGATCTCTCACCTCTGAAAATTTAAAGATGAAATTACCCCATCTGTAAGTGGCGACTATGGGAGGAGCCAAGTGGTATATAAAACATACATAGCTACTTAAAAGACCTTGGATAGCCCACATTTGAGTTGTTTTGATTTTTGACTGAGTAGACATTACATAAGAATTTGTTTATCATCATCAGATGACCCCAATTGTTTGAGACAATATCCATCACTAATCACTTTTTTAGTTGGGTTTGAACATACCTAACCGCAGTGCAGAATGAAGCTGTGAGAGCCACGTGGCTTCAAGGTTCCTTGACAACGGACTCCTGTACAAGGTGTGCTACAGTGAAAGAAAGCATGTGGCCCCAGAGCGAAGCACAGATTTCACTGCTGGCTATTCACGGATTCCTTCACTTTCTTGCAAATTGCGACTCAACACCTCCTATGAAAGGAAACTTTACAAACCACAAATTAATTTAGGGGTGGATCTAGGCTTCCCTGAATGTCACTGAGGCAAGTTCAAGAGAGTAAGCCTTTCTTGTATTTTCAAGAGACTCCAGACCAGTGCACTCCAGGGGCTGGTGTGTTTTTGAGATAAGGAACATCTCTCACAGTAAGTAAGGTTAAAGACTCACAAGGCATAGGGTCTTTCCCCATGGAGAACTGAGTGTTTTATGGGCTTTTAAACTCTTGTTATGCTTGTATCAACAGTAGTTCTTACGGCTGGTTTCCACACACCAATGACATTCCTGTGGGCAGAGAGAGCCTCCCAGGAGTCTCAAAGATCATGTCAGGAAAGCAGTGACAACGTGATTTTAACAGATAAATTTTGCTTAAGCAATTGCATTATTGTTTTAATAGACACATTTTTTGTTTAAGTATACAGAGTGTGAAATTATCTATCTACATGTGTTTCAGATGCTTATAGATTTCCATACCTGTACAATAAAGAGTGTGTCTACCTAGCAACAGTTTTAGAGCAGAGGATGTAGCCAGATATACCCAAAGATCACGTATATGGTCATGTAGTCTGTAGTTGCTCAACATGCTTTACAAATAGAACCATATCTATTTCCAATATCTATATGTATACACACACATATAGGTTGTCAGACTTGGCAGCAAGTACCTCACCTTAACCGCCGAGCCACCTCTCTAGCCTGGTATCTTGAAAATCAACAAAGGTAAGCGTGCCAATTTTTGAAACAAGTCAAAGATATGTTTAGGAGATTCCTGAAAAAAATATTAATGGTCAATAGGACACATTTTTAAAATATGCAAACTCTTTAGTGTAGCAGTGAATATACATTAGAGTGAGAAACAGTAAAGCAGAATTGGAGAGATGAGCAGCTGCTGGTGCACATCTGTCAGCTCCCTGAGCATGTCATCAGAACTGAAGGTTCGAGATTTTCACACTGTCAAGTTTGGTATGCTGATCTTCATTCTCATATGCTTGTGTGAGGAAGCTGCAGAATTTCTGGTGAGAACATTTATATTCAAGGAAGAAGAAACAAAATAAGACCTTTTTTAGGAGGGAAGTTAGCGATTTCCCTGGTATTCCCAGTACATTTCCGTTAACATTATGTTTCTCCCCCTCCCCTCTCTTCATGTATATATATGTATATGTGGTGTGCATGTATGTGTGTTCACATGTATGGTGTGTGTGTGTGTGTGTGTGTATAGAAGCCTGAAGTTGATGTCAGGAGTCTTAACACTTCTACCTTACTCTTTTAGACAGTGTCTCAACCCCAGAACTTCCAGCTGTGTCTAGTCTGTCTAGGCAGCTTGCTTCAGGCTTCCCCCCACCTCTGCGTTCTGACGCTGGAATTACAGGCTAGCTGTTCTACCAACCCAGCATTTATGTGGGTTCTGGGGATCAGAATTCTAGCCCTCTTGCTGGCATGGCACATATTATAAGTGCTGAGCCATCTCCCCACCCATGCATTCTTTGGTTGTCTTTCTTCCTATTGGCTGGAATCACATCCTAACCCTAGCAGACTTTCAGAGCATCCCTGAAGGGGGAAGGCCAAGGAAAGTGGGAATGGAGAACAGCGGCCAGTGATGAGATCAGCCAGGTTAGTGGAGTATCGTTTGTTACTACTGACGTGCCATTAGGGGAATGTGTTCACACACAGGTTAAGGTGTTTTGATTCAGGACTATGAGGGTGAAAACACTCAATGTCTCTCGTCACTGTTCATGGTGGTAGCTGCTGACCACAGGTGGCTCTTAAGCCCTTGAAGTATGGCTACTGTGACTAAAGATTTGGTTTTTAAGATTACGTTTAACTTTATTTTAAATAGTCATATGTGGCTAGCAGTTTGGACCACACAAATTAGATGATTCATCTGAATTATTTTGGAACAAGAGATGACATTTGGAGATTAAATCTTTTGTAGTTACGTGTGTTCTTTTTTTTTAAATTATAATTTAATTATAATATTTATCGCTTCTTTTTCCTCCCTCCAGTCCCTTACATATAGGCTTTCCAACTCTTCTTCAAACCCCTGGCCTCTTTCCTCACTAATTGTTATCACATGCATATATTTGAATATGTTCCTAAATATAATCTGTGCAGTCTAGATAATGTTAGGAGTATGTATGTTTTAGGGCTGACCATTTGGCATTGAACACCAAATTGGCGTTCTCTTCCATGGGGAGGACCACCTCTATTGCTCCCCAGCTTTCCCCAACTGCGTTTGCATAGGATTATGGCCTCATGGGCTTTTCTCCTTCTAGTCTGGCACGTTCATTGACATCGTCGCTGTTCAGCTCATGTTTGGGCAGTCATGTTAATAGGACTTCATGGGTGTAGCTTCTGATATTAGAAGGAGACACAACCTCACAGCAAACCCTCTGATCTTCTGGCTCTTACGATCTTTTTGCTACCTCCCCTGCAACGTTTCCTGAGCTTCAGGTATGGGAGTGTTTTGTAGATGTGTTCTTTGGGACTGGGCTCCAAAAGTCTGCATTTTGATTGATCTTGGTTTTCTGGAGTTTGGTCTCCATCTGTTGCAAAGAGAAGTTTTCTTGAGGAGAAGTTGAGACTACGCTTATCTGTGCATATAAGGACAAATGCATATATACTGTTGCTAAGGATTATGCTGGTTTAGTAAATTAGCCTTCCCAGAGTCTCTTACAGTGGCCATGATTTTACTAGCATGGAGTAGTTAGGTAGGTTTTCCAGTAACTGGCATGGTCTCCTTCTTGTTGAGCGGCTCTTCAGTCCAACTAGAGTTGTTGGTTGTTGCCTAAGTATTAGTGCCTCCACTGCACCTATGGGTTTATTGTGCCATGCTGGCTGTTGATGTGTTTTGTAGGCATCACAACCAGATAGAGCTGTTGGCTCTTGCAAAGCATGTGCATTTCCATATATTCCATATAGGTTTTTAGTTTGCATTTATATGTAATTGCTTTATATTTCTTTGCTCAAGCACAGATTTCTAAATTCTAATCTGGAGATTGCTCTTATAGTTAAGAAAATTTAGCACAATAATAAGAAAAAATATGTACCAAATAGCCCATTTCCTTTTGCAGCACCATTTCAATGCCATTGCAGTGACATTGGGAGCAAAATGATTCTTACAGGGACCACTGGCCTTCTTGAGTTCTACCATTATATAAACCACCACTCCCCCAACACACACACACACACACACACACACACACACACACACACGCACGCACACACACACACACACACACACATCATGAAATGATCCCAACCTCAGAAACATGTGAGTTTATTTTGGATTTAATTTTATTCTTGGCAAGTTTCATGAGAAAGAAATATTTGAGGAGCCCGGGGAGCTTGCAGTGTTGAGAGGCCTTCCCAGCTCTGGTTTCCTCACACACTTGGGTGTTGGTGAGCAGCTTGCCAGAGCTCTTTGGACAGAGCTCCGAGAGACTGAACATGGCCAAGCTGGAAGGGTATGGACCTAACATGTGTTAATAGGAAGCATCACAGGAGCTCGGAGTTCTAGCGACTTGGGTGGTGTCACGTGGATTTGGGAGGCGTCATGCTGTGCTGAGTTTTGCTAGGATATATGACAGCAAGTCATTTTGGTCATCCAAATTAGACCATTTCAGTGACTTTCAGGTCCACCGTAGATCCCTTGATTTATGTGTGATAATTCAGAAATAAGTAATAAAATTTTCTGAGGGGAAATTTTATACTTTTAAGAGAAACTGTTAAACTAATTCTTTAAAAAAAAAGAAACTGCATAAATATTGCTTAACTTTGACCAGGTCACAGACCTACATGGAAGATGAACATTGCTGTGTAGGTGCCAAGACTGTAGTAACTGGTGTATATATAGTGGGAATTAGTGCCAGGATCCCCCGTGGTTACCAATACCCTTGGGTAAAAAGTCCTTTACAAAAAATGGCGTGTTATTTGCACTTGTTTAAGTATTTCGTAGACATACTCTTCTGTGTACTTAAATTGTCTCTAGATTACTTGCAATTGTAAAATTAATCTGAATGGTATGTCAGTTGTTCTGTTTGGGGAACATGGCAGGAAAATGTCTGTATTCAGTTGTCATAGGTCTAAAAGTGCGGTACATGAACAAGACATCACCTGAACAGTGCTCGACTGAGTACTGAGGAGAGGCTACTGCTAATGATGGGTGAACTAGCAGGAGGTCACAGCAGGGCGTGCTCACATCCCTTCGTTAATGTCATTAATGTGGATTCAGCATAGGGCACGGCATGTAGCAGTTTAAAGGTTGGCTTCTTTGGAACTTTCTAGATTTTTTTTTTTTTAACGCACTTTCATCTGTGGTTGACTGAATCCCGGGATTTGGAGCCTATGAATATGTAGAGCTACAGTACTGTGAAGAGCTAGCTTATCGGTTAAAGCAACAGTGCTGAGATTCATAGCAGCACCCTGACTGCAAACAGAGCGTGCTCAAAGGGCTAATGCTGGAGTGGCTGGAGTCCAGGAGGAGGGGAAAGGTTGAGGGAACAAGTGAGCGCTAATGTAACATCAGAGGCCGGTATCAGTGGGGAGCACTTGCTGCCCCTAATCTTTAAAAAGGCCCAGAAGATCTCTGGCCTTAGAAGAGGAACCTCTGAGTAGAAGTTATGTTCTTGGGTACAGGAGAACAGCCTTGGAAATAAGAAGCACAGGAGAGTCAATAGTATTCTTGTTGTAGCTTTTTCTAGAAGCTTCCCATCCATTACCTGGCCAATCTTATAAGGCTATGGGCACGTCAAGAATACAGTATCCAAAGATGAAGGATGAAAGAGGCTAGCGTGGTGCTGCCATGTGTACGGTACCATTGTGTGGCCAGGCTTTGAAACTGTTCCACGTACTTGGTAATTTCATCTTCTCAAAGGCTCTGACTACTAACGAGAAGATTGACGCTCAAGGAAGATATGCTGGCCAATGGCAGATTCCAGTGACCTGCTCCCTCTCCAGACTCCCATACCCAAGGTATAACGACTGTGTTTGTGAAAATGTGTCGAATGGTTTAGGCCACCAAGTCTTGTGTAAGAATCATAGTGTGCCTTTCTGCGCTCCCGCGGCCTAGTGAGCAGGCAGGACCTCGACATGCAGAACGACGCTGGCAAGTTCGTGGACCTGTTCATGCTGTGGAAATGCTCTGCGAGCAACCGCATCATTGTGCCAAGGACCACACGTCCATCCAGATGAATGTGACCAAGGTTGACAGGGTCACAAGTCAGTTTAATGGCCAGTTTAAAACCTATGCTATTTGCGGGGCCATTTGCAGGATGGGTGAGTCAGATGATTATGTTCTCCGATTGGCTAAAGATGATGGAAATTGTCTCCAAGAACTTTTAACCAGAAGAAATCAGGGGAAATCTGTCATAAATAAAAGTGAGAAAAAGTAAAAAAAAAAAAAAAAAAGTAAAAAGAAAAAAGAATCATAGTTGTAACAAGGGGATGGGTGTTCCTCTTTACCCATTACACGTAGTATCACACTGAACACATAATATTCCTTGAGGAGACGAAGGGACGAAGGTGTTAGTTTTGGGGCAAATGACTCAGGACTGACATTTGAATTTAGGGGGTTTTGATTCTGAAACTATTGGTCTGTAAACTCTACTACATTGCTCATTAGAAGATGTTGGCTGTTAAAGCAGTTAAGTTAAACCCAAACCTGAAGCAACACAGAAAATCAAAATAATGTCAGCCAGTCTGATGTTTTGCCTATTGTTAATCTCTGTTTAACTTTATGTAATGTGATTCCTCATTTTGACCATTTGAAGAGCCTGTAAATAATGATGTTCTCTATTCATGGAACTGGAGAAACGGCTCAGTGGTTAAGAGCACTTGTTGCTCTTACAGAGGACCGAGGTTTGAGTCCTACCACTATGTGGCAACTCATCTCTAACTATGGCATCTAACGCCCTCTTCTGGACTCTATAGGTATTGTGTGCATGTGGTTCACAAAGGTACATGAAGGTAAAAAAATAAATCTTGCATGAAAATAAAGTTTAAAAAGGTTCAAGAAACAAGGCAGTGGTGGTGCCTGCCTCTAATCCCAGACTTAGGTGGCAGAGGCAGGCGAATATCTGAGTTTGAGGCCAACCTGGTCTACAGAGGGAGTTCCAGGACAGCCAGGACTATATAGAGAAACCCTGTCTCAAAAAACAAAACCAAAACACAAAAAAGGTTCAGGTAAATAATGCATAAACCAAAACCAAAAAGAAAATCTTCAAGTAAGTGGGTTGTAATTTCCAGGAGAAGCTCACATAAAATACCAAATACTAAAGTTAATCCCAAGTAAGTCACAGTTACATGCTAAATTTTTTATTTATGAAGACAGGCAGGAGCTGAATGGGAGAGTGGCTACCACCCTCACTTCTTATACTCACAGAAGCAGTTGTGATGTTGAGCTTAGGAAGTGATTTCTTATCCAGTGTCATAATAGCCCATAGCTAGGAGCTACAGATGAGATGTTGAGACTCCCAACTCTTTTAGTGGCCCCTTATCAGATGAGGATGTACCCCAGGGGGACCTCTAGATTTCTGGCTCTAGATTTCACAGCTGACCCATCCCAAGGTCTTGTGATTTTTTTTTCCATCTTGACTATTAAAACAACATAAAGGGAAAAAAATTAGAAGTTTCTATACAGAAGTCTTATTAGATCATCATCAGATAAATAATAATGTAGCATGAAGCAAACAGTAGAACAAACCAGAGGATGTATTGACATCTGGCATGATGGTCAAAGGGCTTAATTTTGTAATGTATTTTAGTTGGCACACATGTAGCACCGTGTTGATAAATCGACAAGGGACATAAAAAGCATCAATATAAGATGCCCGAGTCTGCTTTCTTCAAAAACCAAGCTAATCAATAATGAAATGTATGCAAATTAAAATATTAACTATCATTTCATATGCTTCAAAATGAAGAGTTTTAAAAAATTCTTTAGGCCAATGCTAGGAAATAATGAGACCCTTGGTGTAGTGACTATGGAATATGTTTAGTCTCTCCGGAAAGGCGATTTGGCAACAGTTATAAGGTATCATAGAATTCCCTCACCCATCAATTCCACCCCTGGGAATTTATCCTGTGGCCATTATTAGGGCCAACAAAGTTCACACATAAGAAAAAGTTCACTGCGGCAATAGTTATAGTGGTGAGAAACTGGAATCCATTTGAAGCCCTCAGAGAAGTGACTCACCAAACTACGGGATTATATGTCTGAGGATTCTGTAAAGAAACATAACTGGTGTGTGTGTGTGGATGGGGCAGGACAGGGAGAGGAGAGTGAGACAGAGAGGAGAGAGGAGGAAAGAGGGAGGAGGCAGACTGTCTGAAACTGGTTGACGTGATGATACAGGAGACCCACAGACCCAGGAGAGTCGATCCAGAGGGCTCTGGCGAGTCCTGATTTAAAGTCAGGAAAGAAGATGTGCTCTCTTGAAGACGTCAGGTCAAAGGGGTAATTATTTCTCAACAAGTTGCATTTGAGCAAGACTTTCAACATACTAGATGAGTCTTATCCAGGGTGGGAGAAAAATCAGCTTCACGCAGTTCACCAGATCCAGTGTACTGCCACCCAGAGCCACCTATGCAGATCTGTGCGGACATTGTCTTTGGCCAGGTATCTGGGTACCCTGGAACTTAGTTGCTGTGAGTCATGAAATGAAACATTATAGCCTACATAGCCTTTGAATCCATCGTGAAAACCATATAGTAAGAATGCTAATGATATTCACTGAGGAAGAAAAGCCAATTAAACTTTATAATGTGCCTTTGATTTCCAAAAGTATTAACATTAAGAGTAATTACATGAAAATTAAACTATGGATGAAATAGGATGAAAGTTAGTGCTCATTATAGACACTTTTGTATATGCACACTTGTGTGTGCAAGCGCACATGCACAATATTGTTGGCAGATGGCAAGGGACGAGAAGAATTCTTGGTGAGTGAAGGCTCAGGATCAGGCTAGATAGGTGCACTGATGCCGAGTGCTGGGAACATTAAGGTCCCATCCTCAAGTAATTGAACTTTGTATGAGACTGTTAGTGAATGCATATTCGATCAGTACGCTAAAATAACCAGATCAGCTCAAAGCAACAGATATAATTTAGTAATTGAAAAACGGGGAAACTCACGCTACCGAAGTAGAAGGTCCGAAGTCCAAACGAGTCAGGCGAGCACTGCGCAGAGAGTGCGCGCACCTATCTCCCCTGGTTAACTACCTGGGCTCCTGGCAGCCATACCCTAGCCAGATATGATTGGCTGAGCTTCTCCATCAGAAAACAGACAGAATGAACACAGCACCCAAAAACTGTGCATGAACACCCAAGGGCGGCAAGTTGCCAGGTACACGGGCTAAAAATACAACCTTAATAGACTCAACTTAGAGTGACCAACTGTCCCTTTCCTTGTGTTTGGGAAAGTTTGCAGAATAAGTCCCAGAGAGAGGGAGAAAGGGGAAGGAGGCAGGCTGCATGGAATTGGTAGATGTGATAATGCAGGAGACCCACAGACCCAGGAGAACTGATCCAGTGGGTCCCAGTGAGTCCCCGTCTGAGGTCAGGAAAGAGGATATGCTCTCTTGAAGACTTGCAACATACTGGCTGCATTTCACCCATGCTGGGAGAGAAATCAGCTCCCCCAGTTCACCTCCCTCAGCGAGTTGCTCACCCTAGTCTAAAATATGCAAAGTGAAATGCATGTTCTATAAGAGGGATGGAAGATGAACGAGGAGCAAGTCTAAGCTGAGCCTCTGATTCCATGGGACAGAGTTGGGAATATGGTTTGGAAATATTTTGTAGTAGAAGCAATCAAGGGACATTTGGAGAGTCGGGGGGGGGGGGAGAAACTGAGATTTTTGTTTTTTTAAAATTTTCTTTAGCTAAAATAAAATAAAATAAAATAAAAGTCAAGACGGTTGAACAGTCAAATCATAGCAAATAACCCCCTGGTGAAAACATCGCTGGTTTAAATCTGAATGGCTTCCTTATTGGGTTTTCCAATTACTGTTTTATTTATTTGGTTTTAATTTTATGCCAAGGGGAATACAAACCTATAACAACACCTCATTAATTTGCACTAATGGGGAGGCCGAGTGCTGACTGGTACGAGAGCACGCTATTTAAACGCACACAATGCTAATACATCTGCGGCCTTAGAAAACACCCGTGCCAATGGGATGGAGCCTACTGAACTTTGAAGTTTCTTCTTGTTTTCCCAGCTGGGCTCCGACTGCTACCACCTCCTGGTGTCAGACTCTCACCACCGACTATTCCTTGGCACTGCCTTCCAACTGTCCTGTTTATTGGTTTACTGGAGAGCAGGGTCTGTCAGTGTCCTTGTGGCCAACCTGTGTGGAGTTGGGGCCAACTTCTAGCTCTCTGTGAGTTATCCTTCTGTGAGGATGGAAATCAGTGTTTGTGAGTCAAGGGGTCCCCAAGGGTTCCTAGGTCTCAGACTCTTTTCTGGCTAGTTGCTAGTTCTACATAAGCCACCCAGTTTTTCCTGTTCCTCACTTTCTCTGTGTAAAATGGTTTATTGGCATCACAGAGTTTAATGACAGTTGCGTATAATTGCTGAGCACTGCATATACCCCACATGTTTATTAATATTTCCGTCCATCAGATGCTTATTAGTTATGTCTAGTTACCTCCCTGTACTCTAGCCACATGTCTGCTTATCTGCCTATCTGTCTGTCTGTCTATATGCCTATCTATCTATCTATCTATCTATCTATCTATCTATCTATCTATCTATCTATCTATCTATCTACCTACCTACCTACCTACCTACCTAACCATCTATATATCCATATATCTATAGCATCTATGTATTCATCTACACACTGACCTATCTATTGACCTAAGTATCTACTATGTATCTACCCATCTGTCTGTCATCTATCATCACTCTCTCCCCTTTCTCTCTCCATCTATCCACTCGTTTGCAGTGAGGCCAGATCTTTTAAGGTATCCTTTGTAGAGCAAATAGTGTAGTTAAGGGCTTTGAAGAGAGAAAGACAGGCTTAAAGAATGGGCTGGTTTCAGGGGACTGGGAGTTGTGTGAGGAGAAGGGACAGTGCTCTTGCATGAGAACAGGGACTGTGATCACCACGTCCTGATCACTGTGGTGAACAGGCTGTCTTTAAAATATGATGTTATCTTTAATTATGTGTTTCTCTAAGTGTCCGCGTGGAGGTATATGCTCAGGAGTATAGGTCCCTGCAGAAGTCATGGACCTGGAGTATATGCAGTTGTGGGCCTCTGCATACCTGTGGGTGTTGGGAATTGAGCTCTGAGCCTCTGCAGTAAGAACTCTTAACGGCTTAGCCATCTCTCTCACCCCTGCTGAGCAGATTTTCTGATGGCGAAAGGAAGTTATTGCAAAAATCTGAAGAAGTAAAGACTAAAGGAACAAGTCAGTTTGTGCCGAGGTTGGTGATAACTCTCAGGAGTTGGGTGTCTCAATTTTGTGCTTCTTTTGGAGGTCTTGTTTTTTAAGACAAGACATTCTGGTTCCTCTCAAAAATTGTCAACTCTATACCTCCTTGAGAGGGAACTTTTGCTTTCATTGGCTTCCTCCCTATCTCCAGATGGGGCTCTCTATTCCCCAACCTCCACCCTCTAATTCTCTAACTCCAGGGAGATGGACAAATCTCATTCTCTTCAGAACCAGGGCCAAGGAATGGATTATTTTTGAGTGCATTTACTTGATGCTGTTCCCTCTCCAGCAAGGCACTATCATTAATTAGAGAAAAACAAACACAGCAAATCCTCACCAGCTGAGCTTGATATTTTCAAAGACTCACAGACTTCATCTGCATAAAAGAAATTAAATTTAGAGCCTACCTAGTGTGTACATTCATTCTGCTGGGTCTTTCCTTCTTCCACATTACTGTCTGCATCGGGTCCCAAGGAGTTGTCCCCCAGCTCTAAAGGGCCTGGAGTGCCTTGTGGGTCCTGGAAGAAGTGAGTTCCATCCTCAGCTGGCTGTTTAACCCAAGAGGCTGATGGGAAGTAAGGGACACTTGTGGCCAGCCTTTCTCACAGCGTGGAATAGAGAGTTCAGGACTATATAATGCAATGGGTGGCTTTAGCTTCCTCATGGCTAGAGATTGAACCCAGGGCCCTTTGAATGCCAAGTTGCTAAACATGCAGTCTCCTACTGGGTCACATCCTCAGCCCCTCCCATTTATGCATTCAAAAGCTGACTCTAGGTTAGTGCAGTGATTCACACCTGTAATCTCAGCATTTAGGAGGCTGAGATAGGAGGATTGCCATGAGTTTGAGACTAGCCTGGGATAATACTTCTGTTAGAGTTATCTCAAGATATTTTATATTATTTGTGGCTATTGTAAAGTGTGATGTTTTCTTTTTTTAGCCCATTTATAAATGTATATAGGAGGGCTACTGAATTTTTTTTTGAATTAATCTTATATGCTGCTACATTACTGAAGGTGTTTATCAGTTGTAGAAGTTCCTTGGTAGACTTTTATGGGTCACTTAAGTATACTATCATATCATCAGCAAATAGTGAAAGTTTGACTTCTTTTCCGATTTGTATCTCCTTGATCTCCTTTTATTGCTTTATTGCTCTAGCTAGGACCTCAAGAACTATATTGAACAGATATGGAGAGAGTAGACAACCTTGTCTTGTTCCTGATTTCAGTGGAATCGCTGGGAGTTTCTCTCCATTTAGTTTGATGTTGGCTGTTGGCTTGCTGTAATATTGCCTTTGTTATGTTTAGATATGTTCCGTGTATCCCTGCTCTCTCCAAGACCTTTATCATAAAGAGGTGTTGAATTTTATTGAAGGCTTTTTCAGGATCTAATGAGATGATCGTGTGGTTTTTTATTTTCAGTTTGTTTATATGGTGGATTATATTGACACATTTTTGTATATTGAACCATTCCTGTATCTCTGGGATGAAGCCTACTTGGTCATGATGGATGATTTTTCTAATGTGTTCTTGTATTCAGCTTATCAGTATTTTATTGAATAGTTTTCATCAATGTTTATGAGGAAGAGTGGTCTGAAATTCTCTTTCTTAGTTGTTGTATCTTTGTATGGTTTGGGTATGAGGGTAACTGTAGCCTTGTAAAAAGAGTTTGGCCATATTCCTTCTGTTTCTATTGTTTGGAACAATTTGAGGAGTAATGGTATTAGTTCTTTGAAAATCTGGTAGAATTCTGTGATGACATTTTGAAATTTGCAGGCAAATGGACAGAACTAGAAAAAAGTCATACTGAGTGATGTAACCTAGACACAGAAAGACAAATATAATATGTACTCACTCATAAGTGGCTTTTAGACATAAAACAAAGAATAACCAGCTTATAGTCCACAACCCCAGAGAACCTAGACAACAAAGAAGACTTTAAAAGAGAAGTACATATATCTGCCTAGGAAGATGGAAAAGACAAGATCTCCTGGGTAAATTGGGAGTGTGAAGGGCAGCGGGGCAGGGAGGAAGGAGAGAGGGGAGGAAAGAAGGAGTGTGGAAAAATGTATAGCTCAATTGAAAACAAGAAATTATAAAAAAAATTAATAAAAATAACTTATATTGGTTCTAAAAATACTTCTGAGTATCCTATGAGATTTTATTTATATGTAAAGTATATACATATGTAGTGTGTATACATATACATATGTATACATATATATTACTTATGAAAATAAAGAAAGGTTCTTGAGATCTGTAGATTTCACTTATGTTATACCCTAATAGAGACTTATAAGTTTAAAAAAATGGTTTTGTGCATTTTTAAAAAAAATCTTCCTTTAAAATATTTTCGTTTTGAAGAAGAACGCGAAGGTTCCCCTTTTAGGAGAAAATGAAAGGAATAATGACAGCAAAAGCACCAGTTGTGGCTTTGAGTTTTGTGCTTCCCCTTTCTTGCAACAGTTCTGTCATCCGGAATGCATGCCAGGTTCTGTGAGGACACGGTGTAAGGCCTCCCAGCAGCAGAGGTCTCAGTGGGTAAAGTTTTCGTCTCACAAGTCTGACACCCTGAGTTTGGGTGCCCAGAAGCCTTGTGAAACCCTGATGCAGTAGCGCCAGTGTCCTGCTGAGAGAAGGGGGCTGAAACGCAAGACTCACAAGAGGCTGTGGGCCAGCCAGCCTGATTTAGCCAGCAGTGAAAAGATCTTTGCTGTGGGAATTCATTCCACCAATAGCTTTGGGGTACCAGCCTTAGGCGTGCCTTCTGTGTGCAGAGGTAATTTCTTATATGGGAGAGATGGGTCTCGCTATGCTGGCCAGGGTGGAGTGCAGTGTTTATTCACAGGCTCAACTCCACTACTGATCAACACTGGAGTTTTGATCTGCTCCGTTTCAGACCTGGATAATTTACTTTGTGCTTCATGGCTTTATTACCTCATCATATTGCCCATCCTGCTTGAACAATTATTACCTCATCTCCTGGCATCTCTGCCTCCTAGCGCTGAGATTAAAGGCATGTGCCCAAGAAGCAAGTAATCTTATTAGCTGTGTATGAATTTCATTTATCATTCGTCAGTTCTCCTGTTGACTTGAACCCAGGCAGGTTCACCCCTCCTTAGGCAACCTGGTATTCCCCCGCTCTGGGAGGTCACCATATTGAAGCCAAACTTAGTGAGGACACTCGATCAGCACATTGCACTACAGCCCAGAACTCCTGGACTCAGGAATCCTTTTGTCCCAGCCTCCCGAGTGGCTGGGATTACAGGCGTATACCACCAAGCCCCGCCCAGGTTGGAAGCAAAGCAGGTCAAAACCGCAGTGCTGATCAGTAGTCGAATCATTAGTGATATGGTGCCTGTGAATAGACACTCCATCAGTAGTGATATGGCGCCTGTGAATAGACACTCCACTCCCACGTAAGCAACATAGCGAGACCTTGCCTCTTCCTCATAAGAGATTACCTCGGCACACAGAAGCCATGCCCTAAGGTCTGCATCCCAAAACTCATTGGTGGAATGAATTCCCACAATAGACCCTGTCTTAAGTTGGGAAGGTAATAACCGATACCCAAGGTTGCCCTCTGACCTCCTTCTATGTGCTTCAACATGGACGTGCAATTATACGTACATTCACTTATCACACACATATACGCTCACAGATGCACACGATGTCAGTAATAGCGAGAAATACAGTTTTATTAATTTTATGAGAATTTGACACTTTGAGGATTGTCTGTACATTTTTTTGAAGATTGAAATCTAAGGATTTAATCCACTGAGTCTTGAATTCATTGCTTCTATACCACTTTCCTTTTGTTTGTGTGATGATATGTGTGTGTATGTGTTTGTGTGTGTGTGTGTGTGTGTGTGTGTGTGTGTGTGAAGGTGTGTGATGGTGTGTATGTGAAGGTGTGTAATTGGTGGTGTATGTTATGGTCTGTGTGATGGTGTATGTATGTGTGAAGGTGTGTGATGGTGTGTGTATGTGTGTGTGAAGGTATATGATGCGGCGTATATGTGAAGGCATGTAATGGTATGTGTGTGTGTATGTGTGTGTGTGTGTGTTGTGTATGTGGGTATATACACATGGGTGTGGATGCACATGCCTTTGTGTACTATATAGAGCCAGAGGAGGACATTGACTGTCCACCTCTATCACTTTCTACCTTGAATCCAGAGCTAGGCTGGTGGCCATAAACCCAATGATCTTAGTGTCCTCAGTATCCCGCCCCCATACACACACAAACTGAGGTTAAAGAAATGTGGCTATGCATTGCTTTTTACATTGGATGTTAGGATCCAAATTATGGTTCTCATGCTTATGTAGCAAGTGCTTTGACACATTTAGCCATACCTTCAGCTTCTCCATCAATTTTCCCGTCTCCCCTCCATTACCTTCAGTCATCTGGATGCCGGCTACTATGGTGTAGTATATGAAGTTTTCCTTGCCCACTATCTCTGCTGCCCCCTCGCACCATCATTTTGGGAGGCAAAGACACAGAAACTCAGTGCCCAGCCATGTGGCTAATGATGTGGTGCCAGGTACAGCTATCGACTGACAGTGTTTACTTGGTCACTGAGGACAAACTGTGGGCAAGTGTCTGTTCCTTCCACGTGTCCACCAGTAGCACCACTGCTACACCTGTTGAGAGACCCTCCTGGCAGGGATCATATCTGCCACCAACCATTGTTAAAAGCTACCTTTCCAGTTTGTTCTGCTGTGGCTTAGATGCCTGTGATGAGAGCCACAAGGCCAAGCTTCCAAGACTGCACCTTATGAAGGCCTTCCTTACACCCACGTGCCCAGCTGAATGAGATGGCTCACTGAGGAAGCTGTCCTCTTCCGTGGGAAGAATGTTGTCCTCTTCCTGGTGGTCAGAGATTTCCAAGCCAGGTCCAGTAGAGACAGTTCAGGTGCTCTACATGTGCTTTGACGGTAAAAGGCTTTTGCATTAAAAAACATAACAAGGTACTGTTAGACAGGGCTGACCTTGTCAGCGATTGAATTTTAACACGTTGGTAAATGGCCAGTACATCAATGGAGATCTATGTGTGTGCTTACATTTATTTTCTCTGGCTTCACAATGCAATTTCTACTGCCAGGTCTGTGCACACATTTGGGCTTATGACATAATGTGTGCCTCCTCAGTACTCAGTCCTGCACAGTAAGGCTCTGAATTCAAGCCTGGTAATACCACACTGAGGCCTGAGTCAGGATTTGGGGGCCTAAAAGGAAGATTCAAAAGTGCCTGTGAGACCCAGACTTTGCTGATGGTCATAAGTTATTTTCATGCTCTAGCCGGGTGGCACTTGCTCATAATCCCAGAACTGGGTAGTTGGAGGTAGGGAGATCATAGGTTCAAGGACAGACTGAACTATATAATGATTTCAAGGGCTCCAGGACTACATAGTCAGACTCTTCTCAACAAAGAAGTGGACAATGACAAATCCCAGAACAAAAACATGAAGCCCTCTCTGTTCTATTAAAGTTAATAGAATAAGTACTTAAAACTTTTTAAAAGAATTATGCTATGCACCACTGACCCAGTAGGGAAGATACCCTGCAAAGTGTTTGACAAGCTAACAGTCTATTTTATTAATGGACAATTTTACAGCCACTGTGGAAAAGACAAGCAAGGCCCAAATAAATAGTCACAGAGAGAAAGTATAAGTTTGCAATAAGCACGCTGAAAGATGGTTGGCTTCATTTGACTTAAGGGCTATGTTCTAGTTACCTTTAAGTCTTTGCTATAACCTAGGATCTCGTGAACAGAGAGCTTCAGTTTAAGAACTGCCTTAATCATATTGGCCTGCGGGCATGTCTGCTTGGAAATGTCTTGATTATGAATTGATGGAGGAGAGCAAGCCCGCTGTGGGTGGCACTACTCTCTAGGCAAGTGAATCTGAACATTCAACAAGTATGCCCATCACCCAGCACCTGACATCCTTTGTGATTCTTGCCTTATTGCTTTGGTGTGAAGCGAACTCCTTGGTGACAGAACTACATGTGGAATAGCAAGCAGGCAGCATGGATGTATTTGTTTCTCTGCTTTGGACTGTGGATGCTATTTGACTCTCTACTTGAGTTCCTGCCTTGACTTCCTTAAAATGATGGGGAGTAACCTGGAATTGAAAACAAAATAAACCTCTTTCTTCCTTGAGTCACTTTTGGTTAGGGTGTTTGTCATAGCAACAGAAATGAAACAAGAACAAACTTTAAAATAGAACAATAGTGAAACTCTTGCCTTCCTCACCCCACCACTGCCTAACCCACAAGCCCCAGGATTTCACTTGGTTACTAGACCTTCCTAGCTCTTGTATCGGTGCTAGGGACTCGATTTGCTGGTCCTCATACTTGTGAGGTAAGGGCTTCATCCACCAAGCCATTTCCCCAGCCTTGCCTCCTTTTTCACAATGACCATGTAGATATTTAAGTAATAAGGAGAGTTTAAAATTGTCAATATAATTGTGACATTTGATAGTCAATTTACTGGCATGATTTTTCTTTATTTTGGATTGGCAGTGCTTGACTAGCTAGCTTAAAGTAAACAGCAAATTGCACTACATATATTAAGTTTTTAACTAACTAAGCTCATGTATGCCTGGTCAGTCGTATATATTTGCTGTGTGGAGGACAGAGACTGACACAGGGATGTAATGTTTACCCTGGAGAGAGACAGGAGTGTGTGGCATGTGGAAGTTTGGGGAAGGAGCTGCCGCTAGAATAGACTATGTGGTCAGCATGTTACTGAGAAGCTGACTGGGGGAAGAATTGTGAGCAGAATGTTATTCTTGCAAAGGGCCCCGAGGCTGACTCAACACTTCCTCTGCCTTTCTGGGCTCTGTGTTTTGCCTCTGTATTTGGCTCCGATGCTCTGAATTTAATTTCCCTAATTGAAAAAAGCCAGTGCTTAAATCGGATGGATGGTGCAGACAGATGTATTCCTTGAGAGAAATGTCACTCAGAATGACCAGAAATCCTGTTGAGGTTGAATGAGGCTATGGCTGTGTAATGGATCAGGCATAGGGGGAAGGTTTAGGGGTGCCCCAGTATGCTGGGTGCATGATCCACTCAGTCTCTTTCCATAATTCTCAGACACAGGAAGTTTGCCTTTGATCTGTGAAGTATAAGGACTCAGTGGGGGTTTGCTTACTTGGCTACTGTTTCCAGGTTAGTAAGTCATGGAGTCTACATCAGAATTAACCTACTCCCAAACTCAGGTCTTTTCTCTTTTCCTTTGGTCCCTATGTTCATTTTGTGATATCTAATGAACCACTGAGTGTCTCTATTCCTGTCTTCTGGCATCCTTGCTTTTTGTTGCTGGCTACAAAGGGCATCATATTTGAGCAACGAGTTTCAAGAAAGAGTTCAGGAGCTCTGTGTCCAGGGGCGGGGTTGGATTTTGTGGTGAGGGAGGGATGATGCACAGGAGAGCGCTGTGGGGAGAAATCCTGCCTTCTGATTCTATTTTCCACTTGTCTTGCTCTGCTTTGTGACAATGACAAACTCAGTGTCCTCATGTTTTAGACGGAATAGTAGTATCTCATCGGTTACCTGGTGAGTACCTGGTGAGACTGGTGAACTGCTCAGCAGGGCGTCCGCCTGCTAACCTCTTCCCCGCTCTGTGGTGCTGACATCCAGAAGGCAACTGGACTCCCAGGTCCGGTTCTCATGACAAAGCTCTTGAGGACCCTGGGGGTGGGAAGAGAGCTTCAGTCGGTCTCCTGTGGCTTATTCCTAGTGGCAACTTCACACAGCTATTGCTGTGTGAAAACAGCAATGTGAGATAGAACATCAGAGAAAGCCCCTATCCAAACTTGGACCCACTTTTTATCCCAGAGTACAGCGCAGAAAGCCACCTTGGACTCTGTTCCCTCAGTGAAATTCTTACAGATTTTACTCTTTCTACTGCACAAGATTCTGGGATACTTTTATTCTGATGGACGGGAAGAAAGAAATCTTACAATGTATGAATGCTACAACCTCTGTCTGTGATGGGATACTGCTTCATCTTCAGGTGAACTTCAAAAAGTTGTACTTTGAAAGGGAATTATACATTTATCTTGAAAGAACTTTTAGACCCTTAACCTAAGGGCCGAGAGGCAATTCTGTCTTAAACACAGCCCAGGAACACAGCATTATAGGATAAAAAGAAACCAATTAGGTAGCGCTCTCAACTGGACATTTCTTCGTTTTCTGCTCTCTGCCCCCCAAAGCCTAAATTCCAAGGAAAAGAGACCATAATAACGACTCAGCTTAAAAAACAATCTGGGCGGGTCTGGGTTTGTTACATATTAAGCCAGTCTAATGCATTCTTTATTTGTGAAATCGTAAAATTAAAATTGATTCCAGAAGAGTGACTTTGAGACCCATTAACATTCTTATTCATTAGAGAAGCCTGCAGGATTCTGTCCAACTTCAAATTCAGAAAGAAACTCACCAATCAGACGATATAATTTACTTGAAAATTCTTAGTAATCAAAATTCACTAAAGGGATGGAGATGCAGTTAGGTGGTAGATATAGTTAGATACTGTTAGGTGCGCACCCACCATGCACACATGTGTGCACGTGCACACACACACACACACACACACACACACACACGGCTGCATTATGATGCTTTTTGCTTGAAAAGTTGCTGTTTTGATAACTTCCTTCATGTAGGACACCATCAAGGTAGGTCCAGAAGCAGGTGAGATTATCTATCACTCAAATGGTTCCACAAAGTCCAGGACTCATAATTTAATGCAGAAGATATGGATGGAGAGTTACCCACTGCATATAAAAATATTCTGGATTTGAGACAGAGACTCATGGATTTCCCAATAGCTTTTGATACCCTTCCTAGGCCCAGGACAATTTATGTTCACACGAGTAATAGACATGATCAACTGACTGCCTAATATTACTTACATACACTGTTTAAGAGAATCACAAATCTATAAGTAACTATTTTTCATATATCACAGACAACTGAAGATTTGGCATTTGCAAAGATGGCCAGTGTCTCTGGCACAGTGTCCACAAATGGGCACTGGTAGAAGATTGGCAGTGGATGATACAGGATCCTCATATCTCAGCAGCTTGTTGGAAACATTGCCATCATTTTTAGCATCTCTTTGCTACTCAGCTTTCTGATTTGTGGGTGACTTCTTTTTTTTTCTTATCAATCCAACTTCCTATATCTATTCACATGTTTCTTTGTACACTGTCTTTTCTGTGATCATTTTATTCTGCTCTAATCTCTGCCTCACACTCTTAGAAGAGTATGATACATGAACACGATAAATATTTTTTTCATTATGACACCATTTTATTTGAAAAGGGATTTTGGAAAATACTACTTAATGTGATTTTTCAGCAGTGGCTGTGTATAGCCACAGAAAGCTTGATTAAATTTTAATTAAAGTAGACTTAATTAAATCCTATTGGGTGAAGCAAATGGAAAAAGTGATTAACCCTCCTTAAGTGTTTCCACCAATCCTCTGCTCAGTCTTTAGGCGTCTCCCCTGGAGGGGACTTCTGTTGGTCGCAGATACCCACGTTGGTCTGGGGGATGGATATGTTCCCCGATTCCCAAATCCACTGGTGGTCTCTGCATCTCATTTGAAACATGGGATTCAGCCATTTCCTCAACAAAATATTGGCACCTAAAGAACAAAAAAATTAAAAAAGCTGCATTATTTGAATTTTATATTTACATGTGTAGCAAAAGATATTGAACAAAGTGTCTTGAAGTCGCCCCCCTCCTCCCTGCTTATTTCTTCTAGTTTAGGATGACTCTGTAATATATGTTTCCAGAGTCTCACCACTTTTCTAAGTTCAAATATTTCCTTGCTAATACAAAACATTTTTGGAGGACATTCGAAATAGAAAAAATGGGCAAGAAGTAAAAATTTAAGGTGCATGTCACTATAAACTATAGCCACCATTTCGGGGGAGCTATCTTGGGATGTTGATGAATAGTTATGTGAGGTGGTTTGCAGAATGCTCCTTTCTTTTCTCCCGTAGTGATCTTTTTCTGGTAGCTTTTTTACCAATCTGTTCACTGGCACCTTTATGAACGTTCTAGATGATCGTTACTTCTACTGCTAAGTAATCAGCAAATAAAAAGCCAACATAATTGAGCAGGCATGGGTATCTACTCCCAGTCAGTATTAAAGGTACGTTTCTCAATCCTCCTGGCTCCTACACTCATGGCCTACAGAATCAACTAAGCGGGGCTCATAGAGACTCACAGAGACTGAAGCAGAAGTTATGGAGAGCTGTGGGACAATAGTTTGTACCCTGTCACTTGTAATTTAATAAAATGTTGATTGGTCAGTAGTCAGACAAAAAGTAGAGGCAGGGTGATGAGAACAGGAGAATTCTGGGAAGAGGTGAGCTCTGTAGGTAGTCATCACCCAGACAGAGGGGAAACAAGATGAGAATGCCTTGCTGATGAGAGGTACCAAGCCACATGGTTAACACAGACAAGAATATTGGGTTAATGTAAGATGTAAGAATTAGTTAATAAGAAGTCTGAGCTAATAGGCCAACCAGTTTATAATTAATGTAGACCTCTTTATGTTTCTTTGGGACTGAAAGACTGTGGGATCAGGTGGGACAGAAACCTCTGTCAACTATGGAGCCTGCTAGGTCCTCTGAATATACATTTGGTTGTTTAACTTGGGGTTTTTGTGGAACTCCTAACAGTAGGAATGGGAAGCATTTTTGATGTTTTTTCTTGCTCTTGGGACCCTTTTCTTCCTACTGAGTTGCCTCGTCTAGCCATGATATAAGGGTTTGTGCCTAGTCTTCCTGCATCTTATTATGCTGTGTTCAGTTGATATTCCTGGGGTATCAACTTTCAGATATTCCTTTATCTGAAGGGAAATGGAGGAGCAGTAGGTCTAGGAAAGAGGGGAGGTATATGTGGCGAAACTGGGAGGAGTGGAGGCTGCCTTGGAATGCATTGTATGAGAGAAGAATAAATGAACTAAAAAAAAAAAAGATATATTCTCAGATGGAAAGGTATCTGGTAGTCAGGAGTCAAAGGATACCACACCCAAACCACACACTAGAGATTTGTTGGGAGGGAAAAACCCAGGAGGGTGGCTGCCTCTGGGTGGCTGAGAAGCAGCAAGAGAGCTGAGCAGAACACAGGATTGTTTATTTGGAGTTTCTTGAGGGGGCAGAAATTTCCAGAATGGCCAGGGATTGGGGAAGTTATATGGCCTGATCTTGGGGCAACCTCAGAGATTGGTAGGATTTTTTTTTCCCAGATAGGGTGGGATCTGCCAGTCTTCAGCATGGAGGGAAGTCTGGGCAGCTGGGCCTGGCGAGTGGAGCTCCTCAGGTGGGGGCCTGGCAGCTCCTGTGCCTCAAGGAGTCCAGCCAGGCCTCAGGGGGTCCCTGCTGTCAGCCAGAGTAGTCTAGGAGCTTGGCAGACAGAAGACGCCAGGGGCCGGAATTGCAAGGAGTCTGTGAACATGGCAGGGCCCTCCTGCTGCCCATGGTGGTTCAAATAACCAACATGAGGAGCCTTCTCCTTTCAATGGAAGGCAGCTCAAAGGAGATGAAAGATGCTGTTTCAAAACCCCAGGCTACTGACTCTAGAAAATGTATTAAGCAGGTCAGTCTAGATTTCAGTGGTTACTAGTCTCTAAAATATAACATAAAATATAGCATTTCAAGTCCTGTAGATGTCGCTTTTTCAAGAACCATCCAAAGCCAGATTCCCGGATAGGCAGTGATTCTCTCCTGTGTGGTGGTTGGGTGACCCAGGCTTCCTCTTCATGGCACTGCCGCCACCCCAGTGGTCTCATGTGTGAACCTAGGCACGAGCAGAAAGACATGAAGAGGAGGTACCGCCATTCCTTTAACATTTGAAAGTGTCTTCTCCTAATAGGCATTCCTTTCTTTGCTGTTGTTCTTTTGACATGAGGTATAATGTTTGACTGGCCTCAAACTTTGTAGCCGAGGTTAGCCTTGACATTTCAATTTTTTCGCCTTCACCTTCCAAGTGCTGGGACTATAAGTATGTGTTATGTATTAAAAATAAGCATGTGTTGTAAACAGGCATATTGCAAGTGCCATGCATGGCATGTGATTTTTATACTTGTGTTTGTTAGTCGAGAACTCAGTCTCATTGGTTCATAGTTAATTTCCGATGGTGGGAAAATGTAATTCAGCTTCGTGCCTAGGAAGGAGGACAGTGGATTTTGGGAACCAGCCAGCATCCCAGCCATAGACACTATCTAGGACAGGGTATACACTGGTTGGCCAGCAGGCCACACTTGTCATACCATGCATTTCATTTGGTCAGCATAGTGCTTGTAGAATTTTATTGTTAATGTCAGCAAGCACCTTAAAGACCAGAGATTTCACATCCTATGTCATTTTCTCAGCTGTGACCTTCGACCCTTGGGAGAGTGACAGCATCGACTCCATATTCTTGCTTGCCATATTGTCTAGAATTGAGTAGACAGGCACGTGTTCTTTCATCACGCCTAGGAACCATCCTTCTACCTCATCTTTACCTCTCACTTCTCGGTACCAATTTTCATTTACCAAATAATCCTATTCACACCAGAGCTTGTGCTCTCACCTTTGTTCCTGGGTGCCCTAGCTCGAGGATTGAACACCAGAGTGTGGTTCACGGCCCATTGCTACCCGCTTCTTCTTCTCGTACCCCCTCTTGCGGCATCAAAGAAGGCACAAGGCACATTTTCTTTGACAGGGACGGTCAAGGAATAACAACATCCTTATTGGTGAGGGTATATTTTTGTGAGTTCATAAAATTGCAGATGCTATTGGAAGGGAGGGAGGAAGATACGAAGGCAAGGCAGGAAAGGAGGAAGAAAAGGCATGCATGCTATTCTCATGGTGTGAAACTCCTAAGTCTCTGATTAAAATCCTGGCTGCCTTCTGTATGCGTGTTTTATAAGCTCTATTACATTGCGATTTCAAGTGGGATCTTTGGGCAGGGATTTAGGTTTCTTTCCTTAGAAGTTGTTACTTGGGTTTTCTTTCTGTGTAGGATAAACCTTGTGAAGGTTCCCAGATGGGAAGTGGTTAAAGAAGCACATTATGGAGGTGAGCTGAGAAGAATTCTTCCCTTCTAGTTGAGAAGTCTGCTCCTTGTAACCCAGAAGGCTATTGCCCTGAGCATGCCCTGAGTATCTCCCACCACTTACTTCTGTGTGTCTGGGCACTTATTCCTGAACAGTACCAAGAAGTGTTAGACAGTGCAGGGGTCTCTGGGGGCTTCTTAGAATAGACCCACCGGACTTATAGGTAGGAAAATTGAATCAAACTATCTCTCTTCTACTGTAGAGGTTTGGACAGAATGAATGAATATTCTTGGAGGAAGAGAGAAAGATGGAGAGGGAGATAGAGAGGAGGAGTGGGTGGAGGCGGGGTATAGTAGTTCTTATGACTCAGGGACCCACCACCCAGATCCCCAGTGAATCCCACATGGAGTTTTATTCTTAGTTATAACCATCCTGCCTTAGCTGGGCTGGTTTCCTGTCTGCTTTCCTTACCTTACAGTATCCTGTCCACCTTTTGTCTCTGGGCTTTTCTTGTTCTCTTCTGTAAATCTCACTCCTACTGCATGGATTGCTGTGTAGCTGGTTGGCTGGCTCCTGATGTCCTCCTCCTTCTCTGGCTACTTTTCCTCTGAATTCCCTCTCCCAGTTTTCCCTCTATATATCTGCTCTGTCTTCTAGCCCTGCCTATCCTTTCTCCTGCCTAACTATTGGCCATTTAGATCTTTCTTAGCCTATTAGGTGTTCTAGACAGGCAAAGCATCATAGCTTCACAGAGTTAAACAAGTGTACTATAAACAAAAGTAACACACCTTAATGTAACATTCTCAACAGAGTGGGAAGAGAGGGAGAAAGAGATAACCCCTATCCCCGGAAGTGGAGCTTGCAGTGTATGCCTAGAGTGGTAGGCAGCACGTCTAACTGAGGGGAGTCTTCGTGACTTCATCCCTCAGCTCATGTATGGAAGCAGAGAGGACAGGTATCATAGTTTGCTGTTTGTGAAGTACATTGTCACAGTCCCTTTAGGACAGGGAGGCATCACACTAGTCATTGGCACCATTCCTTGAGAGGCATTGGAAACTATAAAGCTGAGTGTGATGTTTTTAAATTCTTGCTAGGGAAGAATCTAAAGATGTTAGGTGCTAAGGTTGTAGCTAAGCCTACTGAGTGAGAAGCCCTGCTAGGCAGGCAGTGGGATCTGCGTGTGAGTCTTACCCATGCAGCTTGCAGCACATCTAACAATAACATCTGAGAACCTCTGGGCTGAGACATTTGCCCACAGATGAATAGCTAATAAATATCTTAATATAGGCTGGAGAGATTGCTCAGCTGTCAAAGGCTAGGCTCACAACCCAAAATAAATAGCTTAATAGGGGAAGCAAAACTCAACAGAAGAGGCTTCAGTGCCATGCTTCAAGAGACCCAAAAGAGATCTAGCAAGCCACTGTCACCACATGGCTCTCTCCACGTTGTCTTTGGAAGTGGAAGTGTGGTCTTGGAAGGCAGCATCCCTGACCTGAAAGCTCAATAGACATGCAGGGCATCATGTGCCTCTTATCATCTACTGACCCGGAATGTGTTTCAGCAGAGTCCCCTAGTGATTCTTGGGTGGGTGAAGTTGGAGCCTCACTGTCACTGTCTTCCCTATCCACGGTTGGAAGCCAGATAGTTTCTGGAGAGGTGAAAAGGCTCGGAGTCATGTTTCTGTAAACAGGAATGGATGTAGTGCTGCCTAGCTGAGCACAGACCAGGGGCTCGGGTTAGCAGACGGGCTGGAGGGAGCACTGGTGGTACTTATCCATCAAATGGAGTCTGAGAGTTGGTTGCTCTTCTAAAGCTACCAATGGCAGTTCCACTTAGGATGTCGGGGTTAAAGAACTCGAAAAGAATCCACTTCGTCTAGATCATAAACACACCGTAGAATATTCCATATGGATGGAATCTTAGCCAACACTTTTTTTTTAACCATAAAGGAAGGAATTTATCTTTCAAAATCTCCAAGGTGTGTGTGGTGATTTATAAATTGGATCTATAAATTTAAAGAAGCGTAGAGTCTGCTTAACTCAAATAAGTTGGTATACCCTGGCTATATCACTCACATGCCTTCCTAACAACTGTGACTTGAACTATACTGAATGTTGAAATATAACAAATGTATTAGCAATTGGATTTTGTAGCATCCTTGATCATTTTTGTTTGTTTGTTTACATGGGACTATTTCCCCCCAAAGGCGTGACTTTCTGATTTGCTTTTAGGAAGACTCTCAAGAGTCCAGCCTGGAAATAAATTCAAGCAACCAAAAATTCAGCTTAGCAAGTGGTTTTATATGTATTTAAATTTTGTTGTTGTTGTTGTTCTTATTATGGAAAGTCTGTATTTCCCCCAAAGCACACAGGATCTATTTCGGCGTCAGCCAGCAAATGAGACGGTAATTGGTGTGTAAGCCGTTCATTCTCCAAGTTTTCTCACGGGGCATAATTTGTCTCTTATTTGTCAGGGATGGGTTCTGCAAGACAACACTCCCATTCACGATGGACCCAGCAAATGCACTAAAACATTATCATAGCTGGGATTAATGGTCCACTATGGATTTATGTCAAGAATGTTAATGATTTGTTTATGAATAAGTGGGCCTGTCGCATGGTGAAACAGTGGCCTGGAGAATTGCTGAATGGACAGTTTGCTTGCACAGGGTTCTCACAGGAAATAAATCCCCTTGCCAGCCCCTTTGACTCTCTAAAGTAGCTACTGTGTGGGCTCTGAAAGGTGGCATTTACCTCTCCAAGTCCTGCGCTCGCTGCTGCTGCTCTCCAAACCCGAAATTTTGTTCATTTAGAATGGAGAAGCTAATCTTTACAAGGCTGAATATGATTCTGTATTTTTTTTCAATTTAAGCTTGTGAGAAAATAATCAAATTAATCTCTCATTAAGTAAAATTCCCCCCCCCCCTCAGGATTTTCTGAAGTACGAATACGCAGTAGGTTTTAATTGTTAGGTGCAAGTTAGTTATTGCAAATTGGAGTCTAGCAAATGAGAAATATATTGACCAGGATTATAAAATGATTAATACATAACATACACATGCATATTTAAAAACTCTAGTTTGTGTGATTCGGTATGTATGTATGCATGGATGCATGGATAACTTGTATGAATGCTTAGGGTGAGGTTTTCAGCTACTTTTTAAAAACATTTACCGCTTAAGGAATGCTACATACGCAAAAGACTTTCACAGAGACAACTAACCTGGGCTCATAGGAGTTCACAGACATGGCTCAACAGCTAAGGAACCTGCCTGGGACTGACCTATACCCTCTACTTATGTGTGACAATTGCATAGCTTGGTCTACTTGTGGGACTCATAGCAGTGGGATTAGGGACTGTCCTTGAAGCTATGGAGGCTTTGGAGAACCTATTCCTCATACTGGGTTTCCTTACCAAGCCTTAATATGAAGGGAGAAGTTTAGTCCTCCCTTAACTTGATAGGCCATGCTTTATTGATACCCATGAGATGCCTGCCCCTTTATGAACAGAACCATAGGAAAAGTGGATTGGGGGTGGGGAGAGGAGGTGGGGAAGTAAATGGAAGGACATGAGGGAGGGAAACTGCAGTTGGAATGTAAAATAAATGAATAAATTTAATAAATAAAACTTAATAACTTTTTTAATAATTGAAAAAAGAGAAAGGTTGTCAGTTAAGAAGAAACGTAAAGTAAAATGCTATTCTATTTACTTGAAAAGATTCATTTTTCTCTTCTCTCTGGAATGGAGTTAGTGTGTGTTTGGCTGGGACTGCATCTCAGTGGTCTGTCATATGCTTGCTTTGCAAATGTGAGGACCTGAGTTTGAATGGAGAGCCATGTAAAATGTAGCATGGACAGTGACTCATGGTTGTAACCTCAGCACCAGGAAAGTGGGGACAAGAGACCAGAGTCTCATGGACCAGTCAGTCTAGTCTAAGTGGCGAGCTCCAGGCCAATGAGAGACCCTGTTTCAAGGAGTTGGATGACATTCCTGCAATGACACCTGAAATTGTCCTTAGGCTGCAAGGCTGCTCACCCATATACATGCACCCCAAGCCCCATGTATTTTTTTTTAAAATAATGTAAGTCAAGTTTTGTTAAAATTAGTTGGAAGGCTCTTTAATAAAACCTCAAAGTCATTTTGAATAACCTTCTACCATGTGATCTTTTAAGTTTCACACTGACTGATTTGGAGGATCGTAACATCCAGGCTCCTTTATGCGCAGAAGAAATGCATACTGTCTGTTCAACAACAATGGCACCTGCATAGCCAGGGATTATGCAGATCCCATTCCCTTGGTCCTTAGAGCAGACTCGTGGATATAAAGCCACTGTGAGGAGACTCAGATAGGTAGTGCTAGTTCCCACTATACCTACGGTCTGCTGTGCAAGAAACGACAGGCCAAAGCCTGTGTGGTCTCCCCACTCACATCCTCCTTCTCCTCTTGACTGCGTTGTGGTTCCTAGGCAAGTAGATGGGCTTGTTGAATGATCTTAAAAAAAATTGTGGGCTCAGATAAGGAGTATAGAATTCTTCAATAGGGTGTGGACGTCTTACATCAGACCATAGCTTCTTGGGTTTCATTCAGTTCTTCAGAGAGACTATGTGAGATGTAAGGAAAGTGCTCTACAGTTAGCAACAATGCTAGCTTGATCATTTTTATCATATTCCAGATTACCAACCCTAGGCACTTGTCTAATCATGCCGGGGTTTGTCATCCATATTATTTTTCTATTAACATTAGTACCATGGCATCTTTTTTGTACAGTAAGCATGGTGCTAAAGTTAAGGGACTCAAATTCCTAAGGACCCCATTAAATAACTATCACACCCTTGCCCACCCTTAACTGCAGCCTTGGCAATAAATGGCAGCCGTATATGTGGACTTGACCTCCTCTGATCATTCTTGAGTTCATCAGTTTAGCAGGGAGAGCTTTCCTAAGGTTAAGACAGAAATTTGTTAAATTTTAATTTCATACTATAATTAATAGTTTTCAATATTTTTCATTGCATTAGTTTTTATTGTTCTAACAAATCTGGATATTAGACTATTGCAATAATGTCCAGGTATTAATTATTTTGTTATTTATTATTATTTTTGGTTTTGGATAGAGTAAATTACATCTGAAGGGTGTTTTAAGCATCTACCATGCACATGGAATTAGTGTCTGAACTTTGAGGAAGGGAAGAGGCGTCAACCCTTGGTTGGATGCTAGAAAGACTGAGAATGTCCATCTATATTTTGTTCATGATCAGGATTCAGTGGGGACAGAGTTCCTTCATTTCCGATTGTGTGCTTTTCCAGCTCTTGAATGTTGATGCAGGAGACACTCCGCAGTAATGAGATGCCACTAGACACATGGATTCCTAACAGCCGAGTGTCTTAGCTATGGAGCAGAACTGTATATGCATTTATACTGTTTGTTTCCCATCTGTTTTTATATACGGGCTGAAGGAATTCCTTTCTCCATCTCCTCCATAGATGTGATTTTTTGGTAAGAATGAGATGATAGAAGAGAACAGGAATACCTTACTTTCTGTACTGGGAGTGAATGGTTCTCCTGGGGACTCAGGGACACTGACGCTCCAGGACTGGTATTCATCAGACTCACCAGCAGATGGAAACGAAGACCCTTTCTTCTACCCTTGTAACCAGTGCCCCAGAGGTGTCTCAAAGGGAAGGGCTCTGTGCATGGACTTGGTAAAGGGATAATCCAAACTCCAGCAGTTCTAGGATCAGGCTGTACCTTTTTTCCCGATACAGCATCCGTAGTTTTACTTAGATTTCCAATGTGTCCTGAAGTCTAAAATGACTTTATAAGTCATTGTGGTTGTAGGTGGAACGAAGAACATTGAAGGAAATCTCATTGAGATTGGGAGGGAAATGGATCAAATTCATGGGCTTCAGAGTGATGAAATCCTATCACAAATGGATGACCCTTAGAATAAACCATGGTTTTCATTCACACTGAGAAGAAAACATTCCTATTAAAACACCATTATGTACTCTGTCACTGCTACCTAAGAGTGATGATAAGAATTGCTGACTAAAACTTATGTAGGAAGGCCAGGCTTGTGTAATGCATGATATTATTAGTAGTAGTCGTATTTATTAGTACTAGTATTACTTAAAAGATTTAAATTTATTTTTGATAATGTGTATGTATGTGTCTGTGTGAGGGTATGTTCCTGCATGTGCAGGTGCCTGCAGAAGCTAGAGGCATCAGCTAGCCATGGAGCTGGAGTTATAATTGGTAGCAAGCTGCTGGATGTGGGATTCCCTTCTGTGTGCTAAGAATATGTTTTATTATCGTTAGTTAATAAGGAAACTGTTTCGGCCAATGGCTTAGCAGAGCAATGTCAGATGTGAAATCTGAACAGAGATATATATAGAGAGAGAGTAGGTGGAGTCAGGGAGATGCCATGTAGTTACCAAAGGAGAAAGATGCAGGAACTTATTGGTAGGCCACCACCTCGTGGTGATACACAAGTTAACAAAAATGGGCTAATTTAAGATGTAAGAGATAGCTAAAATATGCCTAAGCTATTAGCCAAGCTGTGTGGTAATTAATATAGTTTCTGTGTGATTATTCGGGTCTGGGTGGCCGGGACAAGAATGAGCAGTCTCCACTTACAGGAACCGAACTTAGGTCCTCTGCAAAACAGTATTGCTGATTTCTCCAGTCCAATATTATATTATTATTTATGTCTCACCTGAGCCAGGATTTGGGGCATCTGCAGATACTTTCTGAATGGATCAATAGCCTCCATATTCTTTCGGTTAGCTGCCTCAGCCCAGTACTCCTGGATTTTAAGCACATGCCCAATCCCTTGTCTGTTACTCATTTTTGCCAGAATGGCATTCATAACTCAGGGCAGACACTGTCATAGCGTAGATTAAATAATGATGTTATCAAAGAAACTGGCTTGAATTCCAAGAAAAATTATTCTTCATGGTTCAAAGAGAGAACTGAATAAAACTCAAATGGATACCGGCCCTGAATTTTGAGCTTCTTCTTCTCTAATATATTTTGGAATGTGGCCTTCTAGTTCAGAACTGGTGATGAAAACTTCATATTCTTCTTTTTTAATGCTTCTAGACAGTTAAATAAGGAGGTAGCTTTTCCTTAGGGTTGAAGGGATCTTGTCTCTTTTTGAAATCCTAAATGATTATTTTCCAGATTTCTTGTGATCAGAGAAACATTTTAAGTATTAGCTTCAATTTTTTCTCTTTAGATAGTACTAGGTAGCAGAGAGAAAAGTCAGTCCCCTCACAATCCCAAATACTAATATTGAGCAAACTGTAGTACTCTAACTGGATCTTAGTTAATAAACATGATATTGATCATCAGAAAATAAAATGCCATAGAAACCAAAGTGAATGTGACTTTTCATTAGGGAAATGCAAACCAAAAACCAGACTGGGATGCCCATTCACACTCATGAAGATTCTCTCTCTCTCTCTCTCTCTCTCTCTCTCTCTCTCTCTCTCTCTCTCTCTCTATCTCCATCCCTTTCTCCTTCCCTCCCCCCTTCCCTCCTGTTTTCTGACTGTAGTAGGGTTGAAACCATGTAAATGATACTGCAGGCTCAGGAGGATCAGTTAGGGTGCTTTAGGGAATAGTCAATACTGTTCTTTAGGTTCATTGACAAATGGTAGTTCCAATCTTTCCAAGCAGGCTGTCAGGTTAAGGGTGGGGACTCGAATAGAATTCCAAACCAGGCCTGTTTCTTCTCCTCTTTGAACTCATAGTTCTACCAGGTTAAGGATGCCTTTTGGCCCTGAGCTCAAATTATGTAAAAGTGGAAATCGACTAGGGTAATTTTATTGTTTGTTTTAGTGCATGATAATAATTTCATAACAATGGATCTCATGGTATAGAATGACATGCAAAAGAAATAAAACCCTGTGAAGATTCACTGTTAGTACTTTGGTGTCTGCGCTGTCCCTAGACCTTCAGATATATACAGTCACTGTCTTCACCGTCAGACTTTGGACTTCTTTTGTGGCTTACTGTATACCATTTGATGGAATCTCACAATTCACACGCTGGTTTCTATATTCCCTCCTTTTTTAATGGCAGGGAAAACATTTAAAAGATTGTTAAATGGTTCTGGGAAACCCATTTCATCCTACTGGTGGAGGTGATTAAGTCAAAAGAAAAGAAAGCAACTGTGGTTGATGGTCCTAAATGCTGGCTGTGAAGGAACTGGATGTGCAGGCAGCACCATGGGAACTCAGCAGAGGGACCAGAAATACTCTTCAGCAGATGCAGCTGCTGCCGGTTATATATGTGGTGCATAGTGACTAGGAACTCCAGCATTGTAACAGCTGACAACAGATACAAGTCCTAGGCAGGGTGAGTTCCTTCGTCAGATCTACATTGCATGGGGTCCATGGTCAGACTCCTTCAGCCGTCTGTAATTTTGTCCAGGATATTTTGGTGAAATGGAGGAAAAGGGTATGCTTTCCTAAACCAGCTCCACTTGGAGACCCTTGTGATTTCTTGGTTGCAGTAAAGAAGGGGGAGCATTCTGATGTGCTTTCATGGGAAAGATTTTTAACAGCCCCATAGACGTCTGCCAAGGTCTCTCTTTCCAGTGGGACTTGGATGTGCTGGGTAAATGAAAAAGTTGAGTTCCGACCAAACCAAATAGCTGCCCACATGAACAGGAATTCCTTCTCTGGGTTGTCGGGCTACAGCTTGCGTCAGGACAGTGTGAGCGTCAAGTCCACCTTCTAAAGATGTTGATGTAGAGCCCAAATACTGAAACATTAGAAGCTCTGAAGTATGTGCATATATAAAAATGCACATAGGAGCATTTTACTATTTGATTAAATATTTTGCTGTTTGAATTAAAGTTGTTCATGTACGATACATTTTTCATTATGCAGATGGGTTCTGACGTCAACATTCTGAGAAATTGTTGGAATGCCATTGAAATTGGCCTTGATAGGAAAATACCCATATGTTCATATAGCTGTTTAATTACGAGTTTCCCATTTATGTCCAAGACACATTTTCTATGGAATGTAAAGGCATTTTAAAACTCAACCATGGAGATAATTTGTAGATTTCACAAATTCAAGGTTGTATACTTAAGGAAGGACACCCTTGGGGTGGGGAGAGGGCTCAGCAGATGAAGCACTTGCCACTCAGTTTTGAGCATCAGTGTTCAGATCCCTGGAAACCATGTACATGCCTATATCCCAGGAGGTAGGAGGTGAGAAACAGGTGTTCGCCCACAGCGAGCTGATTAGCTAGCCTCGCTAAAACAGCTAGCTACGCTGAGAGACCCAACCTCAATAATAAGGTGTAGAGTGATAGAGGACATCATCCAGTGCCGGGCCACCATATGCATGCATACATGTGATCTTGTGCATATGTACACAAGTATCCACATATATGTAAACACACACACATACACATGCACTTGAAAAGGAAGTATATCCCAACGAACCTCTGGGCGCTATGCCAGGTACTCAACAGTGGAACTGATTTAACTGTGGTGACAAGTGACTGGACTCTCCCTTTCCAGGGGCTGGCACTCTCATACTGGAAATAAATAGCAAACATCCCTAACCATTAAAACAATTACCATCATACAATAGTAAAGAATCAGGCAGTGAGTGCTGTACAGGAGCTAAAAGGGGCCAGTGAGATTCTGGGGAGGGGGCTGTTTTAATTTAGAGGAGGTTGACTATTTGAGAAGGTGCTCTTTGAAACATGAATATTCACAAGGAGGTTGTCCTGTGTTCCTGGTGGTTCATACATTGCAGGCAGAAGGAACAACATCTTGAGGGCCTTATGTTGAAAACAATCTTGGTCATGGTGTCTAGACCACTGGGAGAGAACAAAGCTCAGGAAGAAAGTGGGCTTGAGAAAGTGGTCCAGAGTTAGAACTGACAAGCTATAGTTGGAAGTTTGAAAACGATGCTCATCTCTAACCACCAGTGCATCGCCATGATAGAGAGCTTAGAATTTTTCCTTATGAGTGATAGGACGCTCATAGTGGGTCTTAAACATAGAGTTGACAGATAATTAAATCTCATGGAAAGAGAATGCCTGACAATTTCTTGGAGAATATGCTGTAGGGAACAAGAAAGGGGACAAGAGGCCAACTGTGAGATTACTGTACTAACCCTAGCTAAGAAAGGATGACCGTGAGAATGGAGTCAACGAATGGTAATTGGTTTGGGGTATGTTTTGATGAGAGACACGATAGGAATCATTGGTAGATAGGGTGTAGACTCTCAGAGAAAGAAACTGTCTCAGGATTTTAGCTTAGACAACTCAGTGAATGTCGGTAGCATTCATGGAGGAAACAAGGATTGCAGGGAAGACATGATGGCACATGGCATTTGTTTTCTTTTAAAGAAAGAATGGTGTATTTTTTGGTTATTGATTTTGAGATCCTGATTCAGGCATTTAGAGAAGAAATTATATATATGGGGAATATATATATATTAAGGCAGAGGTCTTACATAGACAGACATATTTGAAATATAGCTAGGGGTTCAAAACAAGGGGCCAAATGTGACAGTTCAGGGTAGAGAAGAGGTATGGGAACTGGTCCTTTGGTACATCTTCCTGTCCTTGACATTGTAATGTTGTGCTATTATATCAACTACTGCTGAGGACAGATGCTGAACCAAATTATTGCATTCTCTAAGTGTTTTATAAATTGCCCAGCATAACACGTGGATGCAACACTATGAAATCTTTATGTTTAGATCCCCATATGTTTCCTTTCCTTTGAAGTGTGGTGGGAAATATGATAAACTGTGAGAACACTCGATTTCCGGGAAATATTTGTTTGAAAACTCAAGACAGAGCTCTCAATGTGACAACATTTTATAACATCATTGCTTTAAACCCTAATGTGCTTTTTATTAGGAAATGGCTGCATTTCCAGGAAGGACTCCTGGAACATTTTCTGTGAAGAAAACTTGAGTTTCTGTTGTTTCTTGCTACCACCAGTTTATAATTTGGGGTTGGAGTCAGAGCACTTGATGTTAAATTGATTTAGCCTTTTTGGAGCATTGACTTAAAAAAAAATGAAATGCCTTTGAAATGGTTATGACATAGTCATAAAAGGAATAACATGATGATCAAGTAAATATCAACAATGATTTGGGGAACTAAAAAAGAAAATCCTACATCCTAGGCAGGCATTGGCATTCTTGTCCACCTACACTGTGAACCTAAAATGAAAAGCAGTTGGACTGTGTTGGCTGTCCTTGGCTGTGGTTTAGGAAGGTACCTTTGTCTTACTGTGGTACCCATTTGTCTTCTTTTAGCACCCACTGTAGTGTGGTTAGTGATGAACACGCTGTCTTCCCATCGCTTTAACTGTGTTACATTTAAATGTAAGATGAAACTTTTATTGTATCAACATATTACAGGAAGTTTATGACTTAGAGTCTACAACCATAAGCAATAGAATAATCACCAGGTAGTGAAGTAGAGAGCTACTAACAAATTTACTTAATGAATTGTTCCCCTTTAAGATTCCTATTGAGAGGTTTTATTTGTTTGGTTTTTTTTTTAAGCATTGGAGTCTAATGTGATTTTTAGTGTGTACTTTAAAACATAAACCAAATAAAGTCTAAAGTCTTTTACTTAGTAATTTTACTGACTTTTTGCAAACATTTTTTGTACCACCAAGAGTTACCAGGTTTGATTTCTAACAATTTAAGTTTCATTGATATTAATATAATTAAATTCTTCTTATGTTTCTTCTTCTTGTCTAGTTCTTCAAGTGGTGCATATATACTGTCTAATATTATTTGTGCTTTCTTATTCGCATTTTGATGCATTTCATGTTTTCGTTTATTTTGATTGTATTTTATTTGGCACATACAACCTCATAGGTTTTACAGGTCAAAGAAAAAAGTTGCCTGGAGTCAGGTAACTGTCTGTGTCAGTATGCCCTGCATGATCTCTTCACCAGTTGTGTAAGTAGTACATGACATTGATCATATGCAACCCAGATCAAGAAACTTTAGTGAGTTAATTCAACCCATTTCTATGTATCTTATGACTGATAAGCTATTTTGATTATGTTATTTTGAGTATTCTAAGGTTTTCAATGTTTTCTTGTACTATCTTCTTTAATGAAGTTTGTTCTCTTCAGTGATTCAAAAATTATAGATTTTTTTCTCTGAAAATGAGTATTATGTAATAGTTTGAGGCATGATTTTTGAGTGGCACAGTCTACAGTTTTCTTACCAAAATCTACAAATAAATGATTTATTTCAAGTATAGGTAGAAGTCAATTTTGATGTGGGATTCCCCTCTGTATGCTATGAATATATTTTATTACCATTGGTTAATAAAGAAGCTATTTTGGCCTATGGCAGGGCAGAATAGAGCTAGGTGGGAAAACTAAATTGAATACAGGGAGAAAGGTGGAGTCAGGGAAGCGTCATGTAGCTGCTAAAGGAGAAAGATGCTGGAACCTTACCGATAGGCCACAGCCTTGTGGTGATACATAGATTAACAGAAATGAGTTAATTTAAGATGTAAGAGCTAGCTAGGAATACACCTAAACTATTGGCCAAACAGTGTTGTAATTAAAATAGTTCCTGTGTGATTATTCGAGGTCTGGGGACCGGGAAATGAACATGCCATCTCTGTATAGACAACTTTCTTTCTCTGCTTTCTGACCTTAAAATCATTTAAGAGTTCTATATTCAGGTTATTATCATATTATTGTTTTTGAATTGTATGTATTTGCTTTCAACATACAGTTTTAACTTCTTAGATTTACTTTGATAGTTAATTGACCTGCTTTGTAATCATTAACTTCAGGTAATATTTTACAGTAAAATCATTGTTGACATTTGTTATTCTGAGCTAATTTTATGCATATATATACACATAATAAACAGAAATACATACATTTAACATATATACAAATAATAATTTTTAGATCTCAAATCCTTTATACCATATCCTTTCTCTTGCTACTCAGTTGCTCTGTCTTGTACACATGCTCACATACATGAACAAATACATAGAACAATATGTATTATATTATGTGCATTTGATAAACTTTGTAAAATTAAAAAAGTGAGCTCACCATTATTTTAATTTCATTAATGACCCTAGTAGATATGGAGCCTAGGGTAAAATGTCAATCTTGCAGGCATAAACTTGAGTGGAAAATACCTCAGCATGCACTATAGTCCGCATTGTTGAACATTCTGCTGGCGTTTTAAACAGTTTCCTAGAGAAGATGCCATCATACATGCTAGCAACTTTATAAAATTAGTTTCTAAAGCTCCCTTTGCATCTTCCTAAAGAAAGTAGGATGTGGCAGCTTGCTTCCACACGTGTCTTTCCAGTGATGTTTTCTTTCCCTCATGTCAGCTGGTAGCTTTCAAATACTCCGTGCTGCTCTCTCTCCCCAGCGTTAAAGAGAAACAGCTAAACTCATAAGCTTTTCACGTTATGACTACATCGCAGCCATAGTTCTTGCGTCTTACGTTTCTTTAATCCAATTAGGGGAGGGTTCTGTGTCATTTCATTTTCTTTTTCTTTTTTTTTTCAATTTCTGAACAGAAGATTAACCATCTTGAAATTAGTTTTCTAAAACTCAGAAAGATCTCCAGACCCTTGGAAAAGCTGTGGGTCAGCTCTCGGCTTAGAACAACAAATTAAATTTAATTCTCTCCTAGCGTTTTCGTTAGACTTTCTGAGCTGTAACTTGGTACCGGGGGACTAAAGATTATTTTTGTTATACATGGGGGCAGTCAGTCCTCTTTGACAGCATCTTTCCATTCTGCAACTTGAATGTCTCTTCTCAAAATTTCTTGCCCACTTGGGGAGTCACTTTGAAAATAACATATGGCTTCTCTGTTCATTTTGTGAAAAGTGTGTTTAATTTGGCCAGGAGAAAATTGTACTTGACATCAATTTTGCTTGTTTTTCTTTCAGGATGATCTCTTCTGAAAGGTCATTTCCCAATAAGGGTACATATAATTTTATTAAGTACATGCTATTTATTATGTGCCAATTAAATTCTTCACACACTCACTCATGGAGCACACAGAGAACGAGCAACAAACCCAGTCCTCTTCCAAATTCCCCCTGGGACTTGACTCACAGGGCAGTGATATTATCATGCTTATTTACACGTGGTCTTTGTGGTTAGCTAACAAGGACTAGAGATATGTTGCTTTGTTTCTAGTTGGGAAACCAAAGCTAATTCCACTTCCCTCCTTGAACTTGGGTTGGCTTTTGAGACTAGACAGGAGAATGTGACAGGAATGACTTGCTGTGACTTCAGGAACCGAGGAGGAAGAAAGCTGGCAGCAGCTGTTGTGTCCCTACCTTGTGGGATGTATTCCCTGGAGCTCTGAGTAACTAGTGATACTTAATAACCCAATAACGTATTGGAGAAGTCAAGGGCACACAATCTGGCCATGGTCTCACCTGAAAATGGCCTTCTGGGAGGTTTGAGGTTCCAAATTCGAAACATGGAATACTTGTCTGCATAGAATGATTTGGGTCAGGGATTGAGGGTGTAGCCCTATTGGTAGAATGCTTATTTGGCCTGTATGGGACTTTGAGTTTGATTCCCAGAATGTCATAAATCCAAGTGTGGTGACGTATGCTTGTTATTCTAATACTCACTAGGTCTTATGAGAAACTCAAGCCATTCTTGGTTACCTGGAGTGTTTTAATCTGGTTTGTGCTAATATGTCTCTGTCTGAGACAAGCAAAGACTACAATGACTTGGTTTTGCTAAGCTGTATGACCAGTAAGAGGTGAACCCGGATGCTGAATCAATGTTCTAATCGTCTGATACTCGATGTGCCTCTCAAACGCACATGACTCTCTCCTTAGTTGACAGGATTTATTCGAGTTCAATTTACTCAAAAATTCTTTCAAAACTCTTAATCCAATTTAAAAGTGTTGCCTCATGTATTACATTGCATTCCCTGGTGCTTTGAACCTATTAATTTTGGTCAAGTATTAAGGGCGAACATAAGCTCACGAATGAACTTGTTGAGCGAATTAAAAAATACCACTAAGCCTTTTTAGGTCTTAGTTGCAGGGTGTGTGTGAGCTGTTGAGCTCAATTTATTCATTTAAGGCCTGATGGACTTCTTAGGGATACATTATTTCATGTTCTTTCTTGAGAAACCTCTGTATGTGGAGCTGGGCTATGTGCTGTAGCAGCCGTGAGAGGGGTACTAGGTTGTATCAGAATGTCAGCCCACTTCCTCAGGGGAACACATTGAGAATCTAAGAACTGCTGGGCACTGTGCCTAAGGTGTGAACTCCCTAGATGTGTATTAAGGGCTTCCTCTAGCCAAGTTGTTTTCTCTTTCTGTTGGAAAACAACTGCCCTCTTCATCCCAGGGCATAGTTGATAGGGGAGACACCTGGGAGACTTGGGTGCCCTTGAATGGGCCAAGGTCAGGGCAGCTGCTTTGTGTCAGCATGCTGGAAAAACCGAAGGAACAACTTC